>NC_133859.1:27862541-28169473 GCF_047830755.1 Zonotrichia albicollis
CGGGCTGGTTGGATAGAGGCAAGTGGCTCCTGCATTCGGCCAGACAGAAGACGGGCAGGTCAGTTTGATTTCCAGGGAAAAGGGCCGTAGTTTGTGTTTGGGGGCATGTGGCTGGGAGTGGCCGGCTGGCCCCTGAAAATGCACAATACGCAGGATGGTTCCCAGACCCAAGGGGGCACCAGTGCCGAGTTGGCATGGTATGACAGTACAAAGTGGCTCCTGCAATCTACCATCCAGAAGCGGGGCAGCTGAGTTTTTTTTCCAGGGAAATGGGCCGTGGTATGTGTTTGGGGGCCTGTGGCTGGGAGTGGCCGGCTGGCTCCTGAAAATCCACGATAGGCAGGATGGTTCCCAGATGAAAGGTGGCACCAGTGCCAAGTCGGGCTGGTTTGATAGAGGCAAGGGGCTACTGCAATCTGCCAGCCAGACGCAGGGCAGGTCAGTTTTACTTCCAGGGAAAAGGGCCGTGGTTTTTGTTTGGGGGCCTGTGGCTGGGAGTGGCCGGCTGGCTCCAGAAAATCCACGCGGCACAGGATGGTTCCCCGAACCTTAGGGGGCACCAGTGCCGAGTCGGGCTGGTTGGATAGAGCCAAGTGGCTCCTGCAATCTGCCAGCCAGAAGCGGGGCGGGTGAGTTTTACTTCCAGGGTAAAGGGCCGTGGTTTGCATTTGGGGGCCTGTGGCTGGGAGTGGCCAGCTGGCTCCTGAAAATTCACAGTACGCAGGGTGGTTCCCAGATGAAAGTTGGCACCAGTGCCAAGTCGGGCTGGTATGATAGTTCAAAGTGGCTCCTGCAATCTACCATCCAGAAGCAGGGTAGCTGAGTTTTTTTTCCAGGGAAATGGGCCGTGGTATGTGTTTGGGGGCTTGTGGCTGGGAGTGGCCGGCTGGCTCCTGAAAATCCACGATACGCAGGATTGTTCCCAGATTAAAGGTGGCAGCAGTGCCAAGTTGGGCTGGTTTGATAGAGGCAAGTGTCTCCTGCAATCTGCCAGCCAGAAGTGGGGCGGGTGAGTTTTGTTTGCCAGGGAAAAGGGCCGTAGTTTTTGTTTGGGGGCCTGTGGCTGGGAGTGGCCGGCTGGCTCCTGAAAATCCAAGATACGCAGGATGGTTCCCAGATGAAAGGTGGCACAAGTGCCAAGTTGGACTGCTTTGATAGAGGCAAGTGGCTCCTGCAATCTGCCAGCCAGAAGCGGAGTTGCTGAATTTTGTTTGCCAGGGAAAAGGGCCGTGGTTTGTGTTCGGGGGCTTGTGGCTGGGAGTGGCCGGCTGGCTCCTGAAAATCCACGCCGCGCAGGATGGTTCCCAGACCCAAGGGGGCACCAGTGCCGAGTCGGGCTGGTTTGATAGAGGCAAGTGGCTCCTGCAATCTGCCAGCCAGAAGCGGTGCGGCTGAGTTTTGTTTGCCAGGGAAAAGGGCCGTGGTTTGTGTTTGGGGGCTTGTGGCTGGGAGTGGCCGGCTGGCTCCTGAAAATCCACGATACGCAGGATCGTTCCCAGATGAAAGGTGGCACCAGTGCCGAGTCGGACTGGTATGACAGTACAAAGTGGCTCCTGCAATCTACCATCCAGAAGCGGGGCAGCTGAGTTTTTTTTCCAGGGAAATGGGCCGTGGTTTGTGTTTGGGGGCCTGTGGCTAGGAGTGGCCGGCTGGCTCCTGAAAATCCACGATACGCAGGATGGTTCCCAGATGAAAGGTGGCACCTGTGCCAAGTCGAGCTGGTTTGATAGAGCCAAGTGGCTCCTGCAATCTGCCAGCCAGAAGATGGGCAGGTCAGTTTTACTTCCAGGGAAAAAGGCAGTGGTTTGTGTTTTGGGGCCTGTGGCTGGGAGTGGCCGGCTGGCTCCTGAAAATTCACGATACGCAGAGTGGTTCCCAGAACCTTAGGGGGCACCAGTGCCGAGTCGGGCTGGTTGGATAGAGGCAAGTGGCTCCTGCAATCGGCCAGACAGAAGACGGGCAGGTCAGTTTGATTTCCAGGGAAAAGGGCCGTAGTTTGTGTTTGGGGGCCTGTGGCTGGGAGTGGCCGGCTGGCTCCTGAAAATCCACGATACGCGGGGTGGTTCCCAGACCCAAGGGGGCACCAGTGCCGAGTCGGGCTGGTTTGAGAAAGCCAAGTGGCTCCTGCAATCTGCCAGCAGGAAACGGGGCGGGTGAGTTTTGTTTGCCAGGGAAAAGGGCCGTGGTTTGTGTTTGGGGGCCTGTGGCTGGGAGTGGCCGGCTGGCTCCTGAAAATCCACGATACACTGGATGGTTCCCAGATGAAAGGTGGCACCCGTGCCAGTCAGGCTGGTTGGATAGAGGCAAGTGGCTCCTGCAATCTGCCAGCCAGAAGCGGGGCAGGTCAGTTTTGCTTCCAGGGAAAAGGGCCGTGGTTTTTGTTTGGGGGCCTGTGGCTGGGAGTGGCCGGTTGGCTCCTGAAAATTCACATTACGCAGGGTGGTTCCCAGAACCTTAGGGGGCACCAGTGCCGAGTCGGGCTGGTTGGATAGAGGCAAGTGGCTCCAGCAATCTGCCAGACAGAAGATGGGCAGGTCAGTTTGACTTCCACGGAAAAGGGCGGTAGTTTGTGTTTGGGGGCCTGTGGCTGCCAGTGGCCGGCTGGCTCCTGAAAAGCCACAATATGCAGGATGGTTCCCAGACCCAAGGGGGCACCAGTGCCGAGTCGGGCTGGTTGGATAGAGCCAAGTGGCTCCTGCAATCTGCCAGCCAGAAGCGGGGCGGGTGAGTTTTACTTCCAGGGTAAAGGGCCGTGGTTTGCGTTTGGGGGCCTGTGGCTGGGAGTGGCCAGCTGGCTCCTGAAAATTCACAGTACGCAGGGTGGTTCCCAGATGAAAGTTGGCACCAGTGCCAAGTCGGGCTGGTATGATAGTTCAAAGTGGCTCCTGCAATCTACCATCCAGAAGCGGGGTAGCTGAGTTTTTTTTCCAGGGAAATGGGCCGTGGTATGTGTTTGGGGGCTTGTGGCTGGGAGTGGCCGGCTGGCTCCTGAAAATCCACGATACGCAGGATTGTTCCCAGATTAAAGGTGGCAGCAGTGCCATGTCGGGCTGGTTTGAGAAAGGCAAGTGGCTCCTGCAATCTGGCAGCCAGAAGTGGGGCGGGTAAGTTTTGTTTCCAGGGAAAAGGGCCGTAGTTTTTGTTTGGGGGCCTGTGGCTGGGAGTGGCCGGCTGGCTCCTGAAAATCCACGATACGCAGGATTGTTCCCAGATTTAAGGTGGCAGCAGTGCCAAGTAGGGCTGGTTTGATAAAGCCAAGTGGCTCCTGCAATCTGCCAGCCAGAGGCGGGGCGGGGGAGTTTTTTTTTGCCAGGGAAAATGGCCGTGGTTTTTGTTCGGGGGCCTGTGGCTGGGAGTGGCCGGCTGGCTCCTGAAAATCCACGTTACGCAGGATGGTTCACCGAGGAAAGGTGGCGCCAGTGCCGAGTCGGGCTGGTATGATAGAGGCAAGTGGCTCCTGCAATCTGCCAGCCAGAAGCGGGGCGGGTGAATTTTGTTTGCCAGGGAAAAGCGCCGTGGTTTGTGTTTGGGGGCCTGTGGCTGGGAGTGGCCGGCTGGCTCCTAAAAATCCACGATACACAGGATGGTTCGCACATGAAAGGTGGCACCAGTGCCAAGTCGGGCTGGTTTGATAGAGGCAAGTGGCTCCTGCAATCTGCCAGACAGACGATGGGCAGGTCAGTTTGACTTCCAGGGAAATGGGCGGTAGTTTGTGTTTGGGGGCCTGTGACTGCGAGTGGCCGGCTGGCTCCTGAAAATTCACGATACGCAGGGTGGTTCCCAGAACCTTAGGGGGCACCAGTGCCAAGTCGGGCTGGTTGGATAGAGGCAAGTTGCTCCTGCAATCTGCCAGCCAGAAGCGGGGCGGGTGAGTTTTGTTTGCCAGGGAAAAGAGACGTGGTTTTTGTTCGGGGGCCTGTGGCTGGGAGTGGCCGGCTGGGTCCTGAAAATCCACGATACACAGGATGGTTCGCAGATGAAAGGTGGCACCAGTGCCAAGTCGGGCTGGTTTGATAGAGGCAAGGGGCTACTGCAATCTGCCATCCAAAAGATGGGCAGGTCAGTTTTACTTCCAGGGAAAAGGGCCGTGGTTTGTGTTTGGGGGCCTGTGGCTGGGAGTGGCCGGCTGGCTCCTGAAAATCCACGATACGAAGGGTGGTTCCCAGATGAAAGTTGGCACCAGTGCCAAGTCGGGCTGGTATGATAGTATAAAGTGGGTCCTGCAATCTACCATCCAGAAGCGGGGTAGCTGAGTTTTTTTTCCAGGGAAAATGCCCATGGTTTATGTTCGGGGGCCTGTGGCTGGGAGTGGCCGGCTGGCTCCAGAAAATCCACGCGGCGCAGGAGGGTTCCCCGAACCTTAGGGGGCACCAGTGCCGAGTTGGGATGGTTGGATAGAGGCAAGTGGCTCCTGCAATCTGCCAGCCAGAAGCGGGTCGGGTGAGTTTAGTTTGCCAGGGAAAAAAGGCCGTGGTTTGTGTTTGGGGGCCTGTGGCTGGGAGTGGCCGGCTGGCTCCTGAAAATCCACGATACACAGGATGGTTCCCAGATGAAAGGTGGCACCAGTGCCGAGTCGGGCTGGTTTGATAGAGGCAAGTGGCTCCTGCAATCTGCCAGCCAGAAGCGGGGCGGGTGAGTTTTGTTTGCCAGGGAAAAGGGCCGTGGTTTGTGTTCGGGGGCCTGTGGCTGGGAGTGGCCGGCTGGCTCCTGAAAATCCACGATACACTGGATGGTTCCCAGATGAAAGGTGGCACCAGTGCCAAGTAGGGCTGGTTTGATAGAGGCAAGGGGCTACTGCAATCTGCCATCCAGAAGATGGGCAGGTCAGTTTTACTTCCAGGGAAAAGGGCCGTAGTTTTTGTTTGGGGGCCTGTGGCTGGGAGTGGCCGGCTGGCTCCTGAAAATCCACGATACGCCGGATCATTCCCAGACCCAAGTGGCACCATTGACAAATCGGACTCCTAAGATAGTACAAAATGGCTCCTGCAATCTACCATCCAGAAGCAGGGCAGCTGAGTTTTTTTTCCAGGGAAAAGGGCCGTTGTATGTGTTTGGGGGCCTGTTGCTGGGAGTAGCCGGCTGGCTCCTGAAACCCCACGATACGCAGGATGATTCCCAGACCCAAGTGGCACCACTGACAAGTCGGACTGGTATGATAGTACAAAGTGGCTCCTGCAATCAACCATCCAGAGGCGGAGCAGCTGAGTTTTTTTTCCAGGGAAGAGGGCCATTTTATGTGTTTGGGGACCTGTGGCTGGGAGTGGCCGGCTGGCTCCTGAAAATTCACGATACGCAGGGTGGTTCCCAGATGAAAGTTGGCACCAGTGCCAAGTCGGGCTGGTATGATAGTACAAAGTGGCTCCTGCAATCTACCTTCCAGAAGCGGGGTAGCTGTGATTTTTTTCCAGGGAAAAGGGCCGTGGTTTTTGTTCGGGGGCTTGTGGCTGGGAGTGGCCGGCTGGCTCCTGAAAATCCACGCGGCGCAGGATGGTTCCCCGAACCTTAGGGGCCACCAGTGCCGAGTCAGGCTGGTTTGATAGAGGCAAGTGGCTCCTGCAATCTGCCAGACAGAAGACGGGCAGGTCAGTTTGACTTTCAGGGAAAAGGGCCGTGGTTTCTGTTTAAGGTCCTGTGGCTGCGAGTGGCCGGCTGGCTCCTAAAAATCCACGATACGCAGGATGGTTCCCAGACCCAAGGGGGCACGAGTGCCGAGTCGGGCTGGTTTGATAGAGGCAAGTGGCTCCTGCAATCTGCCAGCCAGAAGCGGGGCGGGTGAGTTTTGTTTGCCAGGGAAAAGGGCCGTGGTTTTTTTTCGGGGGCCTGTGGCTTTGAGTGGCTGGCTGGCTCCTGAAAATCCACGTTACGCAGGATGGTTCCCAGAGGAAAGGTGGCACCAGTGCCAAGTCGGGCTAGTTTGATAGAGCCAAGTGGCTCCTGCAATCTGCCAGCCAGAAGCAGGTCGGGTGAGTTTTGTTTGCCAGGGAAAATGGCCGTGGTTTGTGTTCGGGGGCCTGTGGCTGGGAGTGGCCAGCTGGCTCCTGAAAATCCACGCCACGCAGGATGGTTCCCAGATGAAAGGTGGCACAAGTGCGAAGACGGGCTGGTTTGATAGAGGCAAGTGGCTCCTGCAATCTGCCAGCCAGAAGTTGGGCAGGTCAGTTTCACTTCCAGGGAAAAGGGCCGTAGATTGTGTTTGAGGGCCTGTGGCTGGGAGTGGCCGGCTGGCTCCTAAAAATCCACGATACGCAGGATGGTTCCCAGATGAAAGGTGGCACCAGTGCCGAGTCGGGCTGGTTTGATAGAGGCAAGTGGTTTCTGCAATTTGCCAGCCAGAAGCGGGGCAGCTGAGTTTTTTTTCCAGGGAAAAGGGCCGTTGTATGTGTTCGGGGGCCTGTGGCTGGGAGTGGCCGGCTGGCTCCTGAAAATCCACCATACGCAGGATGGTTCCCAGATGAAAGGTTGCACCAGTTCGGAGTCGGGCATGTTTGATAGAGCCAAGTGGCTCCTGCAATCTGCCAGCCAGAAGCGGGGCTGGTTAGTTTGGTTTGCCAGGGAAAAGGGCCGTGGTTTGTGTTTGGGGGCCTGTGGCTGGGAGTGGCCGGCTGGCTCCTGAAAATCCACGATACGCAGGGTGGTTCCCAGATGAAAGGTGGCAGCTGTGCCAAGACGGGCTGGTATGATAGTACAAAGTGGCTCCTGCAATCTACCTTCCAGAAGCGGGGTAGCTGTGATTTTTTTCCAGGGAAAAGGGCCGTGGTTTGTGTTCGGGGGCTTGTGGGTGGGAGTGGCCCGCTGGCTCCTGAAAATCCACGATACACAGGATGGTTCCCAGATGAAAGGTGGCACCAGTGCCGAGTCGGGCTGGTTTGATAGAGGCAAGTGGCTCCTGCAATCTGCCAGCCAGAAGCGGGGCGGGTGAGTTTTGTTTGCCAGGGAAAAGGGCCGTGGTTTGTGTTCGGGGGCCTGTGGCTGGGAGTGGCCGGCTGGCTCCTGAAAATCCACGATACGCCGGATCATTCCCAGACCCAAGTGGCACCATTGAAAAATCGGACTCCTAAGATAGTACAAAATGGCTCCTGCAATCTACCATCCAGAAGCAGGGCAGCTGAGTTTTTTTTCCAGGGAAAAGGGCCGTTGTATGTGTTTGGGGGCCTGTTGCTGGGAGTAGCCGGCTGGCTCCTGAAACCCCACGATACGCAGGATGATTCCCAGACCCAAGTGGCACCACTGACAAGTCGGACTGGTATGATAGTATAAAGTGGCTCCTGCAATCAACCATCCAGAGGCGGAGCAGCTGAGTTTTTTTTCCAGGGAAGAGGGCCATTTTATGTGTTTGGGGACCTGTGGCTGGGAGTGGCCGGCTGGCTCCTGAAAATTCACGATACGCAGGGTGGTTCCCAGATGAAAGTTGGCACCAGTGCCAAGTCGGGCTGGTATGATAGCACAAAGTGGCTCCTGCAATCTACCTTACAGAAGCGGGGTAGCTGTGATTTTTTTCCAGGGAAAAGGGCCGTGGTTTGTGTTTGGGGGCCTGTGGCTGGGAGTGGCCAGCTGGCTCCTGAAAATCCACCATACGCAGGATGGTTCCCAGATGAAAGGTTGCACCAGTTCGGAGTCGGGCATGTTTGATAGAGCCAAATGGCTCCTGCAATCTGCCAGCCAGAAGTGGGGAGGGTGAGTTTTGTTTGCCAGGGAAAAAGGCCGTGGTTTGTCTTTGGGGGCCTGTGGCTGGGAGTGGCCGGCTGGCTCCTGAAAATCCACGATACACTGGATGGTTCCCAGATGAAAGGTGGCACCAGTGCCGAGTCGGGCATGTTTGATAGAGGCAAGTGGCTCCTGCAATCTGCCAGCCAGAAGCGGGTCGGGTGAGTTTTGTTTGCCAGGGAAAAGGGCCGTGGTTTGTGTTTGGGGGCCTGTGGCTGGGAGTGGCCGGCTGGCTCCTGAAAATCCACGATGCGCAGGATGGTTCCCAGATTAAAGGTGGCACCAGTGCCAAGTCGGGTTGGTTTGATAGAGGCAAGTGGCTCCTGCAATCTGCCAGCCAGAAGTGGGGCAGGTGAGTTTTGTTTGCCAGGGTAAAGGGCCGTAGTTTGTGTTTGGGGGCCTGTGGCTGCGAGTGGCCGGCTGGCTCCTGAAAATCCACGATACGCAGGATGGTTCCCAGATGAAAGGTGGCACCAGTGCCAAGTTGGGCTGGTTTGATAGTACCAAGTGGCTCCGGCAATCTGCCATCCAGAAGATGGGCAGGTCAGTTTTACTTCCAGGGAAAAGGGCCGTAATTTTTGTTTGGGGGCCTGTGGCTGGGAGTGGCCGGCTGGCTCCTGAAAATCCACGATACGCCGGATGATTCCCAGACCCAAGTGGCACCATTGACAAATCGGACTCGTATGACAGTACAAAGTGGCTCCTGCAATCTACCTTCCAGAAGCGGGGCAGCTGAGTTTTTTTTCCAGGGAAAAGGGCCGTGGTTTGTGTTTGGGGGCCTGTGGCTGGGAGTGGCCGGCTGGCTCCTGAAAATCCACGATACGCAGGATGGTTCCCAGATGAAAGGTGGCACCAGTTCCGAATCGGCATGTTTGATAGAGGCAAGTGGATCCTGCAATCTCCCAGCCAGAAGCGGGGCGGGTGAGTTTTGTTTGCCAGGGAAAAAAGGCCGTGGTTTGTGTTTGGGGGCCTGTGGCTGGGAGTGGCCGGCTGGCTCCTGAAAATCCACGATACGCAGGATGGTTCCCAGATGAAAGGTGGCACCAGTGCCGAGTCGGGCTGGTTTGATAGAGGCAAGTGGCTCCTGCAATCTGCCAGCCAGAAGATGTGCAGGTCTGTTTTACTTCCAGGGAAAAGGGCCGTGGTTTGTGTTTGGGGGCCTGTGGCTGCGAGTGGCCGGCTGGCTCCTGAAAATCCACAATACGCAGGATGGTTCCCAGACCCAAGGGGGCACCAGTGCTGAGTTGGGCTGGTTTGATAAAGCCAAGTGGCTCCTGCAATCTACCTTCCAGAAGCGGGGTAGCTGTGATTTTTTTCCAGGGAAAAGGGCCGTGGTTTGTGTTCGGGGGCTTGTGGCTGGGAGTGGCCGGCTGGCTCCTGAAAATCCACGCGGCGCAGGATAGTTCCCCGAACCTTAGGGGGCACCAGTGCCGAGTCAGGCTGGTTGGATAGAGGCAAGTGGCTCCTGCAATCTGCCAGACAGAAGACGGGCAGGTCAGTGTGACTTTCAGGGAAAAGGGCCGTGGTTTCTGTTTAAGGTCCTGTGGCTGCGAGTGGCCGGCTGGCTCCTAAAAATCCACGATACGCAGGATGGTTCCCAGACCCAAGGGGGCACGAGTGCCGAGTCGGGCTGGTTTGATAGAGGCAAGTGCCTCCTGCAATCTGCCAGCCAGAAGCGGGGCGGGTGAGTTTTGTTTGCCAGGGAAAAGGGCCGTGGTTTGTGTTTGGGGGCCTGTGGCTGGGAGTGGCCGGCTGGCTCCTGAAAATCCACGATACGCAGGATGGTTCCCAGAGGAAAGGTGCCAGCAGTGCAAAGTCGGGCTGGTATGGTAGACGCAAGTGGCTCCTGCAATCTGCCAGCCAGAAGTGGGGCGGGTGAGTTTTGTTTGCCAGGGAATAAGGCCGTGGTTTGTGTTTGGGGGCCTGTGGCTGGGAGTGGCCTGCTGGCTCCTTAAAATCCACGATACACATGATGGTTCCCAGATGAAAGGTGGCACCAGTGCCGAGTCGGGCTGGTTTGATAGAGGCAAGTGGCTCCTGCAATCTCCCAGCCAGAAGCGGGGCGGGTGAGTTTTGTTTGCCAGGGAACAGGGCCGTGGTTTGTGTTTGGGGGCCTGTGGCTGGGAGTGGCCGGCTGGCTCCTGAAAATCCACGATACACAGGATGGTTCGCAGATGAAAGGTGGCGCCAGTGCCAAGTCGGGCTGGTTTGATAGTACCAAGTGGCTCCTGAAATCTGCCATCCAGAATATGGGCAGGTCAATTTTACTTCCAGGGAAAAGGGCCGTAGTTTGTGTTTGGGGGCCTGTGGCTGGGAGTGGCCGGCTGGCTCCTGAAAATCCACGATACGCAGGATGGTTCCCAGATGAAAACTGGCAACTGTGCCGAGTCGGGCTAGTTTGATAGAGCCAAGTGGCTCCTGCAATCTGCCAGCCAGAAGCAGGTCGGGTGAGTTTTGTTTGCCAGGGAAAATGGCCGTGGTTTGTGTTCGGGGGCCTGTGGCTGGGAGTGGCCAGCTGGCTCCTGAAAATCCACCATACGCAAGGTGGTTCCCAGATGAAAGGTGGCACCTGTGCCAAGACGGGCTGGTATGATAGTACAAAGTGGCTCCTGCAATCTACCATCCAGAAGCGGGGTAGCTGAGTTTTTTTTCCAGGGAAAATGGCCGTTGTATGTGTTCGGGGGCCTGTGGCTGGGAGTGGCCGGCTGGCTCCTGAAAATCCACGATGCGCAGGATGGTTCCCAGATTAAAGGTGGCACCAGTGCCAAGTCGGGTTGGTTTGATAGAGGCAAGTGGCTCCTGCAATCTGCCAGCCAGAAGCGGGGCGGGTGAGTTTTGTTTGCCAGGGAAAAGGGCCGTGGTTTGTCATCGGGCGCCTGTGGCTGGGAGTGGCCGGCTGGCTCCTGAAAATCCACAATACGCAGGATGGTTCCCAGACCCAAGGGGGCACCAGTGCTGAGTTGGGCTGGTTTGATAAAGCCAAGTGGCTCCTGCAATCTACCTTCCAGAAGCGGGGTAGCTGTGATTTTTTTCCAGGGAAAAGGGCCGTGGTTTGTGTTCGGGGGCTTGTGGCTGGGAGTGGCCGGCTGGCTCCTGAAAATCCACGCGGCGCAGCATAGTTCCCCGAACCTTAGGGGGCACCAGTGCCGAGTCAGGCTGGTTGGATAGAGGCAAGTGGCTCCTGCAATCTGCCAGACAGAAGACGGGCAGGTCAGTGTGACTTTCAGGGAAAAGGGCCGTGGTTTCTGTTTAAGGTCCTGTGGCTGCGAGTGGCCGGCTGGCTCCTAAAAATCCACGATACGCAGGATGGTTCCCAGACCCAAGGGGGCACGAGTGCCGAGTCGGGCTGGTTTGATAGAGGCAAGTGCCTCCTGCAATCTGCCAGCCAGAAGCGGGGCGGGTGAGTTTTGTTTGCCAGGGAAAAGGGCCGTGGTTTGTGTTTGGGGGCCTGTGGCTGGGAGTGGCCGGCTGGCTCCTGAAAATCCACGATACGCAGGATGGTTCCCAGAGGAAAGGTGCCAGCAGTGCAAAGTCGGGCTGGTATGGTAGACGCAAGTGGCTCCTGCAATCTGCCAGCCAGAAGTGGGGCGGGTGAGTTTTGTTTGCCAGGGAAAAGGGCCGTTGTTTGTGTTTGGGGGCCTGTGGCTGCGAGTGGCCAGCGGGCTCCTGAAAATCCACAATACGCAGGATGATTCCCAGACCCAAGGGGGCACCAGTGCCGAGTCGGGCTGGTTTGATAAAGCCAAGTGGCTCCTGATATCTGCCAGCCAGAAGCGGGGCGGGTGAGTTTTGTTTGCCAGGGAAAAGGGCCGTGGTTTTTTTTCGGGGGCCTGTGGCTTTGAGTGGCTGGCTGGCTCCTGAAAATCCACGTTACGCAGGATGGTTCCCAGAGGAAAGGTGGCACCAGTGCCAAGTCGGGCTGGTTTGTAAGAGGCAAGTGGCTCCTGCAATCTGCCAGCCAGAAGCGGGTCGGGTGAGTTTTGTTTGCCAGGGAAAAAGGCCGTGGTTTGTGTTTGGGGGCCTGTGGCTGGGAGTGGCCTGCTGGCTCCTTAAAATCCACGATACACAGGATGGTTCCCAGATGAAAGGTGGCACCAGTGCCGAGTCGGGCTGGTTTGATAGAGGCAAGTGGCTCCTGAAATCTGCCATCCAGAATATGGGCAGGTCAGTTTTACTTCCAGGGAAAAGGGCCGTAGTTTGTGTTTGGGGGCCTGTGGCCGGGAGTGGCCGGCTGGCTCCTGAAAATCCACGATACGCAGGATGGTTCCCAGATGAAAACTGGCCACTGTGCCGAGTCGGACTAGTTTGATAGAGCCAAGTGGCTCCTGCAATCTGCCAGCCAGAAGCGGGTCGGGTGAGTTTTGTTTGCCAGGGAAAAGGGCCGTGGTTTGTGTTTGGGGGCCTGTGGCTGGGAGTGGCCGGCTGGCTCCTGAAAATCCACGATACGCAGGGTGGTTCCCAGATGAAAGGTGGCACCTGTGCCAAGACGGGCTGGTATGATAGTACAAAGTGGCTCCTGCAATCTACCATCCAGAAGCGGGGTAGCTGAGTTTTTTTTCCAGGGAAAATGGCCGTTGTATGTGTTCGGGGGCCTGTGGCTGGGAGTGGCCGGCTGGCTCCTGAAAATCCACGATGCGCAGGATGGTTCCCAGATTAAAGGTGGCACCAGTGCCAAGTCGGGTTGGTTTGATAGAGACAAGTGGCTCCTGCAATCTGCCAGCCAGAAGTGTGGCAGGTGAGTTTTGTTTGCCAGGGTAAAGGGCCGTAGTTTGTGTTTGGGGGCCTGTGGCTGGGAGTGGCCGGCTGGCTCCTGAAAATCCACGTTACGCAGGATGGTTCCCAGAGGAAAGGTGGCACCAGTGCCAAGTCGGGCTGGTTTGATAGAGGCAAGTGGCTCCTGCAATCTGCCAGCCAGAAGCGGGGCGGGTGAGTTTTGTTTGCCAGGGAAAAAGGCCGTGTTTTGTGTTTGGGGGCCTGTGGCTGGGAGTGGCCGGCTGGCTCCTGAAAATCTACGATACGCTGGATGGTTCCCAGATGAAAGGTGGCACCAGTGCCAAGTCGGGCTGGTTTGATAGAGGCAAGTGGCTCCTGCAATCTGCCAGCCAGAAGCGGGGCGGGTGAGTTTTGTTTGCCAGGGAAAAGGGCCGTGGTTTGTGTTTGGGGGCCTGTGGCTGGGAGTGGCCGGCTGGCTCCTGAAAATCCACGATACGCAAGATGGTTCCCAGATGAAAGGTGGAACCAGTGCCAAGTTGGGCTGGTTTGATAGTACCAAGTGGCTCCGGCAATCTGCCATCCAGAAGATGGGCAGGTCAGTTTTACTTCCAGGGAAAAGGGCCGTAGTTTTTGTTTGGGGGCCTGTGGCTGGGAGTGGCCAGCTGGCTCCTGAAAATCCACGATACGCCGGATGATTCCCAGACCCAAGTGGCACCATTGACAAATCGGACTCGTATGACTGTACAAAGTGGCTCCTGCAATCTACCTTCCAGAAGCGGGGCAGCTGAGTTTTTTTTCCAGGGAAAAGGGCCGTGGTTTGTGTTTGGGGGCCTGTGGCTGGGAGTGGCCGGCTGGCTCCTGAAAATCCACGATACGCAGGATGGTTCCCAGATGAAAGGTGGCACCAGTTCCGAGTCGGGCATGTTTGATAGAGGCAAGTGGCTCCTGCAATCTCCCAGCCAGAAGCGGGGCGGGTGAGTTTTGTTTGCCAGGGAAAAAAGGCCGTGGTTTGTGTTTGGGGGCCTGTGGCTGGGAGTGGCCGGCTGGCTCCTGAAAATCTACGATACACTGGATGGTTCCCAGATGAAAGGTGGCACCAGTGCCTAGTCGGGCTGGTTTGATAGAGGCAAGTGGCTCCTGCAATCTGCCAGCCAGAAGCGCGGCGGGTGAGTTTTGTTTGCCAGGGAAAAGGGCCGTGGTTTGTCATCGGGCGCCTGTGGCTGGGAGTGGCCGGCTGGCTCCTGAAAATCCACGATACGCAGGATGGTTCCCAGATGAAAGGTGGCACCAGTGCCGAGTCGGGCTGGTTTGATAGAGGCAAGTGGCTCCTGCAATCTGCCAGCCAGAAGATGTGCAGGTCAGTTTTACTTCCAGGGAAAAGGGCCGTGGTTTTTGTTTGGGGGCCTGTGGATCAGAGTGGCGGGCTGGCTCCTGAAAATCCACGATACGCTGGATGATTCCCGGACCCAAGTGGCACCATTGACAAGTCGGACTGGTATGACAGTACAAAGTGGCTCCTGCAATCTGCCATCCAGAAGCGGGGCAGCTGAGTTTTTTTTCGAGGGAAAACGGCCGTGGTATGTGTTTGGGGGCCTGTGGCTGGGAGTGGCCGGCTGGCTCCTGAAAATCTACGATACGCAGGATGGTTCCCAGATGAAAGGTGGCACCAGTGCCAAGTCGGGCTGGTTTGATAGAGGCAAGTGGCTCCTGCAATCTGCCAGCCAGAAGCGGGGCAGCTGAGTTTTTTTTCCAGGGAAATGGGCCGTAGTTTGTGTTTGGGGGCCTGTGGCTGCGAGTGGCCTGCTAGCTCCTGAAAATGCGCAATACGCAGGATGGTTCCCAGACCCAAGGGGGCACCAGTGCTGAGTTGGGCTGGTTTGATAAAGCCAAGTGGCTCCTGCAATCTACCTTCCAGAAGCGGGGTAGCTGTGATTTTTTTCCAGGGAAAAGGGCCGTGGTTTGTGTTCGGGGGCTTGTGGCTGGGAGTGGCCGGCTGGCTCCTGAAAATCCACGCGGCGCAGGATGGTTCCCCGAACCTTAGGGGGCACCAGTGCCGAGTCAGGCTGGTTGGATAGAGGCAAGTGGCTCCTGCAATCTGCCAGACAGAAGACGGGCAGGTCAGTTTGCCTTTCAGGGAAAAGGGCCGTGGTTTCTGTTTAAGGTCCTGTGGCTGCGAGTGGCCGGCTGGCTCCTAAAAATCCACGATACGCAGGATGGTTCCCAGACCCAAGGGGGCACGAGTGCCGAGTCGGGCTGGTTTGATAGAGGCAAGTGCCTCCTGCAATCTGCCAGCCAGAAGCGGGGCGGGTGAGTTTTGTTTGCCAGGGAAAAGGGCCGTGGTTTGTGTTTGGGGGCCTGTGGCTGGGAGTGGCCGGCTGGCTCCTGAAAATCCACGATACGCAGGATGGTTCCCAGAGGAAAGGTGCCAGCAGTGCAAAGTCGGGCTGGTATGGTAGACGCAAGTGGCTCCTGCAATCTGCCAGCCAGAAGTGGGGCGGGTGAGTTTTGTTTGCCAGGGAAAAGGGCCGTAGTTTGTGTTTGGGGGCCTGTGGCTGCGAGTGGCCAGCGGGCTCCTGAAAATCCACAATACGCAGGATGATTCCCAGACCCAAGGGGGCACCAGTGCCGAGTCGGGCTGGTTTGATAAAGCCAAGTGGCTCCTGATATCTGCCAGCCAGAAGCGGGGCGGGTGAGTTTTGTTTGCCAGGGAAAAGGGCCGTGGTTTTTTTTCGGGGGCCTGTGGCTTTGAGTGGCTGGCTGGCTCCTGAAAATCCACGTTACGCAGGATGGTTCCCAGAGGAAAGGTGGCACCAGTGCCAAGTCGGGCTGGTTTGTAAGAGGCAAGTGGCTCCTGCAATCTGCCAGCCAGAAGCGGGTCGGGTGAGTTTTGTTTGCCAGGGAAAAAGGCCGTGGTTTGTGTTTGGGGGCCTGTGGCTGGGAGTGGCCTGCTGGCTCCTTAAAATCCACGATACACAGGATGGTTCCCAGATGAAAGGTGGCACCAGTGCCGAGTCGGGCTGGTTTGATAGAGGCAAGTGGCTCCTGAAATCTGCCATCCAGAATATGGGCAGGTCAGTTTTACTTCCAGGGAAAAGGGCCGTAGTTTGTGTTTGGGGGCCTGTGGCTGGGAGTGGCCGGCTGGCTCCTGAAAATCCACGATACGCAGGATGGTTCCCAGATGAAAACTGGACACTGTGCCGAGTCGGACTAGTTTGATAGAGCCAAGTGGCTCCTGCAATGTGCCAGCCAGAAGCAGGTCGGGTGAGTTTTGTTTGCCAGGGAAAATGGCCGTGGTTTGTGTTCGGGGGCCTGTGGCTGGGAGTGGCCAGCTGGCTCCTGAAAATCCACCATACGCAGGATGGTTCCCAGATGAAAGGTTGCACCAGTTCGGAGTCGGGCATGTTTGATAGAGCCAAGTGGCTCCTGCAATCTGCCAGCCAGAAGCGGGTCGGGTGAGTTTTGTTTGCCAGGGAAAAGGGCCGTGGTTTGTGTTTGGGGGCCTGTGGCTGGGAGTGGCCGGCTGGCTCCTGAAAATCCACGATACGCAGGGTGGTTCCCAGATGAAAGGTGGCACCTGTGCCAAGAAGGGCTGGTATGATAGTACAAAGTGGCTCCTGCAATCTACCATCCAGAAGCGGGGTAGCTGAGTTTTTTTTCCAGGGAAAATGGCCGTTGTATGTGTTCGGGGGCCTGTGGCTGGGAGTGGCCGGCTGGCTCCTGAAAATCCACGATGCGCAGGATGGTTCCCAGATTAAAGGTGGCACCAGTGCCAAGTCGGGTTGGTTTGATAGAGGCAAGTGGCTCCTGCAATCTGCCAGCCAGAAGTGTGGCAGGTGAGTTTTGTTTGCCAGGGTAAAGGGCCGTAGTTTGTGTTTGGGGGCCTGTGGCTGGGAGTGGCCGGCTGGCTCCTGAAAATCCACGTTACGCAGGATGGTTCCCAGAGGAAAGGTGGCACCAGTGCCAAGTCGGGCTGGTTTGATAGAGGCAAGTGGCTCCTGCAATCTGCCAGCCAGAAGCGGGGCGGGTGAGTTTTGTTTGCCAGGGAAAAAGGCCGTGTTTTGTGTTTGGGGGCCTGTGGCTGGGAGTGGCCGGCTGGCTCCTGAAAATCTACGATACACTGGATGGTTCCCAGATGAAAGGTGGCACCAGTGCTTAGTCGGGCTGGTTTGATAGAGGCAAGTGGCTCCTGCAATCTGCCAGCCAGAAGCGGGGCGGGTGAGTTTTGTTTGCCAGGGAAAAGGGCCGTGGTTTGTGTTTGGGGGCCTGTGGCTGGGAGTGGCCGGCTGGCTCCTGAAAATCCACGATATGCAGGATGGTTCCCAGATGAAAGGTGGCACCAGTGCCAAGTTGGGCTGGTTTGATAGTACCAAGTGGCTCCGGCAATCTGCCATCCAGAAGATGGGCAGGTCAGTTTTACTTCCAGGGAAAAGGGCCGTAGTTTTTGTTTGGGGGCCTGTGGCTGGGAGTGGCCAGCTGGCTCCTGAAAATCCACGATACGCCGGATGATTCCCAGACCCAAGTGGCACCATTGACAAATCGGACTCGTATGACTGTACAAAGTGGCTCCTGCAATCTGCCAGCCAGAAGCGGGGCAGCTGAGTTTTTTTTCCAGGGAAAAGGGCCGTGGTTTGTGTTTGGGGGCCTGTGGCTGGGAGTGGCCGGCTGGCTCCTGAAAATCCACGATACGCAGGATGGTTCCCAGATGAAAGGTGGCACCAGTTCCGAGTCGGGCATGTTTGATAGAGGCAAGTGGCTCCTGCAATCTCCCAGCCAGAAGCGGGGCGGGTGAGTTTTGTTTGCCAGGGAAAAAAGGCCGTGGTTTGTGTTTGGGGGCCTGTGGCTGGGAGTGGCCGGCTGGCTCCTGAAAATCTACGATACACTGGATGGTTCCCAGATGAAAGGTGGCACCAGTGCCAAGTCGGGCTGGTTTGATAGAGGCAAGTGGCTCCTGCAATCTGCCAGCCAGAAGCACGGCGGGTGAGTTTTGTTTGCCAGGGAAAAGGGCCGTGGTTTGTCATCGGGCGCCTGTGGCTGGGAGTGGCCGGCTGGCTCCTGAAAATCCACGATACGCAGGATGGTTCCCAGATGAAAGGTGGCACCAGTGCCGAGTCGGGCTGGTTTGATAGAGGCAAGTGGCTCCTGCAATCTGCCAGCCAGAAGATGTGCAGGTCAGTTTTACTTCCAGGGAAAAGGGCCGTGGTTTTTGTTTGGGGGCCTGTGGATCAGAGTGGCGGGCTGGCTCCTGAAAATCCACGATACGCTGGATGATTCCCGGACCCAAGTGGCACCATTGACAAGTCGGACTGGTATGACAGTACAAAGTGGCTCCTGCAATCTGCCATCCAGAAGCGGGGCAGCTGAGTTTTTTTTCGAGGGAAAACGGCCGTGGTATGTGTTTGGGGGCCTGTGGCTGGGAGTGGCCGGCTGGCTCCTGAAAATCTACGATACGCAGGATGGTTCCCAGATGAAAGGTGGCACCAGTGCCAAGTCGGGCTGGTTTGATAGAGGCAAGTGGCTCCTGCAATCTGCCAGCCAGAAGCGGGGCAGCTGAGTTTTTTTTCCAGGGAAATGGGCCGTAGTTTGTGTTTGGGGGCCTGTGGCTGCGAGTGGCCTGCTAGCTCCTGAAAATGCGCAATACGCAGGATGGTTCCCAGACCCAAGGGGGCACCAGTGCTGAGGTGGGCTGGTTTGATAAAGCCAAGTGGCTCCTGCAATCTACCTTCCAGAAGCGGGGTAGCTGTGATTTTTTTCCAGGGAAAAGGGCCGTGGTTTGTGTTCGGGGGCTTGTGGCTGGGAGTGGCCGGCTGGCTCCTGAAAATCCACGCGGCGCAGGATGGTTCCCCGAACCTTAGGGGGCACCAGTGCCGAGTCAGGCTGGTTGGATAGAGGCAAGTGGCTCCTGCAATCTGCCAGACAGAAGACGGGCAGGTCAGTTTGCCTTTCAGGGAAAAGGGCCGTGGTTTCTGTTTAAGGTCCTGTGGCTGCGAGTGGCCGGCTGGCTCCTAAAAATCCACGATACGCAGGATGGTTCCCAGACCCAAGGGGGCACGAGTGCCGAGTCGGGCTGGTTTGATAGAGGCAAGTGCCTCCTGCAATCTGCCAGCCAGAAGCGGGGCGGGTGAGTTTTGTTTGCCAGGGAAAAGGGCCGTGGTTTGTGTTTGGGGGCCTGTGGCTGGGAGTGGCCGGCTGGCTCCTGAAAATCCACGATACGCAGGATGGTTCCCAGAGGAAAGGTGCCAGCAGTGCAAAGTCGGGCTGGTATGGTAGACGCAAGTGGCTCCTGCAATCTGCCAGCCAGAAGTGGGGCGGGTGAGTTTTGTTTGCCAGGGAAAAGGGCCGTAGTTTGTGTTTGGGGGCCTGTGGCTGCGAGTGGCCAGCGGGCTCCTGAAAATCCACCGTACGCAGGATGGTTCCCAGACCCAAGGGGGCACCAGTGCCGAGTCGGGCTGGTTTGATAAAGCCAAGTGGCTCCTGCAATCTGCCAGCCAGAAGCGGGGCCGGTGAGTTTTGTTTGCCAGGGAAAAGGGCCGTGGTTTTTTTTCGGGGGCCTGTGGCTTTGAGTGGCTGGCTGGCTCCTGAAAATCCACGTTACGCAGGATGGTTCCCAGAGGAAAGGTGGCACCAGTGCCAAGTCGGGCTGGTTTGTAAGAGGCAAGTGGCTCCTGCAATCTGCCAGCCAGAAGCGGGTCGGGTGAGTTTTGTTTGCCAGGGAAAAAGGCCGTGGTTTGTGTTTGGGGGCCTGTGGCTGGGAGTGGCCTGCTGGCTCCTTAAAATCCACGATACACAGGATGGTTCCCAGATGAAAGGTGGCACCAGTGCCGAGTCGGGCTGGTTTGATAGAGGCAAGTGGCTCCTGCAATCTGCCAGCCAGAAGCGGGTCGGGTGAGTTTTGTTTGCCAGGGAACAGGGCCGTGGTTTGTGTTTGGGGGCCTGTGGCTGGGAGTGGCCGGCTGGCTCCTGAAAATCCACGATACACAGGATGGTTCGCAGATGAAAGGTGGCACCAGTGCCAAGTCGGGCTGGTTTGATAGTACCAAGTGTCTCCTGAAATCTGCCATCCAGAATATGGGCAGGTCAGTTTTACTTCCAGGGAAAAGGGCCGTAGTTTGTGTTTGGGGGCCTGTGGCTGGGAGTGGCCGACTGGCTCCTGAAAATCCACGATACGCAGGATGGTTCCCAGATGAAAACTGGCAACTGTGCCGAGTCGGGCTAGTTTGATAGAGCCAAGTGGCTCCTGCAATCTGCCAGCCAGAAGCAGGTCGGGTGAGTTTTGTTTGCCAGGGAAAATGGCCGTGGTTTGTGTTCGGGGGCCTGTGGCTGGGAGTGGCCAGCTGGCTCCTGAAAATCCACCATACGCAGGATGGTTCCCAGATGAAAGGTTGCACCAGTTCGGAGTCGGGCATGTTTGATAGAGCCAAGTGGCTCCTGCAATCTGCCAGCCAGAAGTGGGGAGGGTGAGTTTTGTTTGCCAGGGAAAAAGGCCGTGGTTTGTGTTTGGGGGCCTGTGGCTGGGAGTGGCCGGCTGGCTCCTGAAAATCCACGATACACTGGATGGTTCCCAGATGAAAGGTGGCACCAGTGCCGAGTCGGGCATGTTTGATAGAGGCAAGTGGCTCCTGCAATCTGCCAGCCAGAAGCGGGTCGGGTGAGTTTTGTTTGCCAGGGAAAAAGGCCGTGGTTTGTGTTTGGGGGCCTGTGGCTGGGAGTGGCCAGCTGGCTCCTAAAAATCCACGGCGCGCAGGATGGTTCCCAGACCCAAGGGGGCACGAGTGCCAAGTCGGGCTGGTTTGATAGAGGGAAGTGGCTCCTGCAATCTGACAGCCAGAAGCGGGGCGGGTGAGTTTTGTTTGCCAGGGAAATGGGCCGTGGTTTGTGTTTGGGGGCCTGTGGCTGGGAGTGGCCGGCTGGCTCCTGAAAATCCACGCGGCGCAGGATGGTTCCCCGAACCTTAGGGGGCAGCAGTGCCGAGTCGGGCTGGTTGGATAGAGCCAAGTGGCTCCTGCAATCTCCCAGCCAGAAGATGGGCATGTCAGTTTTACTTCCAGGGAAAAGGGCCGTGGTTTGTGTTTGGGGGCCTGTGGCTGGGAGTGGCCGGCTGGCTCCTGAAAATCTACGATACACTGGATGGTTCCCAGATGAAAGGTGGCACCAGTGCCTAGTCGGGCTGGTTTGATAGAGGCAAGTGGCTCCTGCAATCTGCCAGCCAGAAGCGCGGCGGATGAGTTTTGTTTGCCAGGGAAAAGGGCCGTGGTTTGTCATCGGGCGCCTGTGGCTGGGAGTGGCCGGCTGGCTCCTGAAAATGCACGATACGCAGGATGGTTCCCAGATGAAAGGTGGCACCAGTGCCGAGTCGGGCTGGTTTGATAGAGGCAAGTGGCTCCTGCAATCTGCCAGCCAGAAGATGTGCAGGTCAGTTTTACTTCCAGGGAAAAGGGCCGTGGTTTTTGTTTGGGGGCCTGTGGATCGGAGTGGCGGGCTGGCTCCTGAAAATCCACGATACGCTGGATGATTCCCAGACCCAAGTGGCACCATTGACAAGTCGGACTGGTATGACAGTACAAAGTGGCTCCTGCAATCTACCATCCAGAAGCGGGGCAGCTGAGTTTTTTTTCGAGGGAAAACGGCCGTGGTATGTGTTTGGGGGCCTGTGGCTGGGAGTGGCCGGCTGGCTCCTGAAAATCCACGCCACGCAGGATGGTTCCCAGATGAAAGGTGGCACCAGTGCCAAGTCGGGCTGGTTTGATAGAGGCAAGTGGCTTCTGCAATCTGCCAGCCAGACGCGGGGCAGGTCAGTTTACTTCCAGGGAAAAGGGCCGTGGTTTTTGTTTGGGGGCCTGTGGCTGGGAGTGGCCGGCTGGCTCCAGAAAATCCATGATACGCAGGATGGTTCCCCGAACCTTAGGGGGCACCAGTGCCGAGTCGGGCTGGTTGGATAGAGCCAAGTGGCTCCTGAAATCTGCCAGCCAGAAGCGGGGCGGGTGAGTTTTACTTCCGGGGAAAAGGGCCGTGGTTTGTGTTTGGGGGCCTGTGGCTGGGAGTGGCCGGCTGGCTCCTGAAAATTCACGATACGCAGGGTGGTTCCCAGAACCTTAGGGGGCACCAGTGCAGAGTCGGGCTGGTTGGATAGAGGCATGGGGCTACTGCAATCTGCCGGCCAGAAGCTCGGCAGGTCAGTTTTACTTCCAGGGAAAAGGGCGGTAGTTTGTGTTTGGGGGCCTGTGGCTGGGAGTGGCCGGCTGGCTCCTGAAAATCCACGATACGCAGGATGGTTCCCAGATGAAAGGTGGCACCTGTGCCGAGTCGGGCTGGTTTGATAGAGGCAAGTGGCTCCTGCAATCTGCCAGCCAGAAGATGTGCAGGTCAGTTTTACTTCCAGGGAAAAGGGCCGTGGTTTTTGTTTGGGGGCCTGTGGCTGCGAGTGGCCGACTGGCTCCTGAAAATCCACCTTACGCAGGATGGTTCACCGAGGAAATGTGGCACCAGTGCCGAGTCGGGCTGGTTTGATAGAGGCAAGTGGCTCCTGCAATCTGCCAGCCAGAAAGGGGGCGGGTGAATTTTGTTTGCCAGGGAAAAGCGCCGTGGTTTGTGTTTGGGGGCCTGTGGCTGGGAGTGGCCGGCTGGCTCCTAAAAATCCACGATACACAGGATGGTTCGCAGATGAAAGGTGGCACCAGTGCCAAGTGGGGCTGGTTTGATAGAGGCAAGGGGCTACTGAAAACTGCCATCCAAAAGATGGGCAGGTCAGTTTTACTTCCAGGGAAAAGGGCCGTGGTTTGTGTTTGGGGGCCTTTGGCTGGGAGTGGCCGGCTGGCTCCTGAAAATTCACGATACGCAGGGTGGTTCCGAGATGAAAGTTGGCACCAGTGCCAAGTCGGGCTGGTATGATAGTACAAAGTGGGTCCTGCAATCTACCATCCAGAAGCGGGGTAGCTGAGTTTTTTTTCCAGGGAAAATGGCTGTGGTTTGTGTTCGGGGGCCTGTGGCTGGGAGTGGCCGGCTGGCTCCAGAGAATCCACGCGGCGCAGGATGGTTCCCCTAACCTTAGGGGGCACCAGTGCCGAGTCGGGTTGGTTGGATAGAGGCAAGTGGCTCTTGCAATCTGCCAGACAGACGATGGGCAGGTCAGTTTGACTTCCAGGGAAAAGGGCAGTAGAATGTGTTTGGGGGCCTGTGGTTGGGAGTTGCCGGCTGGCTCCTGAAAATCCATGATACGCAGCATGACTCCCAGACCCAAGGTGGCACCAGTGCCAAGTCGGACTGGTATGATAGTACAAAGTGGCTCCTGCAATCTACCAACCAGAAGCGGGGCAGATGAGTTTTTTTTCCAGGGCAAAGGGCCGTTGTTTATGTTTGGGGGCCAGTGGCTGGGAGTGGCCGGCTGGCTTCTGAAAAACCACCATACGTAGGATGGTTCCCAGATGAAAGGTGGCACAAGTGCCAAGTCGGGCTGGTTTGATAGAGGCAAGTGGCTCCTGCAATCTGCCAGCCAGAAGTGGGGCGGGTGAGGTTTTTTTGCCAGGGAAAAGGGCCGTGGTTTGTGTTTGGGGGCCTGTGGCTGGGAGTGGCCGGCTGGCTCCTGAAAATCCACGATATGCAGGATGGTTCCCAGATGAAAGGTGGCACCAGTGCCGAGTCGGGCTGGTGTGATAGAGGCAAGTGGCTCCTGCAATCTGCCAGCCAGAAGCGGGGCGGGTGAGTTTTGTTTGCCAGGGAAAAGGGCCGTGGTTTGTCTTCGGGCGCCTGTGGCTGGGAGTGGCCGGCTGGCTCCTGAAAATCCACGATACGCAGGATGGTTCCCAGATGAAAGGTGGCACCAGTGCCGAGTCGGGCTGGTTTGATAGAGCCAAGTGGCTCCTGCAATCAGCCAGCAAGAACCATGGCGGGTGAGTTTTGTTTGCCAGGGAAAAGGGCCGTGGTTTGTCTTCGGGGGCCTGTGGCTGGGAGTGGCCGGCAGGCTCCTGAAAATCCACGATACGCAGGATGGTTCCCAGATGAAAGGTGGCACCAGTGCCAAGTCGGGCTGGTTTGATAGTACCAAGTGGCTCCTGCAATCTGCCAGCCAGAAGCGGGGCGGGTGAGTTTTGTTTGCCAGGGAAAACGGCCGTGGTTTGTGTTTGGGGGCCTGTGGCTGGGAGTGGCCGGCTGGCTCCTGAAAATCCACGATACGCAGGATGGTTCCCAGATGAAAGGTGGCACCAGTGCCAAGTCGGGCTGGTTTAATAGTACCAAGTGGCTCCTGCAATCTGCCATCCAGAAGATGGGCAGGTCAGTTTTACTTCCAGGGAAAAGGGCCGTAGTTTGTGTTCGGGGGCCTGTGGCTGGGAGTAACCGGCTGGCTCCTGAAAATCCACGATACGCAGGATGATTCCCAGACCCAAGCGGCACCACTGCCAAGTCGGACTGGTATGATAGTACAAAGTGGCTCCTGCAATCTGCCAGCCAGAAGCGGGGCGGGTGAGTTCTGTTTGCCAGGGAAAACGGCCGTGGTTTGTATTTGGGGGACTGTGGCTGGGAGTGGCCGGCTGGCTCCTGAAAATCCACGATACGCAGGATGGTTCCCAGATGAAAGGTGGCACCAGTGCCGAGTCGGGCTGGTTTGATAGTACCAAGTGGGTCCTGCAATCTGCCATCCAGAAGATGGGCAGGTCAGTTTTACTTCCAGGGAAAAGGGCAGTAGAATGTGTTTGGGGGCCTGTGGTTGGGAGTGGCCGGCTGGCTCCTGAAAATCCACGATACGCAGAATGGTTCCCAGATGAAAGGTGACACCTGTGCCGAGTCGGGCTGGTTTGAAAAGCCAAGTGGCTCCTGCAATCTGCCAGCCAGAAGTGGGGCGGGTGCGTTTTGTTTGCCAGGGAAAACGGCCGTGGTTTGTGTTTGGGGGCCTGTGGCTGGGAGTGGCCGGCTGGCTCCTGAAAATCCACGATACGCTTATGGTTCCCAGATGAAAGGTGGCACCAGTGCCGAGTCGGGCTGGTCTGATAGAGCCAAGTGGCTCCTGCAATCTGCCAGGAAGCACCATGGCAGGTGAGTTTTGTTTGCCATGGAAAAGGGCCGTGGTTTGTCGTCGGGCGCCTTTGGCTGGGAGTGGCCGGCTGGCTCCTGAAAATCCACGATACGCAGGATGGTTCCCAGATGAAAGGTGGCACCAGTGCCAAGTCGGGCTGGTTTGATAGTACCAAGTGGCTCCAGCAATCTGCCATCCAGAAGATGGGCAGGTCAGTTTTACTTCCAGGGAAAAGGGCCGTGGTTTGTGTTTGGGGGCCTGTGGCTGGGAGTGGCCGGCTGGCTCCTGAAAATCCACGATACGCAGGATGGTTCCCAGATGAAAGGTGGCACCAGTGCCGAGTCGGGCTGGTTTGATAGAGGCTAGTGGCTCCTGCAATCTGACAGCCAGAAGCGGGGCGGGTGAATTTTGTTTGCCAGGGAAAACGGCCGTGGTTTGTGTTCGTGGGCCTGTGGCTGGGAATGGCCGGCTGGCTCCTGAAAATCCACGATACGCAGAATGGTTCCCAGATGAAAGGTGGCACCATTGACAAGTCGGACTGGTATGACAGTACAAAGTGGCTCCTGCAATATGCCATCCAGAAGCGGGGCAGCTGAGTTTTTTTTCCAGGGAAAGGGGCCGTGGTATGTGTTTGGGGGCCTGTGGCTGGGGGTGGCCGGCTGGCTCCTGAAAATCCACGATACGCAGGATGGTTCCTAGATGAAAGGTGGCACCAGTGCCGACTCGGGCTGGTTTGATAGAGGCAAGTGGCTCCTGCAATCTGCCAGCCAGAAGCGAGGCGGGTGAGTTTTGTTTGCCAGGGAAAAGGGCCGTGGTTTGTGTTTGGGGGCCTGTGGCTGGGAGTGGCCGGCTGGCTCCTGAAAATCCACGATACGCAGGATGGTTCCCAGCTGAAAGGTGGCACCAGTGCCAAGTCGGGCTGGTTTGATAGTACCAAGTGGCTCCTGCAATCTGCCATCCAGAAGATGGGCAGGTCAGTTTTACTTCCAGGGAAAAGGGCAGTAGAATGTGTTTGGGGGCCTGTGGATGGGAGTGGCCGGCTGGCTCCTGAAAATCCACGATACGCAGGATGGTTCCCAGATGAAAGGTGGCACCAGTGCCAGGCCGGACTGGTTTGATAGAGGCAAGTGGCTCCTGCAATCTGCCAGCAAGAACCATGGCGGGTGAGTTTTGTTTGCCAGGGAAAAGGGCCGTGGTTTGTCTTAGGGCGCCTGTGGCTGGGAGTAGCCGGCTGGCTCCCGAAAATCCACCATACGCAGGATGGTTCCCAGATGAAAGGTGGCACCAGTGCCAAGTCGGGCTGGTTTGATAGAGGGAAGTGGCTCCTGCAATCTGCCAGCCAGAAGCGGGGCGGGTGAGTTTTGTTTGCCAGGGAAAAGGACCGTGGTTTGTGTTTGGGGGCCTGTGGCTGTGAGTGGCCGGCTGGCTCCTGAAAATCCACTATACGCAGGATGGTTCCCAGATGAAAGGTGGCACCAGTGCCGAGTCGGGCTGGTTTGATAGAGCCAAGTGGCTCCTGCAATCTGCCAGCCAGAAGCGGGGCCGGTGAGTTTTGTTTGCCAGGGAAAAGGGCCGTGGTTTTTGTTCGGGGGCCTGTGGCTGGGAGTGGCCGCCTGGCTCCTGAATATCCACGTTACGCAGGATGGTTCCCAGACCCAAGGGGGCACCAGTGCCAGGCCGGGCTGGTTTGATAGAGGCAAGTGGCTCCTGCAATCTGCCAGCAAGAACCATGGCGGGTGAGTTTTGTTTGCCAGGGAAAAGGGCCGTGGTTTGTCGTCGGGCGCCTGTGGCTGGGAGTGGCCGGCTGGCTCCTGAAAATCCACGATACGCAGGATGGTTCCCAGATGAAAGGTGGCACCAGTGCCGAGTCGGGCTGGTTTGATAGAGGCAAGTGGCTCCTGCAATCTGCCAGCCAGAAGCGGGGCGGGTGAGTTTTGTTTGCCAGGGAAAAGGGCCGTGGTTTGTGTTTGGGGGCCTGTGGCTGGGAGTGGCCGGCTGGCTCCTGAAAATCCACTATACGCAGGATGGTTCCCAGATGAAAGGTGGCACCAGTGACAAGTCGGGCTGGTTTGATAGTACCAAGTGGCTCCTGCAATCTGCCATCCAGAAGATGGGCAGGTCAGTTTTACTTCCAGGGAAAAGGGCCGTGGTTTGTGTTGGGGGGCCTGTGGCTGGGAGTGGCCGGCTGGCTCCTGAAAATCCACGATACGCAGGATGGTTCCCAGACCCAAGTGGCACCACTGCCAAGTCGGACTGGTATGATAGTACAAAGTGGCTCCTGCAATCTGCTAGCCAGAAGCGGGGCGGGTGAGTTTTTTTTCCAGGGAAAAGGGCCGTTGCATGTGTTTGGGGGCCTGTGGCTGGGAGTGGCCGGCTGGCTCCTGAAAATCCACGATACACAGGATGGTTCCCAGATGAAAGGTGGCACCAGTGACAAGTCGGGCTGGTTTGATAGTACCAAGTGGGTCCTGCCATCTGCCATCCAGAAGATGGGCAGGTCAGTTTTACTTCCAGGGAAAAGGGCAGTAGAATATGTTTGGGGGCCTGTGGTTGGGAGTGGCCGGCTGGATCCTGAAAATCCACGATACGCAGAATGGTTCCCAGATGAAAGGTGGCACCTGTGCCAATTCGGGCTGGTTTGACAGAGCCAAGTGGCTCCTGCAATCTGCCAGCCAGAAGCGGGGCGGGTGAGTTTTGTTTGCCAGGGAAAAGGGCCGTGGTTTGTGTTTGGGGGCCTGCGGCTGGGAGTGGCCGGCTGGCTCCTGAAAATCCACGATACGCAGGATGGTTGCCAGATGAAAGGTGGCACCAGTGCCAAGTCGGGCTGGTTTGATAGTACCAAGTGGCTCCTGCAATCTGCCATCCAGAAGATGGGCAGGTCAGTTTTACTTCCAGGGAAAAGGGCAGTAGAATGTGTTTGGGGGCCTGTGGATGGGAGTGGCCGGCTGGCATCTGAAAATCCACGATACGCAGAATGGTTCCCAGATGAAAGGTGGCACCTGTGCCAATTCGGGCTGGTTTGACAGAGCCAAGTGGCTCCTGCAATCTTCCAGCCAGAAGCGAGGCGGGTGAGTTTTTTTTGCCAGGGAAAAGGGCCGTGGTTTGTGTTTGGGGGCCTGCGGCTGGGAGTGGCCGGCTGGCTCCTGAAAATCCACGATACGCAGGATGGTTCCCAGATGAAAGGTGGCACCAGTGCCAAGTCGGGCTGGTTTGATAGAGGCAAGTGGCTCCTGCAAGCTGCCAGCCAGAAGATGGGCAGCTGAGTTTTACTTCCAGGGAAAAGAGCCGTGGTTTGTGTTCGGGGGCCTGTGGCTGGGAGTGGCCGGCTGGCTCCTGAAAATCCATGATACGCAGGATGGTTCCCAGATGAAAGGTGGCACCATTGACAAGTCGGACTGGTATGACAGTACAAAGTGGCTCCTGCAATCTACCATCCAGAAGCGGGGCAGCTGAGTTTTTTTTCCGGGGAAAAGGGCCGTGGTATGTGTTTGGGGGCCTGTGGCTAGGGGTGGCCGGCTGGCTCCTGAAAATCCACGATACGCAGGATGGTTCCCAGATGAAAGGTGGCACCAGTGCCAAGTCGGGCTGGTTTGATAGAGGCAAGTGGCTCCTGCAATCTGCCAGCCAGAAGCGGGGCGGGTGAGTTTTGTTTGCCAGGGAAAAGGGCCGTGGTTTGTGTTTGGGGGCCTGTGGCTGGGAGTGGCCGGCTGGCTCCTGAAAATCCACGATACGCAGGATGGTTCCCAGATGAAAGGTGGCACCAGTGCCAAGTCGGGCTGGTTTGATAGTACCAAGTGCCTCCTGCAATCTGCCATCCAGAAGATGGGCAGGTCAGTTTTACTTCCAGGGATAAGGGCCGTGGTTTGTGTTTGGGGGCCTGTGGCTGGGAGTGGCCGGCTGGCTCCTGAAAATCCACGATACGCAGAATGGCTCCCAGATGAAAGGTGGCACCTGTGCCAATTCGGGCTGGTTTGACAGAGCCAAGTGGCTCCTGCAATCTGCCAGCCAGAAGCGAGGCGGGTGAGTTTTGTTTGCCAGGGAAAAGGGCCGTGGTTTGTGTTCGGGGGCCTGTGGCTGGGAATGGCCGGCTGGCTCCTGAAAATCCACGATACGCAGGATGGTTCCCAGATGAAAGGTGGCACCAGTGCCAAGTCGGGCTGGTTTGATAGAGGCAAGTGGCTCCTGCAAGCTGCCAGCCAGAAGCGAGGCGGGTGAGTTTTTTTTGCCAGGGAAAAGGGCCGTGGTTTGTGTTTGGGGGCCTGCGGCTGGGAGTGGCCGGCTGGCTCCTGAAAATCCACGATACGCAGGATGGTTCCCAGATGAAAGGTGGCACCAGTGCCAAGTCGGGCTGGTTTGATAGAGGCAAGTGGCTCCTGCAAGCTGCCAGCCAGAAGATGGGCAGCTGAGTTTTTTTTTTCCAGGGAAAAGAGCCGTGGTTTGTGTTCGGGGGCCTGTGGCTGGGAGTGGCCGGCTGGCATCTGAAAATCCACGATACGCAGGATGGTTCCCAGATGAAAGGTGGCACCATTGACAAGTCGGACTGGTATGACAGTACAAAGTGTCTCCTGCAATCTACCATCAAGAAGCGGGGCAGCTGAGTTTTTTTTCCAGGGAAAAGGGCCGTGGTATGTGTTTGGGGGCCTGTGGCTGGGGGTGGCCGGCTGGCTCCTGAAAATCCACGATACGCAGGATGGTTCCCAGATGAAAGGTGGCACCAGTGCCGAGTCGGGCTGGTTTGATAGAGGCAAGTGGCTCCTGCAATCTGCCAGCCAGAAGCGGGGCGGGTGAGTTTTGTTTGCCAGGGAAAAGGGCCGTGGTTTGTGTTTGGGGGCCTGTGGCTGGGAGTGGCCGGCTGGCTCCTGAAAATCCACGATACGCAGGATGGTTCCCAGATGAAAGGTGGCACCAGTGCCGAGTCGGGCTGGTTTGATAGAGCCAAGTGGCTCCTGCAATCTGCCAGCCAGAAGCGGGGCGGGTGAGATTTGTTTGCCAGGGAAAAGGGCCGTGGTTTTTGTTCGGGGGCCTGTGGCTGGTAGTGGCCGGCTGGCTCCTGAATATCCACGTTATGCAGGATGGTTCCCAGACCCAAGGGGGCACCAGTGCCAGGCCGGGCTGGTTTGATAGAGGCAAGTGGCTCCTGCAATCTGCCAGCAAGAACCATGGCGGGTGAGTTTTGTTTGCCAGGGAAAAGGGCCGTGGTTTGTCGTCGGGCGCCTGTGGCTGGGAGTGGCTGGCTGGCTCCTGAAAATCCACGATACGCAGGATGGTTCCCAGATGAAAGGTGGCACCAGTGCCAAGTCGGGCTGGTGTGATAATACCAAGTGGCTCCTGCAGTCTGCCATCCAGAAGATGGGCAGGTCAGTTTTACTTCCAGGGAAAAGGGCCGTGGTTTGTGTTTGGGGGCCTGTGGCTGGGAGTGGCCGGCTGGCTCCTGAAAATCCACGATACGCAGGATGATTCCCAGACCCAAGTGGCACCACTGCCAAGTCGGACTGGTATGATAGTACAAAGTGGCTCCTGCAATCTGCCAGCCAGAAGCGGGGCGGATGAGTTTTTTTTCCAGGGAAAATAGCCGTTGCATGTGTTTGGGGGCCTGTGGCTGGGAGTTGCCGGCTGGCTCCTGAAAATCCACGATACACAGGATGGTTCCCAGATGAAAGGTGGCACCAGTGCCAAGTCGGGCTGGTTTGATAGTACCAAGTGGGTCCTGCCATCTGCCATCCAGAAGATGGGCAGGTCAGTTTTACTTCCAGGGAAAAGGGCAGTAGAATATGTTTGGGGGCCTGTGGTTGGGAGTGGCCGGCTGGATCCTGAAAATCCATGATACGCAGGATGGTTCCCAGATGGAAGGTGGCACCAATGCCGAGTCGGGCTGGTTTGATAGAGGCTAGTGGCTCCTGCAATCTGCCAGCCAGAAGCGGGGCGGATGAGTTTTGTTTGCCAGGGAAAAGGGCCGTGGTTTGTGTTCGGGGGCCTGTGGCTGGGAGTGGCTGGCTGGCTCCTGAAAATCCACGATACGCAGGATGGTTCCCAGATGAAAGGTGGCACCAGTGCCAGGCCGGGCTGGTTTGATAGAGGCAAGTGGCTCCTGCAATCTGCCAGCAAGAACCATGGCGGGTGAGTTTTGTTTTCCAGGGAAAAGGGCCGTGGTTTGTCGTCGGGCGCCTGTGGCTGGGAGTGGCCGGCTGGATCCTGAAAATCCACGATACGCAGGATGGTTCCCAGATGAAAGGTGGCACCAGTGCCGAGTCGGGCTGGTTTGATAGAGCCAAGTGGCTCCTGCAATCTGCCAGCCAGAAGCGGGGCGGGTGAGTTTTGTTTGCCAGGGAAAAGGGCCGTGGTTTTTGTTCGGGGGCCTGTGGCTGGTAGTGGCCGGCTGGCTCCTGAATATCCACGTTACGCAGGATGGTTCCCAGACCCAAGGGGGCACCAGTGCCAGGCCGGGCTGGTTTGATAGAGGCAAGTGGCTCCTGCAATCTGCCAGCAAGAACCATGGCGGCTGAGTTTTGTTTGCCAGGGAAAAGGGCCGTGGTTTGTCGTCGGGCGCCTGTGGCTGGGAGTGGCCGGCTGGCTCCTGAAAATCCACGATACGCAGGATGGTTCCCAGATGAAAGGTGGCACCAGTGCCAAGTCGGGCTGGTTTGATAGTACCAAGTGGCTCCTGCAATCTGCCATCCAGAAGATGGGCAGGTCAGTTTTACTTCCAGGGAAAAGGGCCGTGGTTTGTGTTTGGGGGCCTGTGGCTGGGAGTGGCCGGCTGGCTCCTGAAAATCCACGATACGCAGGATGGTTCCCAGACCCAAGTGGCACCACTGCCAAGTCGGACTGGTATGATAGTACAAAGTGGCTCCTGCAATCTGCCAGCCCGAAGCGGGGCGGGTGAGTTTTTTTTCCAGGGAAAAGGGCCGTTGCATGTGTTTGGGGGCCTGTGGCTGGGAGTGGCCGGCTGGCTCCTGAAAATCCACGATACACAGGATGGTTCCCAGATGAAAGGTGGCACCAGTGCCAAGTCGGGCTGGTTTGATAGTACCAAGTGGGTCCTGCCATCTGCCATCCAGAAGATGGGCAGGTCAGTTTTACTTCCACGGAAAAGGGCAGTAGAATATGTTTGGGGGCCTGTGGTTGGGAGTGGCCGGCTGGATCCTGAAAATCCATGATATGCAGGATGGTTCCCAGATGGAAGGTGGCACCAGTGCCGAGTCGGGCTGGTTTGATAGAGGCTAGTGGCTCCTGCAATCTGACAGCCAGAAGCGGGGCGGGTGAGTTTTGTTTGCCAGGGAAAAGGGCCGTGGTTTTTGTTCGTGGGCCTGTGGCTGGGAGTGGCCGGCTGGCTCCTGAAAATCCACGATACGCAGAATGGTTCCCAGATGAAAGGTGGCACCAGTGCCAATTCGGGCTGGTTTGACAGAGCCAAGTGGCTCCTGCAATCTTCCAGCCAGAAGCGAGGCGGGTGAGTTTTGTTTTCCAGGGAAAAGGGCCGTGGTTTTTGTTCGGGGGCCTGTAGCTGGGAGTGGCCGGCTGGCTCCTGAAAATCCACGATACGCAGGATGGTTCCCAGATGAAAGGTGGCACCAGTGCCAAGTCGGGCTGGTTTGATAGAGGCAAGTGGCTCCTGCAAGCTGCCAGCCAGAAGATGTGCAGCTGAGTTTTTTTTCCAGGGAAAAGAGCCGTGGTTTGTGTTTGGGGGCCTGTGGCTGGGAGTGGCCGGCTGGCTCCTGAAAATCCACGATACGCAGGATGGTTCCCAGATGAAAGGTGGCACCAGTGACAAGTTGGACTGGTATGACAGTACAAAGTGGCTCCTGCAATCTACCATCCAGAAGCGGGGCAGCTGAGTTTTTTTTCCAGGGAAAAGGGCCGTGGTATGTGTTTGGGGGCCTGTGGCTGGGGGTGGCCGGCTGGCTCCTGAAAATCCACGATACGCAGGATGATTCCCAGATGAAGGGTGGCACCAGTGCCGAGTCGGGCTGGTTTGATAGAGGCAAGTGGCTCCTGCAATCTGCCAGCCAGAAGCGGGGCGGGTGAGTTTTGTTTGCCAGGGAAAAGGGCCGTGGTTTGTGTTTGGGGGCCTGCGGCTGGGAGTGGCCGGCTGGCTCCTGAAAATCCACGATACGCAGGATGGTTCCCAGATGAAAGGTGGCACCAGTGCCAAGTCGGGCTGGTTTGATAGTACCAAGTGGCTCCTGCAATCTGCCAGCAAGAACCATGGCGGGTGAGTTTTGTTTGCCAGGGAAAAGGGCCGTGGTTTGTCTTAGGGCGCCTGTGGCTGGGAGTGGCCGGCTGGCTCCTGAAAATCCACGATACGCAGGATGGTTCCCAGATGAAAGGTGGCACCAGTGCCAAGTCGGGCTGGTTTGATAGAGGGAAGTGGCTCCTGCAATCTGCCAGCCAGAAGCGGGGCGGGTGAGTTTTGTTTGCCAGGGAAAAGGGCCGTGGTTTGTGTTTGGGGGCCTGTGGCTGGGAGTGGCCGGCTGGCTCCTGAAAATCCACGATACGCAGGATGGTTCCCAGATGAAAGGTGGCACCAGTGCCGAGTCGGGCTGGTTTGATAGAGCCAAGTGGCTCCTGCAATCGGCCAGCCAGAAGCGGGGCGGGTGAGATTTGTTTGCCAGGGAAAAGGGCCGTGGTTTTTGTTCGGGGGCCTGTGGCTGGTAGTGGCCGGCTGGCTCCTGAATATCCACGTTATGCAGGATGGTTCCCAGACCCAAGGGGGCACCAGTGCCAGGCCGGGCTGGTTTGATAGAGGCAAGTGGCTCCTGCAATCTGCCAGCAAGAACCATGGCGGGTGAGTTTTGTTTGCCAGGGAAAAGGGCCGTGGTTTGTCGTCGGGCGCCTGTGGCTGGGAGTGGCTGGCTGGCTCCTGAAAATCCACGATACGCAGGATGGTTCCCAGATGAAAGGTGGCACCAGTGCCAAGTCGGGCTGGTTTGATAGTACCAAGTGGCTCCTGCAATCTGCCATCCAGAAGATGGGCAGGTCAGTTTTACTTCCAGGGAAAAGGGCCGTGGTTTGTGTTTGGGGGCCTGTGGCTGGGAGTGGCCGGCTGGCTCCTGAAAATCCACGATACGCAGGATGATTCCCAGACCCAAGTGGCACCACTGCCAAGTCGGACTGGTATGATAGTACAAAGTGGCTCCTGCAATCTGCCAGCCAGAAGCGGGGCGGGTGAGTTTTTTTTCCAGGGAAAAGGGCCGTTGCATGTGTTTGGGGGCCTGTGGCTGGGAGTGGCCGGCTGGCTCCTGAAAATCCACGATACACAGGATGGTTCCCAGATGAAAGGTGGCACCAGTGCCAAGTCGGGCTGGTTTGATAGTACCAAGTGGGTCCTGCCATCTGCCATCCAGAAGATGGGCAGGTCAGTTTTACTTCCAGGGAAAAGGGCAGTAGAATATGTTTGGGGGCCTGTGGTTGGGAGTGGCCGGCTGGCTCCTGAAAATCCATGATACACAGGATGGTTCCCAGATGGAAGGTGGCACCAATGCCGAGTCGGGCTGGTTTGATAGAGGCTAGTGGCTCCTGCAATCTGCCAGCCAGAAGTTGGGCAGGTAAGTTTTACTTCCAGGGAAAAGGGCAGTAGTTTGTGTTTTGGGGCCAATGGCTGGGAGTGGCCGGCTGGCTCCTGAAAATCCACGATACGCAGGATGGTTCCCAGATGAAAGGTGGCACCAGTGCCAGGCCGGACTGGTTTGATAGAGGCAAGTGGCTCCTGCAATCTGCCAGCAAGAACCATGGCGGGTGAGTTTTGTTTGCCAGGGAAATGGGCCGTGGTTTGTCGTCGGGCGCCTGTGGCTGGGAGTGGCCTGCTGGATCCTGAAAATCCACGATACGCAGGATGGTTCCCAGATGAAAGGTGGCACCAGTGCCAAGTCGGGCTGGTTTGATAGTACTAAGTGGCTCCTGCAATCTGCCATCCAGAAGATGGGCAGGTCAGTTTTACTTCCAGGGAAAAGGGCCGTGGTTTGTGTTTGGGGGCCTGTGGCTGGGAGTGGCCGGCTGGCTCCTGAAAATCCACGATATGCAGGATGATTTCCAGACCCAAGTGGCACCACTGCCAAGTCGGACTGGTATGATAGTACAAAGTGGCTCCTGCAATCTGCCAGCCAGAAGCGGGGCGGGTGAGTTTTTTTTCCAGGGAAAAGGGCCGTGGTTTGTGTTCGTGGGCCTGTGGCTGGGAGTGGCCGGCTGGCTCCTGAAAATCCACGATACGCAGGATGGTTCCCAGATGAAAGGGGGCACCAGTGCCAAGTCGGGCTGGTTTGATAGTACCAAGTGGGTCCTGCCATCTGCCATCCAGAAGATGGGCCGGTCAGTTTTACTTCCAGGGAAAAGGGCAGTAGAATATGTTTGGGGGCCTGTGGTTGGGAGTGGCCGGCTGGATTCTGAAAATCCATGATATGCAGGATGGTTCCCAGATGGAAGATGGCACCAGTGCCGAGTCGGGCTGGTTTGATAGAGGCTAGTGGCTCCTGCAATCTGACAGCCAGAAGCGGGGCGGGTGAGTTTTGTTTGCCAGGGAAAACGGCCGTGGTTTGTGTTCGTGGGCCTGTGGCTGGGAGTGGCCGGCTGGCTCCTGAAAATCCACGATACGCAGAATGGTTCCCAGATGAAAGGTGGCACCTGTGCCAATTCGGGCTGGTTTGACAGAGCCAAGTGGCTCCTGCAATCTTCCAGCCAGAAGCGAGGCGGGTGAGTTTTGTTTTCCAGGGAAAAGGGCCGTGGTTTGTGTTCGGGGGCCTGTGGCTGGGAGTGGCCGGCTGGCTCCTGAAAATCCACGATACGCAGGATGGTTCCCAGATGAAAGGTGGCACCAGTGCCAAGTCGGGCTGGTTTGATAGTACCAAGTGGCTCCTGCAAGCTGCCAGCCAGAAGATGGGCAGCTGAGTTTTTTTTCCAGGGAAAAGAGCCGTGGTTTGTGTTCGGGGGCCTGTGGCTGGGAGTGGCCGGCTGGCTCCTGAAAATCCACGATACGCAGGATGGTTCCCAGATGAAAGGTGGCACCAGTGCCAAGTCGGGCTGGTTTGATAGAGGGAAGTGGCTCCTGCAATCTGCCATCCAGGAGATGGGCAGGTCAGTTTTACTTCCAGGGAAAAGGGCCGTGGTTTGTGTTTGGGGGCCTGTGGCTGGGAGTGGCCGGCTGGCTCCTGAAAATCCACGATATGCAGGATGATTTCCAGACCCAAGTGGCACCACTGCCAAGTCGGACTGGTATGATAGTACAAAGTTGCTCCTGCAATCTGCCAGCCAGAAGCGGGGCGGGTGAGTTTTTTTTCCAGGGAAAAGGGCCGTTGCACGTGTTTGGGGGCCTGTGGCTGGGAGTGGCCGGCTGGCTCCTGAAAATCCACGATACGCAGGATGGTTCCCAGATGAAAGGGGGCACCAGTGCCAAGTCGGGCTTGTTTGATAGTACCAAGTGGGTCCTGCCATCTGCCATCCAGAAGATGGGCCGGTCAGTTTTACTTCCAGGGAAAAGGGCAGTAGAATATGTTTGGGGGCCTGTGGTTGGGAGTGGCCGGCTGGATTCTGAAAATCCATGATATGCAGGATGGTTCCCAGATGGAAGGTGGCACCAGTGCCGAGTCGGGCTGGTTTGATAGAGGCTAGTGGCTCCTGCAATCTGACAGCCAGAAGCGGGGCGGGTGAGTTTTGTTTGCCAGGGAAAACGGCCGTGGTTTGTGTTCGTGGGCCTGTGGCTGGGAGTGGCCGGCTGGCTCCTGAAAATCCACGATACGCAGAATGGTTCCCAGATGAAAGGTGGCACCTGTGCCAATTCGGGCTGGTTTGACAGAGCCAAGTGGCTCCTGCAATCTTCCAGCCAGAAGCGAGGCGGGTGAGTTTTGTTTTCCAGGGAAAAGGGCCGTGGTTTGTGTTCGGGGGCCTGTGGCTGGGAGTGGCCGGCTGGCTCCTGAAAATCCACGATACGCAGGATGGTTCCCAGATGAAAGGTGGCACCAGTGCCAAGTCGGGCTGGTTTGATAGTACCAAGTGGCTCCTGCAAGCTGCCAGCCAGAAGATGGGCCGCTGAGTTTTTTTTCCAGGGAAAAGAGCCGTGGTTTGTGTTCGGGGGCCTGTGGCTGGGAGTGGCCGGCTGGCTCCTGAAAATCCACGATACGCAGGATGGTTCCCAGATGAAAGGTGGCACCAGTGCCAAGTCGGGCTGGTTTGATAGAGGGAAGTGGCTCCTGCAATCTGCCAGCCAGAAGCGGGGCGGGTGAGTTTTGTTTGCCAGGGAAAAGGGCCGTGGTTTGTGTTTGGGGGCCTGTGGCTGGGAGTGGCCGGCTGGCTCCTGAAAATCCACGATACGCAGGATGGTTCCCAGATGAAAGGTGGCACCAGTGCCGAGTCGGGCTGGTTTGATAGAGCCAAGTGGCTCCTGCAATCTGCCAGCCAGAAGCGGGGCGGGTGAGTTTTGTTTGCCAGGGAAAAGGGCCGTGGTTTTTGTTCGGGGGCCTGTGGCTGGTAGTGGCCGGCTGGCTCCTGAATATCCACGTTACGCAGGATGGTTCCCAGACCCAAGGGGGCACCAGTGCCAGGCCGGGCTGGTTTGATAGAGGCAAGTGGCTCCTGCAATCTGCCAGCAAGAACCATGGCGGGTGAGTTTTGTTTGCCAGGGAAAAGGGCTGTGGTTTGTCTTAGGGCGCCTGTGGCTGGGAGTGGCCGGCTGGCTCCTGAAAATCCACGATACGCAGGATGGTTCCCAGATGAAAGGTGGCACCAGTGCCAAGTCGGGCTGGTTTGATAGTACCAAGTGGCTCCTGCAATCTGCCATCCAGAAGATGGGCAGGTCAGTTTTACTTCCAGGGAAAAGGGCCGTGGTTTGTGTTTGGGGGCCTGTGGCTGGGAGTGGCCGGCTGGCTCCTGAAAATCCACGATACGCAGGATGATTCCCAGACCCAAGTGGCACCACTGCCAAGTCGGACTGGTATGATAGTACAAAGTGGCTCCTGCAATCTGCCAGCCAGAAGCGGGGCGGGTGAGTTTTTTTTCCAGGGAAAAGGGCCGTTGCATGTGTTTGGGGGCCTGTGGCTGGGAGTGGCCGGCTGGCTCCTGAAAATCCACGATACACAGGATGGTTCCCAGATGAAAGGTGGCACCAGTGCCAAGTCGGGCTGGTTTGATAGTACCAAGTGGGTCCTGCCATCTGCCATCCAGAAGATGGGCAGGTCAGTTTTACTTCCAGGTAAAAGGGCAGTAGAATATGTTTGGGGGCCTGTGGTTGGGAGTGGCCGGCTGGATCCTGAAAATCCATGATACGCAGGATGGTTCCCAGATGGAAGGTGGCACCAGTGCCGAGTCGGGCTGGTTTGATAGAGGCTAGTGGCTCCTGCAATCTGCCAGCCAGAAGCGGGGCGGATGAGTTTTGTTTGCCAGGGAAAAGGGCCGTGGTTTGTGTTCGGGGGCCTGTGGCTGGGAGTGGCCGGCTGGCTCCTGAAAATCCACGATACGCAGGATGGTTCCCAGATGAAAGGTGGCACCAGTGCCAGGCCGGGCTGGTTTGATAGAGGCAAGTGGCTCCTGCAATCTGCCAGCAAGAACCATGGCGGGTGAGTTTTGTTTGCCAGGGAAAAGGGCCGTGGTTTGTCTTCGGGGGCCTGTGGCTGGGAGTGGCCGGCTGGCTCCTGAATATCCGAGTTACGCAGGATGGTTCCCAGAGGAAAGGTGGCACCAGTGCCAGGCCGGGCTGGTTTGATAGAGGCAAGTGGCTCCTGCAATCTGCCAGCAAGAACCATGGTGGGTGAGTTTTGTTTACCAGGGAAAAGGGCCGTGGTTTGTCTTCGGGCGCCTGTGTCTGGGAGTGGCCGGCTGGCTCCTGAAAATCGACGATACGCAGGATGGTTCCCAGATCAAAGGTGGCACCAGTGCCATGTCGGGCTGGTTTGATAGTACCAAGTGGGTCCTGAAATCTGCTATCCTGAAGATGGGCAGGTCAGTTTTACTTCCAGGGAAAAGGGCCGTAGTTTGTGTTTGGGGGCCTGTGGCTGGGAGTTGCCAGCTGGCTCCTGAAAATCCATGATACGCAGGATGGTACCCAGATGAAAGGTGGCACAATTGCCGAGTCAGGCTGGTTTGATAGAGGCAAGTGGCTCCTGCAAGCTGCCAGCCAGAAGATGGGCGGGTGAGTTTTGTTTGCCAGGGAAAAGGGCCGTGGTTTTTGTTCGGGGGCCTGTGGCTGTGAGTGGCCGGCTGGCTCCTGAAAATCCACGATACGCAGGATGGTTCCCAGATGAAAGGTGGCACCATTGACAAGTCGGACTGGTATGACAGTACAAAGTGGCTCCTGCAATCTACCATCCAGAAGCGGGGCAGCTGAGTTTTTTTTCCAGGGAAAAGGGCCGTGGTTTGTGTTTTGGGGCCTGTGGCTGGGGGTGGCCGACTGGCTCCTGAAAATCCACGATACGCAGGATGGTTCCCAGATGAAAGGTGGCACCAGTGCCAAGTCGGGCTGGTTTGATAGTACCAAGTGGCTCCTGCAATCTGCCATCCAGAAGATGGGCAGGTCAGTTTTACTTCCAGGGAAAAGGGCAGTAGAATGTGTTTGGGGGCCTGTGGATGGGAGTGGCCGGCTGGCATCTGAAAATCCATGATACGCAGAATGGTTCCCAGATGAAAGGTGGCACCAGTGCCGAGTCGGGCTGGTTTGATAGAGCCAAAGGGCTCCTGCAATCTGCCAGCCAGAAGCGGGGCGGATGAGTTTTGTTTGCCAGGGAAAAGGGCCGTGGTTTGTGTTCGGGGGCCTGTGGCTGGGAGTGGCCGGCTGGCTCCTGAAAATCCACGATACGCAGGATGGTTCCCAGATGAAAGGTGGCACCAGTGCCAGGCCGGGCTGGTTTGATAGAGGCAAGTGGCTCCTGCAATCTGCCAGCAAGAACCATGGCTGGTGAGCTTTGTTTGCCAGGGAAAAGGGCCGTGGTTTGTGTTTGGGGGCCTGTGGCTGGGAGTGGCCGGCTGGCTCCTGAAAATCCACGATACGCAGGATGATTCCCAGACCCAAGTGGCACCACTGCCAAGTCGGACTGGTATGATAGTACAAAGTGGCTCCTGCAATCTGCCAGCTAGAAGCGGGGCGGGTGAGTTTTTTTTCCAGGGAAAAGGGCCGTTGCATGTGTTTGGGGGCCTGTGGCTGGGAGTGGCCGGCTGGCTCCTGAAAATCCACGATACACAGGATGGTTCCCAGATGAAAGGTGGCACCAGTGCCAAGTCGGGCTGGTTTGATAGTACCAAGTGGGTCCTGCCATCTGCCATCCAGAAGATGGGCAGTTCAGTTTTACTTCCAGGGAAAAGGGCAGTAGAATATGTTTGGGGGCCTGTGGTTGGGAGTGGCCGGCTGGATCCTGAAAATCCATGATATGCAGGATGGTTCCCAGATGGAAGGTGGCACCAGTGCCGAGTCGGGCTGGTTTGATAGAGGATAGTGGCTCCTGCAATCTGACAGCCAGAAGCGGGGCGGGTGAGTTTTGTTTGCCAGGGAAAAGGGCCGTGGTTTGTGTTCGTGGGCCTGTGGCTGGGAGTGGCCGGCTGGCTCCTGAAAATCCACGATACGCAGAATGGTTCCCAGATGAAAGGTGGCACCTGTGCCAATTCGGGCTGGTTTGACAGAGCCAAGTGGCTCCTGCAATCTTCCAGCCAGAAGCGAGGCGGGTGAGTTTTGTTTTCCAGGGAAAAGGGCCGTGGTTTTTGTTCGGGGGCCTGTAGCTGGGAGTGGCCGGCTGGCTCCTGAAAATCCACGATAGGCAGGATGTTTTCCAGATGAAAGGTGGCACCAGTGCCAAGTCGGGCTGGTTTGATAGAGGCAAGTGGCTCCTGCAAGCTGCCAGCCAGAAGATGGGCAGCTGAGTTTTTTTTCCAGGGAAAAGAGCCGTGTTTTGTGTTCGGGGGCCTGTGGCTGGGAGTGGCCGGCTGGCTCCTGAAAATCCACGATACGCAGGATGGTTCCCAGATGAAAGGTGGCACCAGTGCCGAGTCGGGCTGGTTTGATAGAGGCAAGTGGCTCCTGCAATCTGCCAGCAAGAAGCGGGGCGGGTGAGTTTTGTTTGCCAGGGAAAAGGGCCGTGGTTTGTGTTTGGGGGCCTGCGGCTGGGAGTGGCCGGCTGGCTCCTGAAAATCCACGATACGCAGGATGGTTCCCAGATGAAAGGTGGCACCAGTGCCAAGTCGGGCTGGTTTGATAGTACCAAGTGGCTCCTGCAATCTGCCAGCCAGAAGATGGGCAGGTCAGTTTTACTTCCAGGGAAAAGGGCAGTAGAATGTGTTTGGGGGCCTGTGGATGGGAGTGGCCGGCAGGCATCTGAAAATCCATGATACGCAGAATGGTTCCCAGATGAAAGGTGGCACCAGTGCCGAGTCGGGCTGGTTTGATAGAGGCTAGTGGCTCCTGCAATCTGCCAGCCAGAAGCGGGGCGGATGAGTTTTGTTTGCCAGGGAAAAGGGCCGTGGTTTGTGTTCGGGGGCCTGTGGCTGGGAGTGGCCGGCTGGCTCCTGAAAATCCACGATACGCAGGATGGTTCCCAGATGAAAGGTGGCACCAGTGCCAGGCCGGGCTGGTTTGATAGAGGCAAGTGGCTCCTGCAATCTGCCAGCAAGAACCATGGCGGGTGAGTTTTGTTTGCCAGGGAAAAGGGCCGTGGTTTGTCTTCGGGGGCTTGTGGCTGGGAGTGGCCGGCTGGCTCCTGAAAATCCACGATACGCAGGATGGTTCCCAGATGAAAGGTGGCACCAGTGCCAAGTCGGGCTGGTTTGATAGAGGCAAGTGGCTCCTGCAATCTGCCATCCAGAAGATGGGCAGGTCAGTTTTACTTCCAGGGAAAAGGGCCGTGGTTTGTGTTTGGGGGCCTGTGGCTGGGAGTGGCCGGCTGGCTCCTGAAAATCCACGATACGCAGGATGATTCCCAGACCCAAGTGGCACCACTGCCAAGTCGGACTGGTATGATAGTACAAAGTGGCTCCTGCAATCTGCCAGCTAGAAGCGGGGCGGGTGAGTTTTTTTTCCAGGGAAAAGGGCCGTTGCATGTGTTTGGGGGCCTGTGGCTGGGAGTGGCCGGTTGGCTCCTGAAAATCCACGATACACAGGATGGTTCCCAGATGAAAGGTGGCACCAGTGCCAAGTCGGGCTGGTTTGATAGTACCAAGTGGGTCCTGCCATCTGCCATCCAGAAGATGGGCAGGTCAGTTTTACTTCCAGGGAAAAGGGCAGTAGAATATGTTTGGGGGCCTGTGGTTGGGAGTGGCCGGCTGGATCCTGAAAATCCATGATATGCAGGATGGTTCCCAGATGGAAGGTGGCACCAGTGCCGAGTCGGGCTGGTTTGATAGAGGCTAGTGGCTCCTGCAATCTGACAGCCAGAAGCGGGGCGGGTGAGTTTTGTTTGCCAGGGAAAAGGGCCGTGGTTTGTGTTTGGGGGCCTGCGGCTGGGAGTGGCCGGCTGGCTCCTGAAAATCCACGATACGCAGGATGGTTCCCAGATGAAAGGTGGCACCAGTGCCAAGTCGGGCTGGTTTGATAGTACCAAGTGGCTCCTGCAATCTGCCAGCCAGAAGATGGGCAGGTCAGTTTTACTTCCAGGGAAAAGGGCAGTAGAATGTGTTTGGGGGCCTGTGGATGGGAGTGGCCGGCAGGCATCTGAAAATCCATGATACGCAGAATGGTTCCCAGATGAAAGGTGGCACCAGTGCCGAGTCGGGCTGGTTTGACAAAGCCAAGTGGCTCCTGCAATCTGCCAGCCAGAAGCCGGGCGGATGAGTTTTGTTTGCCAGGGAAAAGGGCCGTGGTTTGTGTTTGGGGGCCTGTGGCTGGGAGTGGCCGGCTGGCTCCTGAATATCCACGTTACGCAGGATGGTTCCCAGAGGAAAGGTGGCACCAGTGCCAGGCCGGGCTGGTTTGATAGAGGCAAGTGGCTCCTGCAATCTGCCAGCCAGAAGCTGGGCGGGTGATTTTTGTTTGCCAGGGAAAAGGGCCGTGGTTTGTCTTCGGGCGCCTGTGACTGATAGTGGCCGGCTGGCTCCTGAAAATCCACGATACACAGGATGGTTCCCAGATGAAAGGTGGCACCAGTGCCAAGTCTGACTGGTTTGATAGTACCAAGTGGGTCCTGCAATCTGCCGTCCAGAAGACGTGCAGGTCAGTTTTACGTCCAGGGAAAAGGGCCGTAGTTTTTGTTCGGGGGCCTGTGGCTGGGAGTTGCCGGCTGGCTCCTGAAAATCCATGATACGCAGGATGGTTCCCAGATGAAAGGTGGCACCAGTGCCAAGTCGGGCTGGTTTGATAGTACCAAGTGGCTCCTGCAATCTGCCAGCCAGAACCGGGGCGGGTGAGTTTTGTTTGCCAGGGAAAAGGGCCGTGGTTTGTGTTCGGGGGCCTGTGGCTGGGAGTGGCCGGCTGGCTCCTGAAAATCCACGATACGCAGGATGGTTCCCAGATGAAAGGTGGCACCAGTGCCAAGTCGGGCTGGTTTGATAGAGGGAAGTGGCTCCTGAAATCTGCCAGCCAGAAGCGGGGCGGGTGAGTTTTGTTTGCCAGGGAAAAGGGCCGTGGTTTGTGTTTGGGGGCCTGTGGCTGGGAGTGGCCGGCTGGCTCCTGAAAATCCATGATACGCAGGATGGTTCCCAGATGAAAGGTGGCACCAGTGCCGAGTCGGGCTGGTTTGATAGAGCCAAGTGGCTCCTGCAATCTGCCAGCCAGAAGCGGGGCGGGTGAGTTTTGTTTGCCAGGGAAAAGGGCCGTGGTTTTTGTTCGGGGGCCTGTGGCTGGTAGTGGCCGGCTGGCTCCTGAATATCCACGTTACGCAGGATGGTTCCCAGACCCAAGGGGGCACCAGTGCCAGGCCGGGCTGGTTTGATAGAGGCAAGTGGCTCCTGCAATCTGCCAGCAAGAACCATGGCGGGTGAGTTTTGTTTGCCAGGGAAAAGGGCCGTGGTTTGTCGTCGGGCGCCTGTGGCTGGGAGTGGCCGGCTGGCTCCTGAAAATCCACGATACGCAGGATGGTTCCCAGATGAAAGGTGGCACCAGTGCCAAGTCGGGCTGGTTTGATAGTACCAAGTGGCTCCTGCAATCTGCCATCCAGAAGATGGGCAGGTCAGTTTTACTTCCAGGGAAAAGGGCCGTGGTTTGTGTTGGGGGGCCTGTGGCTGGGAGTGGCCGGCTGGCTCCTGAAAATCCACGATACGCAGGATGGTTCCCAGACCCAAGTGGCACCACTGCCAAGTCGGACTGGTATGATAGTACAAAGTGGCTCCTGCAATCTGCCAGCCCGAAGCGGGGTGGGTGAGTTTTTTTTCCAGGGAAAAGGGCCGTTGCATGTGTTTGGGGGCCTGTGGCTGGGAGTGGCCGGCTGGCTCCTGAAAATCCACGATACACAGGATGGTTCCCAGATGAAAGGTGGCACCAGTGCCAAGTCGGGCTGGTTTGATAGTACCAAGTGGGTCCTGCCATCTGCCATCCAGAAGATGGGCAGGTCAGTTTTACTTCCAGGGAAAAGGGCAGTAGAATATGTTTGGGGGCCTGTGGTTGGGAGTGGCCGGCTGGATCCTGCAAATCCATGATACGCAGGATGGTTCCCAGATGGAAGGTGGCACCAGTGCCGAGTCGGGCTGGTTTGATAGAGCCAAGTGGCTCCTACAATCTGCCAGCCAGAAGCGGGGCGGGTGAGTTTTGTTTGCCAGGGAAAAGGGCCGTGGTTTGTGTTCGGGGGCCTGTGGCTGGGAGTGGCCGGCTGGCTCCTGAAAATCCACGATACGCAAGATGGTTCCCAGATGAAAGGTGGCAGCAGTGCCAGGCCGGGCTGGTTTGATAGAGGCAAGTGGCTCCTGCAATCTGCCAGCAAGAACCATGGCGGGTGATTTTTGTTTGCCAGGGAAAAGGGCCATGGTTTGTCTTCGGGCGCCTGTGGCTGGGAGTGGCCTGCTGGATCCTGAAAATCCACGATACGCAGGATGATTCCCAGACCCAAGTGGCACCACTGCCAAGTCGGACTGGTATGCTAGTACAAAGTGGCTCCTGCAATCTGCCAGCTAGAAGCGGGGCGGGTGAGTTTTTTTTCCAGGGAAAAGGGCCGTTGCATGTGTTTGGGGGCCTGTGGTTGGGAGTGGCCGGCTGGCTCCTGAAAATCCACGATACACAGGATGGTTCCCAGATGAAAGGTGGCACCAGTGCCAAGTCGGGCTGGTTTGATAGTACCAAGTGGGTCCTGCCATCTGCCATCCAGAAGATGGGCAGGTCAGTTTTACTTCCAGGGAAAAGGGCAGTAGAATATGTTTGGGGGCCTGTGGCTGGGGGTGGCCGGCTGGCTCCTGAAAATCTACGATACGCAGGATGATTCCCAGATGAAAGGTGGCACCAGTGCCGAGTCGGGCTGGTTTGATAGAGGCAAGTGGCTCCTGCAATCTGCCAGCCAGAAGTGGGGCGGGTGAGTTTTGTTTGCCAGGGAAAAGGGCCGTGGTTTGTGTTTGGCGGCCTGCGGCTGGGAGTGGCCGGCTGGCTCCTGAAAATCCACGATACGCAGGATGGTTCCCAGATGAAAGGTGGCACCAGTGCCAAGTCGGGCTGGTTTGATAGTACCAAGTGGCTCCTGCAATCTGCCAGCCAGAAGATGGGCAGGTCAGTTTTACTTCCAGGGAAAAGGGCAGTAGAATGTGTTTGGGGGCCTGTGGATGGGAGTGGCCGGCAGGCATCTGAAAATCCATGATACGCAGGATGGTTCCCAGATGAAAGGTGGCACCAGTGCCGAGTCGGGCTGGTTTGATAGAGCCAAGTGGCTCCTGCAATCTGCCAGCCAGAAGCCGGGCGGATGAGTTTTGTTTGCCAGGGAAAAGGGCCGTGGTTTGTGTTTGGGGGCCTGTGGCTGGGAGTGGCCGGCTGGCTCCTGAATATCCACGTTACGCAGGATGGTTCCCAGAGGAAAGGTGGCACCAGTGCCAGGCCGGGCTGGTTTGATAGAGGCAAGTGGCTCCTGCAATCTGCCAGCCAGAAGCTGGGCGGGTGATTTTTGTTTGCCAGGGAAAAGGGCCGTGGTTTGTCTTCGGGCGCCTGTGACTGATAGTGGCCGGCTGGCTCCTGAAAATCCACGATACACAGGATGGTTCCCAGATGAAAGGTGGCACCAGTGCCAAGTCTGACTGGTTTGATAGTACCAAGTGGGTCCTGCAATCTGCCGTCCAGAAGACGGGCAGGTCAGTTTTACGTCCAGGGAAAAGGGCCGTAGTTTTTGTTCGGGGGCCTGTGGCTGGGAGTTGCCGGCTGGCTCCTGAAAATCCATGATACGCAGGATGGTTCCCAGATGAAAGGTGGCACCAGTGCCAAGTCGGGCTGGTTTGATAGTACCAAGTGGCTCCTGCAATCTGCCAGCCAGAAGTGGGGCGGGTGAGTTTTGTTTGCCCGGGAAAAGGGCCGTGGTTTGTGTTCGTGGGCCTGTGGCTGGGAGTGGCCGGCTGGCTCCTGAAAATCCACGATACGCAGGATGGTTCCCAGACCCAAGGGGGCACCAGTGCCGAGTCGGGCTGGTTTGATAGTACCAAGTGGCTCCTGCAATCTGCCAGCTAGAAGTTGGGCAGGTCCGTTTTACTTCCAGGGAAAAGGGCCGTAGTTTGTGTTTGGGGGCCTGTGCCTGGGAGTGGCCGGCTGGCTCCTTAAAATCCACGATACGCAGGATGATTCCCAGACCCAAGGTGGCACCAGTGCCAAGTCGGACTGGTATGATAGTACAAAGTGGCTCCTGCAATCTACCATCCAGAAGCGGGGCAGCTGAGTTTTTTTTCCAGGGCCAAGGGCCGTTTAATATGTTTGGGGGCCTGTGGCTGGGAGTGGCCGGCTGGCTCCTAAAAATCAACGATACGCAGGATGGTTCCCAGATGAAAGGTGCCAGCAGTGCCAAGTCGGGCTGGTTTGGTAGAGGCAAGAGGCTCCTGCAATCTGCCAGCCAGAAGTGGGGCGGGTGAGTTTTGTTTGCCAGGGAAAAGGGCCGTGGTTTGTGTTTGGGGGCCTGTGGCTGCGAGTGGCCGGCTGGCTCCTGAAAATCCACAATACGCAGGATGGTTCCCAGACCCAAGAGGGCACCAGTGCCGAGTCGGGCCGGTTTGATTAAGCCAAGTGGCTCCTGCAATCTGCCAGCCAGAAGCGGGGCGGGTGAGTTTTGTTTGCCAGGGAAAAGGGCCGTGGTTTTTGTTCGGGGGCCTGTGGCTGGGTGTGGCCGGCTGGCTCCTGAAAATCCACGATACACTGGATGGTTCCCAGATGAAAGGTGGCACCAGTGCCAAGTCGGGCTGGTTTGATAGAGGCAAGTGGCTCCTGCAATCTGCCAGCCAGTAGCGGGGCGGGTGAGTTTAGTTTGCCAGAGAAAAGGGCCGTGGTTTGTGTTTGGGGGCCTGTGGCTGGGAGTGGCCGGCTGGCTCCTGAAAATCCACGATACGCAGGATGGTTCCCAGATGAAAGGTGGCACCAGTGCCGAGTCGGGCTGGTTTGATAGAGCCAAGTGGCTCCTGCAATCTGCCATCCAGAAGATGGGCAGGTCAAGTTTACTTCCAGGGAAAAGGGCGTAGTTTTTCTTTGTGGGCCTGTGGATCGGAGTGGCTGGCTGGCTCCTGAAAATCCACGATACGCTGGATGATTCCCAGACCCAAGTGGCACCATTGACAAGTCGGACTGGTATGACAGTACAAAGTGGCTCCTGCAATCTACCATCCAGAAGCGGGGCAGCTGAGTCTTTTTTCCAGGGAAAAGGGCCGTTGTATGTGTTTGGGAGCCTGTGGCTGGGAGTGGCCGGCTGGCTCCTGAAAATCCACGATACGCAGGATGGTTCCCAGATGAAAGGTGGCACCAGTGCCAAGTCGGGCTGGTTTGATAGAGGCAAGTGGCTCCTGCAATCTGCCAGCCAGAAGCGGGGCGGGTGAGTTTTGTTTGCCAGGGAAAAGGGCCGTTGTATGTGTTCAGGGGCCTGTGGCTGGTAGTTGCCGGTTGTCTCCTAAAAATCCACGCGGCGCAGGATGGTTCCCCGAATCTTAGGGGGCACCAGTGTCGAGTCGGGCTGGTTGGATAGAGCCAAGTGGCTCCTGCAATCTGCCAGCCAGAAGATGGGCATGTCAATTTTATTCCAGGGAAAAGGGCCGTGGTTTGTGTTTGGGGGCCTGTGGCTGGGAGTTGCCGGCTGGCTCCTGAAAATCCACGTTACGCAGGATGGTTCCCAGATGAAAGGTGGCACCAGTGCCAAGTCGGGCTGGTTTGATAGAGGCAAGTGGCTCCTGCAATCTGCCAGCCAGAAGCGGGGCAGCTGAGTTTTTTTTCCAGGGAAAAGGGCCGTTGTATGTGATCGGGGGCCTGTGGCTGGGAGTGGCCGGCTGGCTCCTGAAAATTCACGATACATGGGATGGTTCCCAGATGAAAGGTGGCACCAGTGCCGAGTTGGGCTGGTTTGATAGAGGCAAGTGGCTCCCGCAATCTGCCAGCCAGAAGATGGGCAGGTCTGTTTTACTTCCAGGGAAAAGGGCCGTAGTTTTTCTTTGTGGGCCTGTGGATCGGAGTGGCTGGCTGGCTCCTGAAAATCCACAATACGCTGGATGATTCCCAGACCCAAGTGGCACCATTGACAAGTCGGACTGGTATGACAGTACAATGTGGCTCCTGCAATCTACCATCCAGAAGCGGGGCAGCTGAGTTTTTTTTCCAGGGAAAAGGGCCGTGGTATGTGTTTGGGGGCCTGTGGCTGGTAGTGGCCGGTTGGCTCCTAAAAATCCACGCGGCGCAGGATGGTTCCCTGAATCTTAGGGGGCACCAGTGCCGAGTCGGGCTGGTTGGATAGAGCCACGTGGCTCCTGCAATCTGCCAGCCAGTAGATGGGCATGTCAGTTTTACTTCCAGGGAAAAGGGCCGTGGTTTGTGTTTGGGGGCCTGTGGCTGGGAGTGGCCGGCTGGCTCCTGAAAATCCACGTTACGCAGGATGGTTCCCAGAGGAAAGGTGGCACCAGTGCCAAGTCGGGCTGGTTTGATAGAGGCAAGTGGCTCCTGCAATCTGCCAGCCAGAAGCGGGGCGGGTGAGTTTTGTTTGCCAGGGAAAAAGGCTGTGGTTTGTGTTTGGGGGCCTGTGGCTGGGAGTGGCCGGCTGGCTGCTGAAAATCCACAATACGCAGGATGGTTCCCAGATGAAAGCTGGCACCAGTGCCGAGTCGGGCATGTTTGATAAAGCCACGTGGCTCCTGCAATCTGCCAGCCAGAAGCAAGGCGGGTGAGTTTTGTTTGCCAGGGAAAAGGGCCGTGGTTTTTGTTTGGGGTCCTGTGGCTGGGAGTGGCCGGCTGGCTCCTGAAAATCCACGATACGCAGGATGGTTCCCAGATGAAAGGTGGCACCAGTGCCAAGTCGGGCTGGATTGATAGTAACAAGTGGCTCCTGCAATCTGCCATCCAGAAGATGGGCAGGTCAGTTTTACTTCCAGGGAAAAGGGCCATAGTTTTTGTTTGGGGGCCTGTGGCTGGGAGTGGCCGGCTGGCTCCTGAAAATCTAAGGTACGCCGGATGATTCCCAGACCCAAGTGGCACCATTGACAAACAGGACTCGTATGACAGTACAAAGTGGCTCCTGCAATCTACCATCCAGCAGCGGGGCAGCTGAGTTTTTTTTCCAAGGAAAAGGGCCGTTGTATGTGTTTGGGGGCCTGTGGCTGGGAGTGGCCGGCTGGCTCCTGAAAATCCACGATACGCAGGATGATTCCCAGACCCAAGTGGCACCACTGACAAGTCGGACTGGTATGATAGTACAAAGTGGCTCCTGCAATCAACCATCCAGAGGCGGGGCATCTGAGTTTTTTTTCCAGGGAAAAGGGCCGTTGTATGTGATTGGGGACCTGTGGCTGGGAGTGGCCGGCTGGCTCCTGAAAATCCACGATACGCAGGATGGTTCCCAGATGAAAGGTGCCAGCAGTGCCAAGTCGGGCTGGTTTGGTAGACGCAAGTGGGTCCTGCAATCTGCCAGCCAGAAGTGGGGCGGGTGAGTTTTGTTTGCCAGGGAAAAGGGCCGTGGTTTGTGTTTGGGGGCCTGTGGCTGGGAGTGGCCGGCTGGCTCCTGAAAATCCACGATACACTGGATGGTTCCCAGATGAAAGGTGGCACCAGTGCCGAGTCGGGCTGGTTTGATAGAGGCAAGTGGCTCCTGCAATCTGCCAGCCAGAAGCGGGGCGGGTGAGTTTTGTTTGCCAGGGAAAAGGGCCGTGGTTTGTGTTTGGGGGCTTGTGGCTGGGAGTGGCCAGCTGGCTCCTGAAAATCCACGCCGCGCAGGATGGTTCCCAGATGAAAGGTGGCACAAGTGCCAAGTCGGGTTGGTTAGATAGAGGCAAGTGGCTCCTGCAATCTGCCAGCCAGAAGTTGGGCAGGTCAGTTTTACTTCCAGGGAAAAGGGCAGTAGTTTGTGTTTTGGGGCCTGTGGCTGGGAGTGGCCGGCTGGCTCCTGAAAATTCACGATACATGGGACGGTTCCCAGATGAAAGGTGGCACAGTGCCGAGTTGGGCTGGTTTGATAGAGGCAAGTGGCTCCCGCAATCTGCCAGCCAGAAGATGGGCAGGTCAGTTTTACTTCCAGGGAGAAGGGCCGTAGTTTTTCTTTGTGGGCCTGTGGATCGGAGTGGCTGGCTGGCTCCTGAAAATCCACGATACGCTGGATGATTCCCAGACCCAAGTGGCACCATTGACAAGTCGGACTGGTATGACAGTACAAAGTGGCTCCTGCAATCTACCATCCAGAAGCGGGGTAGCTGAGTTTTTTTTCCAGGGAAAATGGCCGTTGTATGTGTTTGGGGGCCTGTGGCTGGGAGTGGCCGGCTGGCTCCTAAAAATCAACGATACGCAGGATGGTTCCCAGATGAAAGGTGGCACCAGTTCTTAGTCGGGCATGTTTGATAGTACCAAGTGGCTCCTGCAATCTGCCAGCCAGAAGTTGGGCAGGTCAATTTTACTTCCAGAAAAAAGGGCCATAGTTTGTGTTTGGTGGCCTGTGGCTGGGGGTGGCCGGCTGGCTCCTGAATATCCACGTTACGCAGGATGGTTCCCAGACCCAAGGGGGCACCAGTGCCAGGCCGGGCTGTTTTGATAGAGGCAAGTGGCTCCCGTAATCTGCCAGCAAGAACCATGGCGGGTGAGTTTTGTTTGCCAGGGAAAAGGGCCGTGGTTTGTCGTCGGGCGCCTGTGGCTGGGAGTGGCCGGCTGGCTCCTGAAAATCCACGATACGCAGGATGGTTCCCAGATGAAAGGTGGCACCAGTGCCAAGTCGGGCCGGTTTGATAGTACCAAGTGGCTCCTGCAATCTGCCATCCAGATGATGGGCAGGTCAATTTTATTTCCAGGGAAAAGGGCCGTGGTTTGTGTTTGGGGGCCTGTGGCTGGGAGTGGCCGGCTGGCTCCTGAAAATCCACGATACACTGGATGATTCCCAGACCCAAGTGGCACCGCTGCCAAGTCGGACTGGTATGAGAGTACAAAGTGGCTCCTGCAATCTGCCAGCCAGGAGCGGGGCGGGTGAGTTTTTTTTCCAGGGAAAAGGGCCGTTGCATGTGTTTGGGGGCCTGTGGCTGGGAGTGGCCGGCTGGCTCCTGAAAATCCATGATACGCAGGATGGTTCCCAGATGGAAGGTTGCACCAGTGCCGAGTCGGGCTGGTTTGATAGAGGCTAGTGGCTCCTGCAATCTGACAGCCAGAAGCGGGGCGGGTGAGTTTTGTTTGCCAGGGAAAACGGCCGTGGTTTGTGTTCGTGGGCCTGTGGCTGGGAGTGGCCGGCTGGCTCCTGAAAATCCACGATACGCAGGATGGTTCCCAGATGAAAGGTGGCACCAGTGCCAAGTCGGGCTGGTTTGATAGTACCAAGTGGCTCCTGCAATCTGCCATCCAGAAGATGGGCAGGTCAGTTTTACTTCCAGGGAAAAGGGCCGTAGTTTTCGTTTGGGGGCCTGTGGCTGGGAGTGGCCGGCTGGCTGCTGAAAATCCACGATACGCATGATGGTTCCCAGATGAAAGGTGGCACCAGTGCCGAGTCGGGCTGGTTTGATAGAGCCAAGTGGCTCCTGCAATCTGCCAGCCAGAAGCGGGGCGGCTGAGTTTTGTTTGCCAGGGAAAATGGCCGTGGTTTGTTTTTGGGGGCTTGTGGCTGGGAGTGGCCAGCTGGCTCCTGAAAATCCACGCCGCGCAGGATGGTTCCCAGATGAAAGGTGGCACCAGTGCCAAGTCGGGCTGGTTTGATAGTACCAAGTGGCTCCTGCAAGCTGCCAGCCAGAAGATGGGCAGCTGAGTTTTTTTTCTAGGGAAAGGAGCCGTCGTTTGTGTTTGGGGGCCTGTGGCTGGGAGTGGCCGGCTGGCTCCTGAAAATCCACGATACGCAGGATGGTTCCCAGATGAAAGGTGGCACCATTGACAAGTCGGACTGGTATGACAGTACAAAGTGGCTCCTGCAATCTACCATCCAGAAGCGGGGCAGCTGAGTTTTTTTTCCAGGGAAAAGAGCCGTGGTATGTGTTTGGGGGCCGGTACTGGGGGTGGCCTGCTGGCTCCTGAAAATCCACAATACGCAGGATGGTTCCCAGATGAAAGGTGGCACCAGTGCCGAGTCGGGCTGGCGTGATAGAGGCAAGTGGCTCCTGCAATCTGCCAGCCAGAAGCGAGGCGGGTGAGTTTTGTTTGCCAGGGAAAAGGGCCGTGGTTTGTGTTTTGGGGCCTGTGGCTGGGAGGGGCCGGCTGGCTCCTGAAAATCCACGATACGCAGGATGGTTCCCAGATGAAAGGTGGCACCAGTGCCAAGTCGGGCTGGTTTGATAGTACCAAGTGGCTCCTGCAATCTGCCATCCAGAAGATGGGCAGGTCAGTTTTACTTCCAGGGAAAAGGGCAGTAGAATGTGTTTTGGGGCCTGTGGATGGGAGTGGCCGGCTGGCATCTGAAAATCCATGATAAGCAGAATGGTTCCCAGATGAAAGGTGGCACCAGTGCCAAGTCGGGCTGGTTTGATAAAGCCAAGTGGCTCCTGCAATCTGCCAGCCAGAAGCGGTGCGGATGAGTTTTGTTTGCCAGGGAAAACGGCCGTGGTTTGTGTTTGGGGGCCTGTGGCTGGGATTGGCCGGCTGGCTCCTGAAAATCCACGATACGCAGGATGGTTCCCAGATGAAAGGTGGCACCAGTGCCGAGTCGGGCTGGTTTGATAGAGGCAAGTGGCTCCTGCAATCTGCCAGCCAGAAGCGGGGTGGGTGAGTTTTGTTTGCCAGGGAAAAGGGCCGTGGTTTGTGTTTGGGGGCCTGTGGCTGGGAGTGGCCGGCTGGCTCCTGAAAATCCACGATACGCAGAATGGTTCCCAGATGAAAGGTGGCACCAGTGCCAAGTCGGGCTGGTTTGATAGTACCAAGTGGCTCCTGCAATCTGCCATCCAGAAGATGGGCAGGTCAGTTTTACTTCCAGGGAAAAGGGCCGTAGTTTTCGTTTGGGGGCCTGTGGCTGGGAGTGGCCGGCTGGCTGCTGAAAATCCACGATACGCAGGATGGTTCCCAGATGAAAGGTGGCACAAGTGCCAAGTCGGGTTGGTTAGATAGAGGCAAGTGGCTCCTGCAATCTGCCAGCCAGAAGTTGGGCAGGTCAGTTTTACTTCCAGGGAAAAGGGCAGTAGTTTGTGTTTTGGGGCCTGTGGCTGGGAGTGGCCGGCTGGCTCCTGAAAATTCACGATACATGGGATGGTTCCCAGATGAAAGGTGGCACAGTGCCGAGTTGGGCTGGTTTGATAGAGGCAAGTGGCTCCCGCAATCTGCCAGCCAGAAGATGGGCAGGTCAGTTTTACTTCCAGGGAGAAGGGCCGTAGTTTTTCTTTGTGGGCCTGTGGATCGGAGTGGCTGGCTGGCTCCTGAAAATCCACGATACGCTGGATGATTCCCAGACCCAAGTGGCACCATTGACAAGTCGGACTGGTATGACAGTACAAAGTGGCTCCTGCAATCTACCATCCAGAAGCGGGGTAGCTGAGTTTTTTTTCCAGGGAAAATGGCCGTTGTATGTGTTTGGGGGCCTGTGGCTGGGAGTGGCCGGCTGGCTCCTGAAAATCCACGATACGCAGGATGGTTCCCAGATGAAAGGTGGCACCAGTGCCAAGTCGGGCTGGTTTGATAGTACCAAGTGGCTCCTGCAATCTGCCATCCAGAAGATGGGCAGGTCAGTTTTACTTCCAGGGAAAAGGGCCGTAGTTTTCGTTTGGGGGCCTGTGGCTGGGAGTGGCCGGCTGGCTGCTGAAAATCCACGATACGCATGATGGTTCCCAGATGAAAGGTGGCACCAGTGCCGAGTCGGGCTGGTTTGATAGAGCCAAGTGGCTCCTGCAATCTGCCAGCCAGAAGCGGGGCGGCTGAGTTTTGTTTGCCAGGGAAAATGGCCGTGGTTTGTTTTTGGGGGCCTGTGGCTGGTAGTTGCCGGTTGTCTCCTAAAAATCCACGCGGCGCACGATGGTTCCCCGAATCTTAGGGGGCACCAGTGTCGAGTCGGGCTGGTTGGATAGAGCCAAGTGGCTCCTGCAATCTGCCAGCCAGAAGATGGGCATGTCAATTTTATTCCAGGGAAAAGGGCCGTGGTTTGTGTTTGGGGGCCTGTGGCTGGGAGTGGCCGGCTGGCTCCTGAAAATCCACGATACGCAGGATGGTTCCCAGATGAAAGGTGGCACCAGTGCCAAGTCGGGCTGGTTTGATAGAGGCAAGTGGCTCCTGCAATCTGCCAGCCAGAAGCGGGGCAGCTGAGTTTTTTTTCCAGGGAAAAGGGCCGTTGTATGTGATCGGGGGCCTGTGGCTGGGAGTGGCCGGCTGGCTCCTGAAAATTCACGATACATGGGATGGTTCCCAGATGAAAGGTGGCACCAGTGCCGAGTTGGGCTGGTTTGATAGAGGCAAGTGGCTCCCGCAATCTGCCAGCCAGAAGATGGGCAGGTCTGTTTTACTTCCAGGGAAAAGGGCCGTAGTTTTTCTTTGTGGGCCTGTGGATCGGAGTGGCTGGCTGGCTCCTGAAAATCCACAATACGCTGGATGATTCCCAGACCCAAGTGGCACCATTGACAAGTCGGACTGGTATGACAGTACAATGTGGCTCCTGCAATCTACCATCCAGAAGCGGGGCAGCTGAGTTTTTTTTCCAGGGAAAAGGGCCGTGGTATGTGTTTGGGGGCCTGTGGCTGGTAGTGGCCGGTTGGCTCCTAAAAATCCACGCGGCGCAGGATGGTTCCCAGAGGAAAGGTGGCACCAGTGCCAAGTCGGGCTGGTTTGATAGAGGCAAGTGGCTCCTGCAATCTGCCAGCCAGAAGCGGGGCGGGTGAGTTTTGTTTGCCAGGGAAAAAGGCTGTGGTTTGTGTTTGGGGGCCTGTGGCTGGGAGTGGCCGGCTGGCTGCTGAAAATCCACAATACGCAGGATGGTTCCCAGATGAAAGCTGGCACCAGTGCCGAGTCGGGCATGTTTGATAAAGCCACGTGGCTCCTGCAATCTGCCAGCCAGAAGCAAGGCGGGTGAGTTTTGTTTGCCAGGGAAAAGGGCCGTGGTTTTTGTTTGGGGTCCTGTGGCTGGGAGCGGCCGGCTGGCTCCTGAAAATCCACGATACGCAGGATGGTTCCCAGATGAAAGGTGGCACCAGTGCCAAGTCGGGCTGGATTGATAGTAACAAGTGGCTCCTGCAATCTGCCATCCAGAAGATGGGCAGGTCAGTTTTACTTCCAGGGAAAAGGGCCATAGTTTTTGTTTGGGGGCCTGTGGCTGGGAGTGGCCGGCTGGCTCCTGAAAATCTAAGGTACGCCGGATGATTCCCAGACCCAAGTTGCACCATTGACAAACAGGACTCGTATGACAGTACAAAGTGGCTCCTGCAATCTACCATCCAGCAGCGGGGCAGCTGAGTTTTTTTTCCAAGGAAAAGGGCCGTTGTATGTGTTTGGGGGCCTGTGGCTGGGAGTGGCCGGCTGGCTCCTGAAAATCCACGATACGCAGGATGATTCCCAGACCCAAGTGGCACCACTGACAAGTCGGACTGGTATGATAGTACAAAGTGGCTCCTGCAATCAACCATCCAGAGGCGGGGCATCTGAGTTTTTTTTCCAGGGAAAAGGGCCGTTGTATGTGATTGGGGACCTGTGGCTGGGAGTGGCCGGCTGGCTCCTGAAAATCCACGATACGCAGGATGGTTCCCAGATGAAAGGTGCCAGCAGTGCCAAGTCGGGCTGGTTTGGTAGACGCAAGTGGGTCCTGCAATCTGCCAGCCAGAAGTGGGGCGGGTGAGTTTTGTTTGCCAGGGAAAAGGGCCGTGGTTTGTGTTTGGGGGCCTGTGGCTGGGAGTGGCCGGCTGGCTCCTGAAAATCCACGATACACTGGATGGTTCCCAGATGAAAGGTGGCACCAGTGCCGAGTCGGGCTGGTTTGATAGAGGCAAGTGGCTCCTGCAATCTGCCAGCCAGAAGCGGGGCGGGTGAGTTTTGTTTGCCAGGGAAAAGGGCCGTGGTTTGTGTTTGGGGGCTTGTGGCTGGGAGTGGCCAGCTGGCTCCTGAAAATCCACGCCGCGCAGGATGGTTCCCAGATGAAAGGTGGCACAAGTGCCAAGTCGGGTTGGTTAGATGGAGGCAAGTGGCTCCTGCAATCTGCCAGCCAGAAGTTGGGCAGGTCAGTTTTACTTCCAGGGAAAAGGGCAGTAGTTTGTGTTTTGGGGCCTGTGGCTGGGAGTGGCCGGCTGGCTCCTGAAAATTCACGATACATGGGACGGTTCCCAGATGAAAGGTGGCACAGTGCCGAGTTGGGCTGGTTTGATAGAGGCAAGTGGCTCCCGCAATCTGCCAGCCAGAAGATGGGCAGGTCAGTTTTACTTCCAGGGAGAAGGGCCGTAGTTTTTCTTTGTGGGCCTGTGGATCGGAGTGGCTGGCTGGCTCCTGAAAATCCACGATACGCTGGATGATTCCCAGACCCAAGTGGCACCATTGACAAGTCGGACTGGTATGACAGTACAAAGTGGCTCCTGCAATCTACCATCCAGAAGCGGGGTAGCTGAGTTTTTTTTCCAGGGAAAATGGCCGTTGTATGTGTTTGGGGGCCTGTGGCTGGGAGTGGCCGGCTGGCTCCTAAAAATCAACGATACGCAGGATGGTTCCCAGATGAAAGGTGGCACCAGTTCTTAGTCGGGCATGTTTGATAGTACCAAGTGGCTCCTGCAATCTGCCAGCCAGAAGTTGGGCAGGTCAATTTTACTTCCAGAAAAAAGGGCCATAGTTTGTGTTTGGTGGCCTGTGGCTGGGGGTGGCCGGCTGGCTCCTGAATATCCACGTTACGCAGGATGGTTCCCAGACCCAAGGGGGCACCAGTGCCAGGCCGGGCTGTTTTGATAGAGGCAAGTGGCTCCTGTAATCTGCCAGCAAGAACCATGGCGGGTGAGTTTTGTTTGCCAGGGAAAAGGGCCGTGGTTTGTCGTCGGGCGCCTGTGGCTGGGAGTGGCCGGCTGGCTCCTGAAAATCCACGATACGCAGGATGGTTCCCAGATGAAAGGTGGCACCAGTGCCAAGTCGGGCCGGTTTGATAGTACCAAGTGGCTCCTGCAATCTGCCATCCAGATGATGGGCAGGTCAATTTTATTTCCAGGGAAAAGGGCCGTGGTTTGTGTTTGGGGGCCTGTGGCTGGGAGTGGCCGGCTGGCTCCTGAAAATCCACGATACACTGGATGATTCCCAGACCCAAGTGGCACCGCTGCCAAGTCGGACTGGTATGAGAGTACAAAGTGGCTCCTGCAATCTGCCAGCCAGGAGCGGGGCGGGTGAGTTTTTTTTCCTGGGAAAAGGGCCGTTGCATGTGTTTGGGGGCCTGTGGCTGGGAGTGGCCGGCTGGCTCCTGAAAATCCATGATACGCAGGATGGTTCCCAGATGGAAGGTTGCACCAGTGCCGAGTCGGGCTGGTTTGATAGAGGCTAGTGGCTCCTGCAATCTGACAGCCAGAAGCGGGGCGGGTGAGTTTTGTTTGCCAGGGAAAACGGCCGTGGTTTGTGTTCGTGGGCCTGTGGCTGGGAGTGGCCGGCTGGCTCCTGAAAATCCACGATACGCAGGATGGTTCCCAGATGAAAGGTGGCACCAGTGCCAAGTCGGGCTGGTTTGATAGTACCAAGTGGCTCCTGCAAGCTGCCAGCCAGAAGATGGGCAGCTGAGTTTTTTTTCTAGGGAAAGGAGCCGTCGTTTGTGTTTGGGGGCCTGTGGCTGGGAGTGGCCGGCTGGCTCCTGAAAATCCACGATACGCAGGATGGTTCCCAGATGAAAGGTGGCACCATTGACAAGTCGGACTGGTATGACAGTACAAAGTGGCTCCTGCAATCTACCATCCAGAAGCGGGGCAGCTGAGTTTTTTTTCCAGGGAAAAGAGCCGTGGTATGTGTTTGGGGGCCGGTACTGGGGGTGGCCGGCTGGCTCCTGAAAATCCACAATACGCAGGATGGTTCCCAGATGAAAGGTGGCACCAGTGCCGAGTCGGGCTGGTTTGATAGAGGCAAGTGGCTCCTGCAATCTGCCAGCCAGAAGCGAGGCGGGTGAGTTTTGTTTGCCAGGGAAAAGGGCCGTGGTTTGTGTTTGGGGGCCTGTGGCTGGGAGTGGCCGGCTGGCTCCTGAAAATCCACGATACGCAGGATGGTTCCCAGATGAAAGGTGGCACCAGTGCCAAGTCGGGCTGGTTTGATAGTACCAAGTGGCTCCTGCAATCTGCAATCCAGAAGATGGGCAGGTCAGTTTTACTTCCAGGGAAAAGGGCCGTGGTTTGTTTTTGGGGGCCTGTGGCTGGGAGTGGCCGGCTGGCTGCTGAAAATCCACGATACGCATGATGGTTCCCAGATGAAAGGTGGCACCAGTGCCGAGTCGGGCTGGTTTGATAGAGCCAAGTGGCTCCTGCAATCTGCCAGCCAGAAGCGGGGCGGCTGAGTTTTGTTTGCCAGGGAAAATGGCCGTGGTTTGTTTTTGGGGGCTTGTGGCTCGGAGTGGCCAGCTGGCTCCTGAAAATCCACGCCGCACAGGATGGTTCCCAGATGAAAGGTGGCACCAGTGCCAAGTCGGGCTGGTTTGATAGTACCAAGTGGCTCCTGCAAGCTGCCAGCCAGAAGATGGGCAGCTGAGTTTTTTTTCTAGGGAAAGGAGCCGTCGTTTGTGTTTGGGGGCCTGTGGCTGGGAGTGGCCGGCTGGCTCCTGAAAATCCACGATACGCAGGATGGTTCCCAGATGAAAGGTGGCACCATTGACAAGTCGGACTGGTATGACAGTACAAAGTGGCTCCTGCAATCTACCATCCAGAAGCGGGGCAGCTGAGTTTTTTTTCCAGGGAAAAGAGCCGTGGTAGGTGTTTGGGGGCCGGTACTGGGGGTGGCCTGCTGGCTCCTGAAAATCCACAATACGCAGGATGGTTCCCAGATGAAAGGTGGCACCAGTGCCGAGTCGGGCTGGTTTGATAGAGGCAAGTGGCTCCTGCAATCTGCCAGCCAGAAGCGAGGCGGGTGAGTTTTGTTTGGCAGGGAAAAGGGCCGTGGTTTGTGTTTGGGGGCCTGTGGCTGGGAGTGGCCGGCTGGCTCCTGAAAATCCACGATACGCAGGATGGTTCCCAGATGAAAGGTGGCACCAGTGCCAAGTCGGGCTGGTTTGATAGTACCAAGTGGCTCCTGCAATCTGCCATCCAGAAGATGGGCAGGTCAGTTTTACTTCCAGGGAAAAGGGCAGTAGAATGTGTTTTGGGGCCTGTGGATGGGAGTGGCCGGCTGGCATCTGAAAATCCATGATAAGCAGAATGGTTCCCAGATGAAAGGTGGCACCAGTGCCAAGTCGGGCTGGTTTGATAAAGCCAAGTGGCTCCTGCAATCTGCCAGCCAGAAGCGGGGCGGATGAGTTTTGTTTGCCAGGGAAAACGGCCGTGGTTTGTGTTTGGGGGCCTGTGGCTGGGATTGGCCGGCTGGCTCCTGAAAATCCACGATACGCAGGATGGTTCCCAGATGAAAGGTGGCACCAGTGCCGAGTCGGGCTGGTTTGATAGAGGCAAGTGGCTCCTGCAATCTGCCAGCCAGAAGCGGGGCGGGTGAGTTTTGTTTGCCAGGGAAAAGGGCCGTGGTTTGTGTTTGGGGGCCTGTGGCTGGGAGTGGCCGGCTGGCTCCTGAAAATCCACGATACGCAGAATGGTTCCCAGATGAAAGGTGGCACCAGTGCCAAGTCGGGCTGGTTTGATAGTACCAAGTGGCTCCTGCAATCTGCCATCCAGAAGATGGGCAGGTCAGTTTTACTTCCAGGGAAAAGGGCCGTAGTTTTCGTTTGGGGGCCTGTGGCTGGGAGTGGCCGGCTGGCTGCTGAAAATCCACGATACGCAGGATGGTTCCCAGATGAAAGGTGGCACAAGTGCCAAGTCGGGTTGGTTAGATAGAGGCAAGTGGCTCCTGCAATCTGCCAGCCAGAAGTTGGGCAGGTCAGTTTTACTTCCAGGGAAAAGGGCAGTAGTTTGTGTTTTGGGGCCTGTGGCTGGGAGTGGCCGGCTGGCTCCTGAAAATTCACGATACATGGGATGGTTCCCAGATGAAAGGTGGCACAGTGCCGAGTTGGGCTGGTTTGATAGAGGCAAGTGGCTCCCGCAATCTGCCAGCCAGAAGATGGGCAGGTCAGTTTTACTTCCAGGGAGAAGGGCCGTAGTTTTTCTTTGTGGGCCTGTGGATCGGAGTGGCTGGCTGGCTCCTGAAAATCCACGATACGCTGGATGATTCCCAGACCCAAGTGGCACCATTGACAAGTCGGACTGGTATGACAGTACAAAGTGGCTCCTGCAATCTACCATCCAGAAGCGGGGTAGCTGAGTTTTTTTTCCAGGGAAAATGGCCGTTGTATGTGTTTGGGGGCCTGTGGCTGGGAGTGGCCGGCTGGCTCCTAAAAATCAACGATACGCAGGATGGTTCCCAGATGAAAGGTGGCACCAGTTCTTAGTCGGGCATGTTTGATAGTACCAAGTGGCTCCTGCAATCTGCCAGCCAGAAGTTGGGCAGGTCAATTTTACTTCCAGAAAAAAGGGCCGTAGTTTGTGTTTGGTGGCCTGTGGCTGGGGGTGGCCGGCTGGCTCCAGAAAAACCACGATACGTGGGATGGTTCCCAGATGAAAGGTGGCACCAGTGCCAAGTCGGGCTGGTTTGATAGAGGGAAGTGGCTCCTGCAATCTGCCAGCCAGAAGCGGGGCGGGGGAGTTTTGTTTTCCAGGGAAAAGGGCCGTGGTTTGTGTTTGGGGGCCTGTGGCTGGGAGTGGCCGGCTGGCTCCTGAAAATCCACGATACACAGGATGGTTCCCAGATGAAAGGTGGCACCAGTGCCGAGTGGGGCTGGTCTGATAGAGCCAAGTGGCTCCTGCCATCTGCCAGCCAGAAGCGAGGCGGGTGAGTTTTGTTTGCCAGGGAAAAGGGGCGTGGTTTGTGTTCGGGGGCCTGTGGCTGGGAGTGGCCGGCTGGCTCCTGAATATCCACGTTACGCAGGATGGTTCCCAGACCCAAGGGGGCACCAGTGCCAGGCCGGGCTGTTTTGATAGAGGCAAGTGGCTCCTGCAATCTGCCAGCAAGAACCATGGCGGGTGAGTTTTGTTTGCCAGGGAAAAGGGCCGTGGTTTGTCGTCGGGCGCCTGTGGCTGGGAGTGGCCGGCTGGCTCCTGAAAATCCACGATACGCAGGATGGTTCCCAGATGAAAGGTGGCACCAGTGCCAAGTCGGGCTGGTTTGATAGTACCAAGTGGCTCCTGCAATCTGCCATCCAGAAGATGGGCGGGTCAGTTTTACTTCCAGGGAAAAGGGCCGTGGTTTGTGTTTGGGGGCCTGTGGCTGGGAGTGGCCGGCTGGCTCCTGAAAATCCACGATACGCAGGATGATTCCCAGACCCAAGTGGCACCGCTGCCAAGTCGGACTGGTATGAGAGTGCAAAGTGGCTCCTGCAATCTGCCAGCCAGGAGCGGGGCGGGTGAGTTTTTTTTCCAGGGAAAAGGGCCGTTGCATGTGTTTAGGGGCCTGTGGCTGGGAGTGGCCGGCTGGCTCCTGAAAATCCACTATATGCAGAATGATTCCCAGATGAAAGGTGGCACCAGTGCCAAGTCGGGCTGGTTTGATAGTACCAAGTGGGTCCTGCCTTCTGCCATCCAGAAGATGGGCAGGTCAGTTTTACTTCCAGGGAAAAGGGCAGTAGAATATGTTTAGGGGCCTGTGGCTGGGAGTGGCCGGCTGGATCCTGAAAATCCATGATACGCAGGATGGTTCCCAGATGGAAGGTTGCACCAGTGCCGAGTCGGGCTGGTTTGATAGAGGCTAGTGGCTCCTGCAATCTGACAGCCAGAAGCGGGGCGGGTGAGTTTTGTTTGCCAGGGAAAACGGCCGTGGTTTGTCTTCGGGCGCCTGTGGCTGGGAGTGGCCGGCTGGCTCCTGAAAATCCACGATACGCAGGATGGTTCCCAGATGAAAGGTGGCACCAGTGCCAAGTCGGGCTGGTTTGATAGTACCAAGTGGCTCCTGCAAGCTGCCAGCCAGAAGATGGGCAGCTGAGTTTTTTTTCTAGGGAAAAGAGCCGTGGTTTGTGTTCGGGGGCCTGTGGCTGGGAGTGGCCGGCTGGCTCCTGAAAATCCACGATACGCAGGATGGTTCCCAGATGAAAGGTGGCACCATTGACAAGTCGGACTGGTATGACAGTACAAAGTGGCTCCTGCAATCTACCATCCAGAAGCGGGGCAGCTGAGTTTTTTTTCCAGGGAAAAGAGCCGTGGTATGTGTTTGGGGGCCTTGGCTGGGAGTGGCCGGCTGGCTCCTGAAAATCCACGATACGCAGGATGGTTCCCAGATGAAAGGTGGCACCAGTGCCGAGTCGGGCTGGTTTGATAGAGGCAAGTGGCTCCTGCAATCTGCCAGCCAGAAGCGAGGCGGGTGAGTTTTGTTTGCCAGGGAAAAGGGGTGTGGTTTGTCTTTTGGGGCCTGTGGCTGGGAGTGGCCGGCTGGCTCCTGAAAATCCACGATACGCAGGATGGTTCCCAGATGAAAGGTGGCACCAGTGCCAGGCCGGGCTGGTTTGATAGAGGCAAGTGGCTCCTGCAATCTGCCAGCCAGAAGCGGGGCGGGTGACTTTTGTTTTCCAGGGAAAAGGGCCGTGGTTTTTGTTCGGGGGCCTGTGGCTGGGAGTGGCCAACTGGCTCCTGAATATCCACGTTACGCAGGATGGTTCCCAGACCCAAGGGGGCACCAGTGCCAGGCCGGGCTGGTTTGATAGAGGCAAGTGGCTCCTGCAATCTGCCAGCAAGAACCATGGCGGGTGAGTTTTGTTTGCCAGGGAAAAGGGCCGTGGTTTGTCTTAGGGCGCCTGTGGCTGGGAGTAGCCGGCTGGCTCCTGAAAATCCACGATACGAAGGATGGTTCCCAGATGAAAGGTGGCACCAGTGCCAAGTCGGGCTGGTTTGATAGAGGGAAGTGGCTCCTGCAATCTGCTAGCTAGAAGCGGGGCGGGTGAGTTTTGTTTGCCAGGGAAAAGGACCGTGGTTTGTGTTTGGGGGCCTGTGGCTGGGAGTGGCCGGCTGGCTCCTGAAAATCCACGATACGCATGATGGTTCCCAGATGAAAGGTGGCACCAGTGCCGAGTCGGGCTGGTTTGATAGTACCAAGTGGCTCCTGCAATCTGCCATCCAGAAAATGGGCAGGTCAGTTTTACTTCCAGGGAAAAGGGCCGTGGTTTGTGTTGGGGGGCCTGTGGCTGGGAGTGGCCGGCTGGCTCCTGAAAATCCACGATACGCAGGATGGTTCCCAGACCCAACTGGCACCACTGCCAAGTCGGACTGGTATGATAGTACAAAGTGGCTCCTGCAATCTGCCAGCCAGAAGCGGGGCGGGTGAGTTTTTTTTCCAGGGAAAAGGGCCGTTGCATGTGTTTTGGGGCCTGTGGCTGGGAGTGGCCGGCTGGCTCCTGAAAATCCACGATACACAGGATGGTTCCCAGATGAAAGGTGGCACCAGTGACAAGTCGGGCTGGTTTGATAGTACCAAGTGGGTCCTGCCGTCTGCCATCCAGAAGATGGGCAGGTCAGTTTTACTTCCAGGGAAAAGGGCAGTAGAATATGTTTGGGGGCCTGTGGTTGGGAGTGGCCGGCTGGCTCCTGTAAATCCACGATACGCAGAATGGTTCCCAGATGAAAGGTGGCACCTGTGCCAATTCGGGCTGGTTTGACAGAGCCAAGTGGCTCCTGCAATCTTCCAGCCAGAAGCGAGGCGGGTGAGTTTTGTTTGCCAGGGAAAAGGGCCGTGGTTTGTGTTCGGGGGCCTGTGGCTGGGAGTGGCCGGCTGGCTCCTGAAAATCCACGATACGCAGGATGGTTCCCAGATGAAAGGTGGCACCAGTGCCGAGTCGGGCTGGTTTGATAGAGCCAAGTGGCTCCTGCAATCTGCCAGCCAGAAGCGGGGCGGGTGAGTTTTGTTTGCCAGGGAAAAGGGCCGTGGTTTGTGTTTGGGGGCCTGTGGCTGGGAGTGGCCGGCTGGCTCCTGAAAATCCACGATACGCAGGATGGTTCCCAGATGAAAGGTGGCACCAGTGCCATGTCGGGCTGGTTTGATAGTACCGAGTGGGTCCTGAAATCTGCTATCCTGAAGATGGGCAGGTCAGTTTTACTTCCAGGGAAAAGGCCCGTAGTTTGTTTTTGGGGGCCTGTGGCTGGGAGTTGCCGGCTGGCTCCTGAAAATCCATGATACGCAGGATGGTTCCCAGATGAAAGGTGGCACAATTGCCGAGTCAGGCTGGTTTGATAGAGGCAAGTGCCTCCTGCAATCTGCCAGCCAGAAGCGGGGCGGGTGACTTTTGTTTTCCAGGGAAAAGATCCGTGGTTTTTGTTCGGGGGCCTGTGGCTGGGAGTGGCCAACTGGCTCCTGAATATCCACGTTACGCAGGATGGTTCCCAGACCCAAGGGGGCACCAGTGCCAGGCCGGGCTGGTTTGATAGAGGCAAGTGGCTCCTGCAATCTGCCAGCAAGAACCATGGCGGGTGAGTTTTGTTTGCCAGGGAAAAGGGCCGTGGTTTGTCGTCGGGCGCCTGTGGCTGGGAGTGTCCGGCTGGCTCCTGAAAATCCACGATACGCAGGATGGTTCCCAGATGAAAGGTGGCACCAGTACCAAGTCGGGCTGGTTTGATAGAGGCAAGTGGCTCCTGCAAGCTGCCAGCCAGAAGATGGGCAGCTGAGTTTTTTTTTTCCAGGGAAAAGAGCCGTGGTTTGTGTCTGGGGGCCTGTGGCTGGGAGCGGCCGGCTGGCATCTGAAAATCCACGATACGCAGGATGGTTCCCAGATGAAAGGTGGCACCATTGACAAGTCGGACTGGTATGACAGTACAAAGTGGCTCCTGCAATCTACCATCCAGAAGCGGGGCAGCTGAGTTTTTTTTCCAGGGAAAAGGGCCGTAGTATGTGTTTGGGGGCCTGTGGCTGGGGGTGGCCGGCTGGCTCCTGAAAATCCACGATACGCAGGATGGTTCCCAGATGAAAGGTGGCACCAGTGCCGAGTCGGGCTGGATTGATAGAGGCAAGTGGCTCCTGCAATCTGCCAGCCAGAAGCGGGGCGGGTGAGTTTTGTTTGCCAGGGAAAAGGGCCGTGGTTTGTGTTTGGGGGCCTGTGGCTGGGAGTGGCCGGCTGGCTCCTGAAAATCCACGATACGCAGGATGGTCCCCAGATGAAAGGTGGCACCAGTGCCAAGTCGGGCTGGTTTGATAGTACCAAGTGGCTCCTGCAATCTGCCATCCAGAAGATGGGAAGGTCAGTTTTACTTCCAGGGAAAAGGGCATTAGAATGTGTTTGGGGGCCTGTGGATGGGAGTGGCCGGCTGGTATCTGAAAATCCATGATACGCAGAATGGTTCCCAGATGAAAGGTGGCACCAGTGCCGAGTCGGGCTGGTTTGATAGAGCCAAGTGGCTCCTGCAATCTGCCAGCCAGAAGCGGGGCGGATGAGTTTTGTTTGCCAGGGAAAAGGGCCGTGGTTTGTGTTCGGGGGCCTGTGGCTGGGAGTGGCCGGCTGGCTCCTGAAAATCCACGATACGCAGGATGGTTCCCAGATGAAAGGTGGCACCAGTGCCAGGCCGGGCTGGTTTGATAGAGGCAAGTGGCTCCTGCAATCTGCCAGCAAGAACCATGGCTGGTGAGCTTTGTTTGCCAGGGAAAAGGGCCGTGGTTTGTCGTCGGGCGCCTGTGGCTGGGGGTGGCCGGCTGGCTCCTGAAAATCCACGATACGCAGGATGGTTCCCAGATGAAAGGTGGCACCAGTGCCGAGTCGGGCTGGATTGATAGAGGCAAGTGGCTCCTGCAATCTTACAGCCAGAAGCGGGGCGGGTGAGTTTTGTTTGCCAGGGAAAAGGGCCGTGGTTTGTGTTTGGGGGCCTGTGGCTGGGAGTGGCCGGCTGGCTCCTGAAAATCCACGATACGCAGGATGGTTCCCAGATGAAAGGTGGCACCAGTGCCATGTCGGGCTGGTTTGATAGTACCGAGTGGGTCCTGAAATCTGCTATCCTGAAGATGGGCAGGTCAGTTTTACTTCCAGGGAAAAGGGCCGTAGTTTGTGTTTGGGGGCCTGTGGCTGGGAGTTGCCGGCTGGCTCCTGAAAATCCATGATACGCAGGATGGTTCCCAGATGAAAGGTGGCACAATTGCCGAGTCAGGCTGGTTTGATAGAGGCAAGTGCCTCCTGCAATCTGCCAGCCAGAAGCGGGGCGGGTGAGTTTTGTTTGCCAGGGAAAAGGGCCGTGGTTTGTGTTTGGGGGCCTGTGGCTGGGAGTGGCCGGCTGGCTCCTGAAAATCCACGATACGCAGGATGGTTCCCAGATGAAAGGTGGCACCAGTGCCAAGTCGGGCTGGTTTGATAGAGGGAAGTGGCTCCTGCAATCTGCCAGCCAGATGCGGGGCGGGTGAGTTTTGTTTGCCAGGGAAAAGGGCCGTGGTTTGTGTTTGGGGGCCTGTGGCTGGGAGTGGCCGGCTGGCTCCTGAAAATCCACGATACGCAGGATGGTTCCCAGATGAAAGGTGGCACCAGTGCCGAGTCGGGCTGGTTTGATAGAGCCAAGTGGCTCCTGCAATCTGCCAGCCAGAAGCGGGGCGGGTGAGTTTTGTTTGCCAGGGAAAAGGGCCGTGGTTTTTGTTCGGGGGCCTGTGGCTGGTAGTGGCCGGCTGGCTCCTGAATATCCACGTTACGCAGGATGGTTCCCAGACCCAAGGGGGCACCAGTGCCAGGCCGGGCTGGTTTGATAGAGGCAAGTGGCTCCTGCAATCTGCCAGCAAGAACCATGGCGGGTGAGTTTTGTTTGCCAGGGAAAAGGGCCGTGGTTTGTCGTCGGGCGCCTGTGGCTGAGAGTGGCCGGCTGGCTCCTGAAAATCCACGATACGCAGGATGGTTCCCAGATGGAAGGTGGCACCAGTGCAAAGTCGGGTTGGTTTGATAGAGGCAAGTGGCTCCTGCAATCTGCCAGCAAGAACCATGGCGGGTGAGTTTTGTTTGCCAGGGAAAAGGGCCGTGGTTTGTCTTAGGGCGCCTGTGGCTGGGAGTGGCCGGCTGGCTCCTGAAAATCCACGATACGCAGGATGGTTCCCAGATGAAAGGTGGCACCAGTGCCAAGTCGGGCTGGTTTGATAGAGGGAAGTGGCTCCTGCAATCTGCCAGCCAGAAGCGGGGCGGGTGAGTTTTGTTTGCCAGGGAAAAGGGCCGTGGTTTGTGTTTGGGGGCCTGTGGCTGGGAGTGGCCGGCTGGCTCCTGAAAATCCACGATACGCAGGATGGTTCCCAGATGAAAGGTGGCACCAGTGCCGAGTCGGCCTAGTTTGATAGAGCCAAGTGGCTCCTGCAATCTGCCAGCCAGAAGCGGGGCGGGTGAGATTTGTTTGCCAGGGAAAAGGGCCGTGGTTTTTGTTTGGGGGCCTGTGGCTGGTAGTGGCCGGCTGGCTCCTGAATATCCACGTTACGCAGGATGGTTCCCAGACCCAAGGGGGCACCAGTGCCAGGCCGGGCTGGTTTGATAGAGGCAAGTGTCTCCTGATATCTGCCAGCAAGAACCATGGCGGGTGAGTTTTGTTTGCCAGGGAAAAGGGCCGTGGTTTGTCGTCGGGCGCCTGTGGCTGGGAGTGGCCGGCTGGCTCCTGAAAATCCACGATACGCAGGATGGTTCCCAGATGAAAGGTGGCACCAGTGCCAAGTCGGGCTGGTTTGATAGTACCAAGTGGCTCCTGCAATCTGCCATCCAGAAGATGGGCAGGTCTGTTTTACTTCCAGGGAAAAGGGCCGTGGTTTGTGTTTGGGGGCCTGTGGCTGGGAGTGGCCGGCTGGCTCCTGAAAATCCACGATACGCAGGATGATTCCCAGACCCAAGTGGCACCACTGCCAAGTCGGACTGGTATGATAGTACAAAGTGGCTCCTGCAATCTGCCAGCCAGAAGCGGGGCGGGTGAGTTTTTTTTCCAGGGAAAAGGGCCGTTGCATGTGTTTGGGGGCCTGTGGCTGGGAGTGGCCGGCTGGCTCCTGAAAATCCACGATACACAGGATGGTTCCCAGATGAAAGGTGGCACCAGTGCCAAGTTGGGCTGGTTTGATAGTACCAAGTGGGTCCTGCCATCTGCCATCCAGAAGATGGGCAGGTCAGTTTTACTTCCAGGGAAAAGGGCAGTTGAATATGTTTGGGAGCCTGTGGTTGGGAGTGGCCGGCTGGATCCTGAAAATCCATGATACGCAGGATGGTTCCCAGATGGAAGGTGGCACCAGTGCCGAGTCGGGCTGGTTTGATAGAGGCTAGTGGCTCCTGCAATCTGCCAGCCAGAAGCGGGGCGGATGAGTTTTGTTTGCCAGGGAAAAGGGCCATGGTTTGTGTTCGGGGGCCTGTGGCTGGGAGTGGCCGGCTGGCTCCTGAAAATCCACGATACGCAGGATGGTTCCCAGATGAAAGGTGGCACCAGTGCCAGGCCGGGCTGGTTTGATAGAGGCAAGTGGCTCCTGCAATCTGCCAGCAAGAACCATGGCGGGTGAGTTTTGTTTGCCAGGGAAAAGGGCCGTGGTTGGTCGTCGGGCGCCTGTGGCTGGGAGTGGCCGGCTGGATCCTGAAAATCCACAATACGCAGGATGGTTCCCAGATGAAAGGTGGCACCAGTGCCAAGTCGGGCTGGTTTGATAGTACCAAGTGGGTCCTGCCATCTGCCATCCAGAAGATGGGCAGGTCAGTTTTACTTCCAGGGAAAAGGGCAGTAGAATATGTTTGGGGGCCTGTGGTTGGGAGTCGCCGGCTGGCTCCTGAATATCCACGATACGCAGGATGGTTCCCAGACCCAAGGGGGCACCAGTGCCAGGCCGGGCTGGTTTGATAGAGGCAAGTGGCTCCTGCAATCTGCCAGCAAGAACCATGGCGGGTGAGTTTTGTTTGCCAGGGAAAAGGGCCGTGGTTTGTCGTCGGGCGCCTGTGGCTGAGAGTGGCCGGCTGGCTCCTGAAAATCCACGATACGCAGGATGGTTCCCAGACCCAAGTGGCACCACTGCCAAGTCGGACTGGTATGATAGTACAAAGTGGCTCCTGCAATCTGCCAGCCAGAAGCGGGGCGGGTGAGTTTTTTTTCCAGGGAAAAGGGCCGTTGCATGTGTTTGGGGGCCTGTGGCTGGGAGTCGCCGGCTGGCTCCTGAAAATCCACGATACACAGGATGGTTCCCAGATGAAAGGTGGCACCAGTGCCAAGTCGGGCTGGTTTGATAGTACCAAGTGGGTCCTGCCATCTGCCATCCAGAAGATGGGCAGGTCAGTTTTTTTCCAGGGAAAAGGGCAGTAGAATATGTTTGGGGGCCTGTGGTTGGGAGTGGCCGGCTGGATCCTGAAAATCCATGATATGCAGGATGGTTCCCAGATGGAAGGTGGCACCAGTGCCGAGTCGGTCTGGTTTGATAGAGGCTAGTGGCTCCTGCAATCTGACAGCCAGAAGCGGGGCGGGTGAGTTTTGTTTGTCAGGGAAAACGGCCGTGGTTTGTGTTCGTGGGCCTGTGGCTGGGAGTGGCCGGCTGGCTCCTGAAAATCCACGATACGCAGGATGGTTCCCAGATGAAAGGTGGCACCTGTGCCAATTCGGGCTGGTTTGACAGAGCCAAGTGGCTCCTGCAATCTTCCAGCCAGAAGCGAGGCGGGTGAGTTTTGTTTTCCAGGGAAAAGGGCCGTGGTTTGTGTTCGGGGGCCTGTGGCTGGGAGTGGCCGGCTGGCTCCTGAAAATCCACGATACGCAGGATGGTTCCCAGATGAAAGGTGGCACCAGTGCCAAGTCGGGCTGGTTTGATAGTACCAAGTGGCTCCTGCAAGCTGCCAGCCAGAAGATGGGCAGCTGAGTTTTTTTTCCCAGGGAAAAGAGCCGTGGTTTGTGTTCGGGGGCCTGTGGCTGGGAGTGGCCGGCTGGCTCCTGAAAATCCACGATACGCAGGATGGTTCCCAGATGAAAGGTGGCACCAGTGCCGAGTCGGGCTGGTTTGATAGAGGCAAGTGGCTCCTGCAATCTGCCAGCCAGAAGCGGGGCGGGTGAGTTTTGTTTGCCAGGGAAAAGGGCCGTGGTTTTTGTTCGGGGGCCTGTGGCTGGTAGTGGCCGGCTGGCTCCTGAATATCCACGTTACGCAGGATGGTTCCCAGACCCAAGGGGGCACCAGTGCCAGGCCGGGCTGGTTTGATAGAGGCAAGTGGCTCCTGCAATCTGCCAGCAAGAACCATGGCGGGTGAGTTTTGTTTGCCAGGGAAAAGGGCCGTGGTTTGTCGTCGGGCGCCTGTGGCTGAGAGTGGCCGGCTGGCTCCTGAAAATCCACGATACGCAGGATGGTTCCCAGATGAAAGGTGGCACCAGTGCCAGGCTGGGCTGGTTTGATAGAGGCAAGTGGCTCCTGCAATCTGCCAGCAAGAACCATGGCGGGTGAGTTTTGTTTGCCAGGGAAAAGGGCCGTGGTTTGTCTTCGGGCGCCTGTGGCTGGGAGTGGCCGGCTGGCTCCTGAAAATCCACGATACGCAGGATGGTTCCCAGATGAAAGGTGGCACCAGTGCCAAGTCGGACTGGTATGATAGTACAAAGTGGCTCCTGCAATCTGCCAGCCAGAAGCGGGGCGGGTGAGTTTTTTTTCCAGGGAAAAGGGCCGTTGCATGTGTTTGGGGGCCTGTGGCTGGGAGTGGCCGGCTGGCTCCTGAAAATCCACGATACACAGGATGGTTCCCAGATGAAAGGTGGCACCAGTGCCAAGTTGGGCTGGTTTGATAGTACCAAGTGGGTCCTGCCATCTGCCATCCAGAAGATGGGCAGGTCAGTTTTACTTCCAGGGAAAAGGGCAGTAGAATATGTTTGGGGGCCGGTGGTTGGGAGTGGCCGGCTGGATCCTGAAAATCCATGATACGCAGGATGGTTCCCAGATGAAAGGTGGCACCAGTGCCAGGCCGGGCTGGTTTGATAGAGGCAAGTGGCTCCTGCAATCTGCCAGCAAGAACCATGGCTGGTGAGCTTTGTTTGCCAGGGAAAAGGGCCGTGGTTTGTCGTCGGGCGCCTGTGGCTGGGAGTGGCCGGCTGGCTCCTGAAAATCCACGATACGCAGGATGGTTCCCAGATGAAAGGTGGCACCAGTGCCAAGTCGGGCTGGTTTGATAGTACCAAGTGGCTCCTGCAATCTGCCATCCAGAAGATGGGCAGGTCAGTTTTACTTCCAGGGATAAGGGCCGTGGTTTGTGCTTGGGGGCCTGTGGCTGGGAGTGGCCGGCTGGCTCCTGAAAATCCACGATACGCAGGATGATTCCCAGACCCAAGTGGCACCACTGCCAAGTCGGACTGGTATGATAGTACAAAGTGGCTCCTGCAATCTGCCAGCCAGAAGCGGGGCGGGTGAGTTTTTTTTCCAGGGAAAAGGGCCGTTGCATGTGTTTGGGGGCCTGTGGCTGGGAGTGGCCGGCTGGCTCCTGAAAATCCACGATACGCAGGATGGTTCCCAGATGAAAGGTGGCACCAGTGCCAAGTCGGGCTGGTTTGATAGTACCAAGTGGCTCCTGCAAGCTGCCAGCCAGAAGATGGGCAGGTCAGTTTTACTTCCAGGGAAAAGGGCCGTGGTTTGTGTTGGGGGGCCTGTGGTTGGGAGTGGCCGGCTGGATCCTGAAAATCCATGATATGCAGGATGGTTCCCAGATGGAAGGTGGCACCAGTGCCGAGTCGGTCTGGTTTGATAGAGGCTAGTGGCTCCTGCAATCTGACAGCCAGAAGCGGGGCGGGTGAGTTTTGTTTGTCAGGGAAAACGGCCGTGGTTTGTGTTCGTGGGCCTGTGGCTGGGAGTTGCCGGCTGGCTCCTGAAAATCCACGTTACGCAGGATGGTTCCCAGATGAAAGGTGGCACCTGTGCCAATTCGGGCTGGTTTGACAGAGCCAAGTGGCTCCTGCAATCTTCCAGCCAGAAGCGAGGCGGGTGAGTTTTGTTTTCCAGGGAAAAGGGCCGTGGTTTGTGTTCGGGGGCCTGTGGCTGGGAGTGGCCGGCTGGCTCCTGAAAATCCACGATACGCAGGATGGTTCCCAGATGAAAGGTGGCACCAGTGCCAAGTCGGGCTGGTTTGATAGTACCAAGTGGCTCCTGCAAGCTGCCAGCCAGAAGATGGGCAGCTGAGTTTTTTTTCCAGGGAAAAGAGCCGTGGTTTGTGTTCGGGGGCCTGTGGCTGGGAGTGGCCGGCTGGCTCCTGAAAATCCACGATACGCAGGATGGTTCCCAGATGAAAGGTGGCACCAGTGCCGAGTCGGGCTGGTTTGATAGAGGGAAGTGGCTCCTGCAATCTGCCCGCCAGAAGCGGGGCGGGTGAGTTTTGTTTGCCAGGGAAAAGGGCCGTGGTTTTTGTTCGGGGGCCTGTGGCTGGTAGTGGCCGGCTGGCTCCTGAATATCCACGTTACGCAGGATGGTTCCCAGACCCAAGGGGGCACCAGTGCCAGGCCGGGCTGGTTTGATAGAGGCAAGTGGCTCCTGCAATCTGCCAGCAAGAACCATGGCGGGTGAATTTTGTTTGCCAGGGAAAAGGGCCGTGGTTTGTCGTCGGGCGCCTGTGGCTGAGAGTGGCCGGCTGGCTCCTGAAAATCCACGATACGCAGGATGGTTCCCAGATGAAAGGTGGCTCCAGTGCCAGGCTGGGCTGGTTTGATAGAGGCAAGTGGCTCCTGCAATCTGCCAGCAAGAACCATGGCGGGTGAGTTTTGTTTGCCAGGGAAAAGGGCCGTGGTTTGTCTTCGGGCGCCTGTGGCTGGGAGTGGCCGGCTGGCTCCTGAAAATCCACGATACGCAGGATGGTTCCCAGATGAAAGGTGGCACCTGTGCCAATTCGGGCTGGTTTGACAGAGCCAAGTGGCTCCTGCAATCTTCCAGCCAGAAGCGAGGCGGGTGAGTTTTGTTTTCCAGGGAAAAGGGCCGTGGTTTGTGTTCGGGGGCCTGTGGCTGGGAGTGGCCGGCTGGCTCCTGAAAATCCACGATACGCAGGATGGTTCCCAGATGAAAGGTGGCACCAGTGCCAAGTCGGGCTGGTTTGATAGTAACAAGTGGCTCCTGCAAGCTGCCAGCCAGAAGATGGGCAGCTGAGTTTTTTTTCCACGGAAAAGAGCCGTGGTTTGTGTTCGGGGGCCTGTGGCTGGGAGTGGCCGGCTGGCTCCTGAAAATCCACGATAGGCAGGATGGTTCCCAGACCCAAGGGGGCACCAGTGCCAGGCCGGGCTGGTTTGATAGAGGCAAGTGGCTCCTGCAATCTGCCAGCAAGAACCATGGCGGGTGAGTTTTGTTTGCCAAGGAAAAGGGCCGTGGTTTGTCGTCGGGCGCCTGTGGCTGAGAGTGGCCGGCTGGCTCCTGAAAATCCACGATACGCAGGATGGTTCCCAGATGAAAGGTGGCACCAGTGCCAAGTCGGGCTGGTTTGATAGTACCAAGTGGCTCCTGCAATCTGCCATCCAGAAGATGGGCAGGTCAGTTTTACTTCCAGGGAAAAGGGCCGTGGTTTGTGTTTGGGGGCCTGTGGCTGGGAGTGGCCGGCTGGCTCCTGAAAATCCACGATACGCAGGATGGTTCCCAGACCCAAGTGGCACCACTGCCAAGTCGGACTGGTATGATAGTACAAAGTGGCTCCTGCAATCTGCCAGCCAGAAGCGGGGCGGGTGAGGTTTTTTTCCAGGGAAAAGGGCCGATGCATGTGTTTGGGGGCCTGTGGCTGGGAGTGGCCGGCTGGCTCCTGAAAATCCACGATACACAGGATGGTTCCCAGAAGAAAGGTGGCACCAGTGCCAAGTCGGGCTGGTTTGATAGTACCAAGTGGGTCCTGCCATCTGCCATCCAGAAGATGGGCAGGTCAGTTTTACTTCCAGGGAAAAGGGCAGTAGAATATGTTTGGGGGCCTGTGGTTGGGAGTGGCTGGCTGGAACCTGAAAATCCATGATATGCAGGATGGTTCCCAGATGGAAGGTGGCACCAGTGCCGAGTAGGTCTGGTTTGATAGAGGCTAGTGGCTCCTGCAATCTGACAGCCAGAAGCGGGGCGGGTGAGTTTTGTTTGTCAGGGAAAACGGCCGTGGTTTGTGTTCGTGGGCCTGTGGCTGGGAGTGGCCGGCTGGCTCCTGAAAATCCACGATACGCAGAATGGTTCCCAGATGAAAGGTGGCACGTGTGCCAATTCGGGCTGGTTTGACAGAGCCAAGTGGCTCCTGCAATCTTCCAGCCAGAAGCGAGGCGGGTGAGTTTTGTTTTCCAGGGAAAAGGGCCGTGGTTTGTGTTCGGGGGCCTGTGGCTGGGAGTGGCCGGCTGGCTCCTGAAAATCCACGATACGCAGGATGGTTCCCAGATGAAAGGTGGCACCAGTGCCAAGTCGGGCTGGTTTGATAGTACCAAGTGGCTCCTGCAAGCTGCCAGCCAGAAGATGGGCAGCTGAGTTTTTTTTCCAGGGAAAAGAGCCGTGGTTTGTGTTCGGGGGCCTGTGGCTGGGAGTGGCCGGCTGGCTCCTGAAAATCCACGATACGCAGGATGGTTCCCAGATGAAAGGTGGCACCAGTGCCGAGTCGGGCTGGTTTGATAGAGGGTAGTGGCTCCTGCAATCTGCCAGCCAGAAGCGGGGCGGGTGAGTTTTGTTTGCCAGGGAAAAGGGCCGTGGTTTTTGTTCGGGGGCCTGTGGCTGGTAGTGGCCGGCTGGCTCCTGAATATCCACGTTACGCAGGATGGTTCCCAGACCCAAGGGGGCACCAGTGCCAGGCCGGGCTGGTTTGATAGAGGCAAGTGGCTCCTGCAATCTGCCAGCAAGAACCATGGCGGGTGAGTTTTGTTTGCCAGGGAAAAGGGCCGTGGTTTGTCGTCGGGCGCCTGTGGCTGAGAGTGGCCGGCTGGCTCCTGAAAATCCACGATACGCAGGATGGTTCCCAGATGAAAGGTGGCACCAGTGCCAAGTCGGGCTGGTTTGATAGTACCAAGTGGCTCCTGCAATCTGCCATCCAGAAGATGGGCAGGTCAGTTTTACTTCCAGGGAAAAGGGCCGTGGTTTGTGTTGGGGGGCCTGTGGCTGGGAGTGGCCGGCTGGCTCCTGAAAATCCACGTTACGCAGGATGGTTCCCAGACCCAAGTGGCACCACTGCCAAGTCGGACTGGTATGATAGTACAAAGTGGCTCCTGCAATCTGCCAGCCAGAAGCGGGGCGGGTGAGTTTTTTTTCCAGGGAAAAGGGCCGTTGCATGTGTTTGGGGGCCTGTGGCTGGGAGTGGCCGGCTGGCTCCTGAAAATCCACGATACACAGGATGGTTCCCAGATGAAAGGTGGCACCAGTGCCAAGTCGGGCTGGTTTGATAGTACCAAGTGGGTCCTGCCATCTGCCATCCAGAAGATGGGCAGGTCAGTTTTACTTCCAGGGAAAAGGGCAGTAGAATATGTTTGGGGGCCTGTGGTTGGGTGTGGCCGGCTGGATCCTGAAAATCCAGGATACGCAGGATGGTTCCCAGATGAAAGGTGGCACCAGTGCCGAGTCGGGCTGGTTTGATAGAGGCTAGTGGCTCCTGCAATCTGCCAGCCAGAAGCGGGGCGGATGAGTTTTGTTTGCCAGGGAAAAGGGCCGTGGTTTGTGTTCGGGGGCCTGTGGCTGGGAGTGGCCGGCTGGCTCCTGAAAATCCACGATACGCAGGATGGTTCCCAGATGAAAGGTGGCACCAGTGCCAGGCCGGGCTGGTTTGATAGAGGCAAGTGGCTCCTGCAATCTGCCAGCAAGAACCATGGCGGGTGAGTTTTGTTTGCCAGGGAAAAGGGCCGTGGTTTGTCTTCGGGCGCCTGTGGCTGGGAGTGGCCGGCTGGCTCCTGAAAATCCACGATACGCAGGATGGTTCCCAGATGAAAGGTGGCACCAGTGCCAAGTCGGGCTGGTTTGATAGTACCAAGTGGCTCCTGCAATCCGCCATCCAGAAGATGGGCAGGTCAGTTTTACTTCCAGGGAAAAGGGCCTTGGTTTGTGTTTGGGGGCCTGTGGCTGGGAGCGGCCGGCTGGCTCCTGAAAATCCACGTTACGCAGGATGATTCCCAGACCCAAGTGGCACCACTGCCAAGTCGGACTGGTATGATAGTACAATGTGGCTCCTGCAATCTGCCAGCTAGAAGCGGGGCGGGTGAGTTTTTTTTCCAGGGAAAAGGGCCGTTGCATGTGTTTGGGGGCCTGTGGCTGGGAGTGGCCGGCTGGCTCCTGAAAATCCACGATACGCAGGATGGTTCCCAGATGAAAAGTGGCACCAGTGCCAAGTCGGGCTGGTTTGATAGTACCAAGTGGGTCCTGCCATCTGCCATACAGAAGATGGGCAGGTCAGTTTTACTTCCAGGGAAAAGGGCAGTAGAATATGTTTGGGGGCCTGTGGTTGGGAGTGGCCGGCTGGATCCTGAAAATCCACGATACGCAGGATGGTTCCCAGATGAAAGGTGGCACCTGTGCCAATTCGGGCTGGTTTGACAGAGCCAAGTGGCTCCTGCAATCTTCCAGCCAGAAGCAAGTCGGGTGAGTTTTGTTTTCCAGGGAAAAGGGCCGTGGTTTTTGTTCGGGGGCCTGTGGCTGGGAGTGGCCGGCTGGCTCCTGAAAATCCACGATACGCAGGATGGTTCCCAGATGAAAGGTGGCACCAGTGCCAAGTCAGGCTGGTTTGATAGAGGCAAGTGGCTCCTGCAAGCTGCCAGCCAGAAGATGGGCAGCTGAGTTTTTTTTCCAGGGAAAAGAGCCGTGGTTTGTGTTCGGGGGCCTGTGGCTGGGAGTGGCCGGCTGGCTCCTGAAAATCCACGATACGCAGGATGGTTCCCAGATGAAAGGTGGCACCAGTGACAAGTTGGACTGGTATGACAGTACAAAGTGGCTCCTGCAATCTACCATCCAGAAGCGGGGCAGCTGAGTTTTTTTTCCAGGGAAAAGGGCCGTGGTATGTGTTTGGGGGCCTGTGGCTTGGGGTGGCCGGCTGGCTCCTGAAAATCCACGATACGCCGTATGGTTCCCAGATGACAGGTGGCACCAGTGCCAAGTCTGGCTGGTTTGATAGAGGCAAGTGACTCCTGCAATCTGCCAGCCAGATGCGGGGCGGGTGAGTTTTGTTTGCCAGGGAAAAGAGCCGTGGTTTGTGTTCGGGCGCCTGTGGCTGGGAGTGGCCGGCTGGCTCCTTAAAATCCACGATACGCAGGATGGTTCCCAGATGAAAGGTGGCACCAGTGCCAAGTCGGGCTGGTTTGATAGTACCAAGTGGCTCCTGCAATCTGCCAGCCAGAAGCGGGGCGGGTGAGTTTTGATTGCCAGGGAAAAGGGCCGTGGTTTGTGTTTGGGGGCCTGTGGCTGGGAGTGGCCGGCTGGCTCCTGAAAATCCACGATACGCAGGATGGTTCCCAGATGAAAGGTGGCACCAGTGCCGAGTCGGGCTGGTTTGATAGAGCCAAGTGGCTCCTGCAATCTGCCAGCCAGAAGCGGGGCGGGTGAGTTTTGTTTGCCAGGGAAAAGGGCCGTGGTTTTTGTTCGGGGGCCTGTGGCTGGGCGTGGCCGGCTGGCTCCTGAATATCCACGTTACGCAGGATGGTTCCCAGACCCAAGGGGCACCAGTGCCAGGCTGGGCTGGTTTGATAGAGGCAAGTGGCTCCTGCAATCTGCCAGCAAGAACCATGGCGGGTGAGTTTTGTTTGCCAGGGAAAAGGGCCGTGGTTTGTCGTCGGGCGCCTGTGGCTGGGAGTGGCCGGCTGGCTCCTGAAAATCCACGATACGCAGGATGGTTCCCAGATGAAAGGTGGCACCAGTCCCAAGTCGGGCTTGTTTGATAGAGGGAAGTGGCTCCTGCAATCTGCCAGCCAGAAGCGGGGCGGGTGAGTTTTGTTTGCCAGGGAAAAGGGCCGTGGTTTGTGTTTGGGGGCCTGTGGCTGGGAGTGGCCGGCTGGCTCCTGAAAATCCACGATACGCAGGATGGTTCCCAGATGAAAGGTGGCACCAGTGCCGAGTCGGGCTGGTTTGATAGAGCCAAGTGGCTCCTGCAATCTGCCAGCCAGAAGCGGGGCGGGTGAGATTTGTTTGCCAGGGAAAAGGGCCGTGGTTTTTGTTCGGGGGCCTGTGGCTGGGAGTGGCCGGCTGGCTCCTGAATATTTACGTTACGCAGGATGGTTCCCAGACCCAAGGGGGCACCAGTGCCAGGCCGGGCTGGTTTGATAGAGGCAAGTGGCTCCTGCAATCTGCCAGCAAGAACCATGGCGGGTGAGTTTTGTTTGCCAGGGAAAAGGGCCGTGGTTTGTCGTCGGGCGCCTGTGGCTGGGAGTGGCCGGCTGGCTCCTGAAAATCCACGATATGCTGGATGATTCCCAGACCCAAGTGGCACCACTGACAAGTCGGACTGGTATGACAGTACAAAGTGGCTCCTGCAATCTACCATCCAGAAGCGGGGCAGCTGAGTTTTTTTTCCAAGGAAAAGGGCCATGGTATGTGTTTGGGGGCCTGTGGCTGGGAGTGGCCGGCTGGCTCCTGAAAATCCACGATACGCAGGATGGTTCCCAGATGAAAGGTGGCACCAGTGCCGAGTCGGGCTGGTTTGATAGTTTCAAGTGGCTCCTGCAATCTGCCATCCTGAAGATGGGAAGGTCAGTTTTACATCCAGGAAAAAGGGCAGTAGAATGTGATTGGGGGCCTGTGGCTGGGAGTGGCCAGCTGGCTCCTTAAAATCCACGATACGCAGGATGATTCCCAGATGAAAGGTGGTACCAGTGCCGAGTCGGGCTGGTTTGATAGAGGCAAGTGGCTCCTGCAATCTGCCAGCCAGAAGCGGGGCAGCTAAGTTTTTTTTCCAGGGAAAAGGGCCGTTGTATGTTTTCGGGGGCCTGTGACTGGGAGTGGCCGGCTGGCTCCTGAAAATCCACGATACGCAGGATGGATCCCAGATGAAAGGTGGCACCAGTGCCAAGTCAGGCAGGTTTTATAGAGCCAAGCGGCTCCTGCAATCTGCCAGCCAGAAGCAGGGCGGGTGAGTTTTGTTTGCCAGGGAAGTGGGCCGTGGTTTGTCTCTGGGGGCCAGTGGCTGGGAGTGGCCGGCTGGCTCCAGAAAATCCATGCGGGGCAGGATGGTTCCCGGAACCTTAGGGGGCACCAGTGCCGAGTCGGGCTGGTTTGATAGAGCCAAGTGGCTCCTGCAATCTGCCAGCCAGAAGATGGGCAGGTCAGTTTTACTTCCAGGGAAAAGGGCAGTGGTTTGTGTTTGGGGGCCTGTGGCTGGGAGTGGCCGGCTGGCACCTGAAAATTCACGATACGCAGGGTGGTTCCCAGAACCTTAGGGGGCACCAGTGCCGAGTCGGGCTGGTTGGATAGAGGCAAGTGGCTCCTACAATCTGCCAGACAGAAGATGGGCAGGTCAGTTTGACTTCCAGGGAAAAGGGCCGTAGTTTGTTTTTGGGGGCCTGTGACTGCGAGTGGCCAGCTGGCTCCTGAAAATCCACAATACGCAGGATGGTTCCCAGACCCAAGGGGGCACCAGTGCCGAGTTGGACTGGTATGACAGTACAAAGTGGCTCCTGCAATCTACCATCCAGTAGCGGGGCAGCTGAGTTTTCTTTCCAGGGAAATGGGCCGTGGTATGTGTTTGGGGGCCTGTGGCTAGGCGTGGCCGGCTGGCTCCTGAAAATCCACGATACGCAGGATGGTTCCCAGATGAAAGGTGGCACCAGTGCCAAGTCGGGCTGGTTTGATAGAGGCAAGTGGCTCCTCAATCTGCCAGCCAGAAGCGGGGCAGCTGAGTTTTTTTTCCAGGGAAAAGGGCCGTAGTTTGTGTTTGGGGGCCTGTGGCTGGGAGTGGCCGGCTGGCTCCTGAAAATCCACAATACGCAGGATGGTTCCCAGACCCAAAGGGGCACCAGTGCCGAGTCGGACTGGTATGACAGTACAAAGTGGCTCCTGCAATCTACCATCCAGAAGTGTGGCAGCTGAATTTTTTTTCCAGGGAAATGGGCCGTGGTATGTGTTTGGGGGCCTGTGGCTGGGAGTGGCCGGCTGGCTCCTGAAAATCCACGATACGCAGGATGGTTCCCAGATGAAAGGTGGCACCAGTGCCAAGTCGGGCTGGTTTCATAGAGGCAAGTGGCTCCTGCAATCTGCCAGCCAGAAGCGGGGAAGGTCATTTTTACTTCCAGGGAAAAGGGCCGTGGTTTGTGTTTGGGGGCCTGTGGCTGGGGGTGGCCGGCTGGCTCCTGAAAATCCACGATACGCAGGATGGTTCCCAGAACCTTAGGGGGCACCAGTGCCGAGTCGGGCTGGTTGGATAGAGGCAAGTGGCTCCTGCAATCTGCCAGACAGAAGATGGGCAGGTCAGTTTGACTTCCAGGGAAAAGGGCCGTAGTTTGTGTTTGGGGGCCTGTGACTGCGAGTGGCTGGCTGGCTACTCAAAATCCACAATACGCAGGATGGTTCCCAGACCCAAGGGGGCACCAGTGCCGAGTCGGACTGGTATGACAGTACAAAGTGGCTCCTGCAATCTACCATCCAGAAGCGGGGCAGCTGAGTTTTTTTTCCAGGGAAAAGGGCCGTGGTTTGTATTTGGGGGCCTGTGGCTAGGGGTGGCCGGCTGGCTCCTGAAAATCCACGATAAGCAGGATGGTTCCCAGATGAAAGGTGGCACCAGTGCCGAGTCGGGCTGGTTTGATAGAGCCAAGTGGCTCCTGCAATCTGCCAGCCAGAAGATGTGCAGGTCAGTTTTACTTCCAGGGGAAAGGGCCGTGGTTTGTGTTTGGCGGCCTGTGGCTGGGAGTGGCCGGCTGGCTCCTGAAAATTCACGATACACAGGGTGGTTCCCAGTACCTTAGGGGGCACCAGTGCCGAGTCGGGCTGGTTTGATAGAGGCAAGTGGCTCCTGCAATCTGCTAGCCAGAAGCGGGGCGAGTAAGTTTTGTTTGCCGGGGAAAAGGGCTGTCGTTGGTGTTTGGGGGCTTGTGGGTGGGAGTGGCCGGATGGCTCCTCAAAATCCACGATACGCAGGATGGTTCCCAGATGAAAGGTGGCACCAGTGCCGAGTCGGGCTGGTTTGATAGAGCCAAGTGGCTCCTGCAATCTGCCAGCCAGAAGATGTGCAGGTCACTTTTGCATCCAGGGAAAAGGGCCGTGGTTTGTGTTTGGGGTCCTGTGGCTGGGAGTGGCCGGCTGGCTCCTGAAAATCCACGATACGCAGGGTGGTTCCCAGAACCTTAGGGGGCACCAGTGCTGAGTCAGGCTGGTTGGATAGAGGCAAGTGGCTCCTGCAATCTGCCAGACAGCAGATGGGCAGGTCAGTTTGACTTCCAGGGAAAAGGGTCGTAGTTTGTGTTTGGGGGCCTGTGACTGCGAGTGGCCGGCTGGCTCCTGAAAATCCACAATACGCAGGATGGTTCCCAGACCCTAGGGGGCACCAGTGCCGAGTCGGACTGGTATGACAGTACAAAGTGGCTCCTGCAATCTACCATCCAGAAGCGGGGCAGCTGAGTTTTTTTTCCAGGGAAATGGGCCGTGGTATGTGTTTGGGGGCCTGTGGCTGGGAGTGGCCGGCTGGCTCCTGAAAATCCACGATACGCAGGATGGTTCCCAGATGAAAGGTGGCACCAGTGCCAAGTCGGGCTGGTTTGATAGAGGCAAGTGGCTCCTGCAATCTGCCAGCCAGAAGCGGGGCAGGTCATTTTTACTTCCAGGGAAAAGGGCCGTGGTTTGTGTTTGGGGGCCTGTGGCTTGGGGTGGCCGGCTGGCTCCTGAAAATCCACGATACGCAGGATGGTTCCCAGAACCTTAGGGGGCACCAGGGCCGAGTCAGGCTGGTTGGATAGAGGCAAGTGGCTCCTACAATCTGCCAGACAGAAGATGGGCAGGTCAGTTTGACTTCCAGGGAAAAGGGCCGTGGTTTGTGTTTGGGGGCCTGTGGCTTGGAGTGGCCAGCTGGCTCCTGAAAATCCACAATACGCAGGATGGTTCCCAGACCCAAGGGGGCACCAGTGCCGAGTTGGACTGGTATGACAGTACAAAGTGGCTCCTGCAATCTACCATCCAGTAGCGGGGCAGCTGAGTTTTCTTTCCAGGGAAATGGGCCGTGGTATGTGTTTGGGGGCCTGTGGCTAGGAGTGGCCGGCTGGCTCCTGAAAATCCACGATACGCAGGATGGTTCCCAGATGAAAGGTGGCAGCAGTGCCAAGTCGGGCTGGTTTGATAGAGGCAAGTGGCTCCTCAATCTGCCAGCCAGAAGCGGGGCAGCTGAGTTTTTTTTCCAGCGAAAAGGGCCGTGGTTTGTGTTTGGGGGCCTGTGACTGCGAGTGGCCGGCTGGCTCCTGAAAATCCACGATACGCAGGATGGTTCCCAGATGAAAGGTGGCACCAGTGCCAAGTCGGGCTGGTTTCATAGAGGCAAGTGGCTCCTGCAATCTGCCAGACAGAAGATGGGCAGGTCAGTTTGACTTCCAGGGAAAAGGGCCGTAGTTTGTGTTTGGGGGCCTGTGGCTGAGAGTGGCCGGCTGGCTCCTGAAAATCCACAATACGCAGGATGGTTCCCAGACCCAAAGGGGCACCAGTGCCGAGTCGGACTGGTATGACAGTACAAAGTGGCTCCTGCAATCTACCATCCAGAAGCGTGGCAGCTGAATTTTTTTTCCAGGGAAATGGGCCGTGGTATGTGTTTGGGGGCCTGTGGCTGGGAGTGGCCGGCTGGCTCCTGAAAATCCACGATACGCAGGATGGTTCCCAGATGAAAGGTGGCACCAGTGCCAAGTCGGGCTGGTTTCATAGAGGCAAGTGGCTCCTGCAATCTGCCAGCCAGAAGCGGGGAAGGTCATTTTTACTTCCAGGGAAAAGGGCCGTGGTTTGTGTTTGGGGGCCTGTGGCTCGGGGTGGCCGGCTGGCTCCTGAAAATCCACGATACGCAGGATGGTTCCCAGAACCTTAGGGGGCACCAGTGCCGAGTCGGGCTGGTTGGATAGAGGCAAGTGGCTCCTGCAATCTGCCAGACAGAAGATGGGCAGGTCAGTTTGACTTCCAGGGAAAAGGGCCGTAGTTTGTGTTTGGGGGCCTGTGACTGCGAGTGGCTGGCTGGCTCCTCAAAATCCACAATACGCAGGATGGTTCCCAGACCCAAGGGGGCACCAGTGCCGAGTCGGACTGGTATGACAGTACAAAGTGGCTCCTGCAATCTACCATCCAGAAGCGGGGCAGCTGAGTTTTTTTTCCAGGGAAAAGGGCCGTGGTTTGTATTTGGGGGCCTGTGGCTAGGGGTGGCCGGCTGGCTCCTGAAAATCCACGATAAGCAGGATGGTTCCCAGATGAAAGGTGGCACCAGTGCCGAGTCGGGCTGGTTTGATAGAGCCAAGTGGCTCCTGCAATCTGCCAGCCAGAAGATGTGCAGGTCAGTTTTACTTCCAGGGGAAAGGGCCGTGGTTTGTGTTTGGGGGCCTGTGGCTGGGTGTGGCCGGCTGGCTCCTGAAAATTCACGATACACAGGGTGGTTCCCAGTACCTTAGGGGGCACCAGTGCCGAGTCGGGCTGGTTTGATAGAGGCAAGTGGCTCCTGCAATCTGCCAGCCAGAAGCGGGGCGAGTAAGTTTTGTTTGCCGAGGAAAAGGGCTGTCGTTGGTGTTTGGGGGCTTGTGGGTGGGAGTGGCCGGATGGCTCCTCAAAATCCACGATACGCAGGATGGTTCCCAGATGAAAGGTGGCACCAGTGCCGAGTCGGGCTGGTTTGATAGAGCCAAGTGGCTCCTGCAATCTGCCAGCCAGAAGATGTGCAGGTCACTTTTGCATCCAGGGAAAAGGGCCGTGGTTTGTGTTTGGGGTCCTGTGGCTGGGAGTGGCCGGCTGGCTCCTGAAAATCCACGATACGCAGGGTGGTTCCCAGAACCTTAGGGGGCACCAGTGCTGAGTCAGGCTGGTTGGATAGAGGCAAGTGGCTCCTGCAATCTGCCAGACAGCAGATGGGCAGGTCAGTTTGACTTCCAGGGAAAAGGGTCGTAGTTTGTGTTTGGGGGCCTGTGACTTTGAGTGGCCGGCTGGCTCCTGAAAATCCACAATACGCAGGATGGTTCCCAGACCCTAGGGGGCACCAGTGCCGAGTCGGACTGGTATGACAGTACAAAGTGGCTCCTGCAATCTACCATCCAGAAGCGGGGCAGCTGAGTTTTTTTTCCAGGGAAATGGGCCGTGGTATGTGTTTGGGGGCCTGTGGCTGGGAGTGGCCGGCTGGCTCCTGAAAATCCACGATACGCAGGATGGTTCCCAGATGAAAGGTGGCACCAGTGCCAAGTCGGGCTGGTTTGATAGAGGCAAGTGGCTCCTGCAATCTGCCAGCCAGAAGCGGGGCAGGTCATTTTTACTTCCAGGGAAAAGGGCCGTGGTTTGTGTTTGGGGGCCTGTGGCTTGGGGTGGCCGGCTGGCTCCTGAAAATCCACGATACGCAGGATGGTTCCCAGAACCTTAGGGGGCACCAGTGCCGATTCGGGCTGGTTGGATAGAGGCAAGTGGCTCCTGCAATCTGCCAGACAGAAGACGGGCAGGTCAGTTTGACTTCCAGGGAAAAGGGCCGTAGTTTGTGTTTGGGGGCCTGTGACTGCGAGTGGCTGGCTGGCTCCTGAAAATCCACAATACGCAGGATGGTTCCCAGACCCAAGGGGGCACCAGTGCCGAGTCGGACTGGTATGACAGTACAAAGTGGCTCCTGCAATCTACCATCCAGAAGCGGGTCAGCTGAGTTTTTTTTCCAGGGAAAAGGGCCGTGGTTTGTATTTGGGGGCCTGTGGCTAGGGGTGGCCGGCTGGCTCCTGAAAATCCACGATACGCAGGATGGTTCCCAGATGAAAGGTGGCACCAGTGCCAAGTCGGGCTGGTTTGATAGAGCCAAGTGGCTCCTGCAATCTGCCAGCCAGAAGATGGGCAGGTCAGTTTTACTTCCAGGGGAAAGGGCCGTGGTTTGTGTTTGGGGGCCTGTGGCTGGGAGTGGCCGGCTGGCTCCTGAAAATTCAAGATACACAGGGTGGTTCCCAGTACCTTAGGGGGTACCAGTGCCGAGTCGGGCTGGTTTGATAGAGGCAGGTGGCTCCTGCAATCTGCCAGCCAGAAGCGGGGCGAGTAAGTTTTGTTTGCCGGGGAAAAGGGCCGTCGTTGGTGTTTGGGGGCTTGTGGGTGGGAGTGGCCGGATGGCTCCTCAAAATCCACGATACGCAGGGTGGTTCCCAGATGAAAGGTGGCACCAGTGCCGAGTCGGGCTGGTTTGATAGAGCCAAGTGGCTCCTGCAATCGGCCAGCCAGAAGATGTGCAGGTCACTTTTACATCCAGGGAAAAGGGCCGTGGTTTGTGTTTGGGGTCCTGTGGCTGGTAGTGGCCGGCTGGCTCCTGAAAATCCACGATACGCAGGGTGGTTCCCAGAACCTTAGGGGGCACCAGTGCCGAGTTAGGCTGGTTGGATAGAGGCAAGTGGCTCCTGCAATCTGCCAAACAGCAGATGGGCAGGTCAGTTTGACTTCCAGGGAAAAGGGCCATAGTTTGTGTTTGGGGGCCTGTGACTGCGAGTGGCCGGCTGGCTCCTGAAAATCCACAATACGCAGGATGGTTTTCAGACCCAAGGGGGCACCAGTGCCGAGTCGGACTGGTATGACAGTACAAAGTGGCTCCTGCAATCTACCATCCAGAAGCGGGGCGAGTGAGTTTTGTTTGCCGGGGAAAAGGGCGGTGGTTGGTGTTTGGGGGCTTGTGGCTGGGAGTGGCCGGCTGGCTCCTGAAAATCCACGTTACGCAGGATGGTTCCCCGAGGAAAGGTGGCACCAGTGCCGAGTCGGGCTGGTTTGATAGAGCCAAGTGGCTCCTGCAATCTGCCAGCCAGAAGATGTGCAGGTCAGTTTTACATCCAGGGAAAATGGCCGTGGTTTGTGTTTGGGGGCCTGTGGCTGGGAGTGGCCGGCTGGCTCCTGAAAATCCACGATACGCAGGGTGGTTCCCAGACCCAAGGGGGCATCAGAGCCGAGTCGGACTGGTATGACAGTACAAAGTGGATCCTGCAATCTACCATCCAGAAGCGGGGCAGCTGAGTTTTTTTTCCAGGGAAATGGGCCGTGGTATGTGTTTGGGGCCTGTGGCTGGGAGTGGCCGGCTGGCTCCTGAAAATCCACGATACGCAGGATGGTTCCCAGATGAAAGGTGGCACCAGTGCCAAGTCGGGCTGGTTTGATAGAGGCAAGTGGCTCCTGCAATCTGCCAACCAGAAGCGGGGCAGCTGAGTTTTTTTTCCAGGGAAAAGGGCCGTTGTATGTGTTCGGGGGCCTGTGGCTGAGAGTGGCCGGCTGGCTCCTGAAAATCCACGATACGCAGGATGGTTCCCAGATGAAAGGTGGCACCAGTGCCAAGACGGGCTGGTTTGATAGAGGCAAGTGGCTCCAGCAATCTGCCAGCCAGAAGCGGGGCAGCTGAGTTTTATTTGCCAGGGAAAAGGGCCGTGGTTTGTGTTCGGGGGCCTGTGGCTGGGAGTGGCCGGCTGGCTCCTGAAAATCCACGATACGCAGGATGGTTCCCAGATGAAAGGTGGCACCAGTGCCGAGTCGGACTGGTTTGATAGAGCCAAGTGGCTCCTGCAATCTGCCAGCCAGAAGATGTGCAGGTCAGTTTTACTTCCAGGGAAAAGGGCCGTGGTTTGTGTTTGGGGGCCTGTGGCTGGGAGTGGCTGGCTGGCTCCTGAAAATTCACGATACGCAGGGTGGTTCCCAGAACCTTAGGGGGCACCAGTGCCGAGTCGGGCTGGTTTGATAGAGGCAAGTGGCTCCTGCAATCTGCCAGACAGAAGATGGGCAGGTCAGTTTGACTTCCAGGGAAAAGGGCCGTAGTTTGTTTTTGGGGGCCTGTGACTGCGAGTGGCCAGCTGGCTCCTGAAAATCCACAATACGCAGGATGGTTCCCCGAACCTTAGGGGGCACCAGTGCCGAGTCGGGCATGTTTGATAAAGCCAAGTGGCTCCTGCAATCTGCCAGCCAGAAGCCGGGCGGGTGAGTTTTTTTTTGCCAGGGAAAAGGGCCGTAGTTTGTTTTTGGGGGCCTGTGACTGCGAGTGGCCGGCTGGCTTCTGAAAATCCACAATACGCAGGATGGTTCCCAGACCCAAGGGGGCACCAGTGCCGAGTCAGACTGGTATGACAGTACAAAGTGGGTCCTGCAATGTACCTTCCAGAAGGGGGGCAGCTGAGTTTTATTTCCAGGGAAATGGGCCGTGGTATGTGTTTGGGGGCCTGTGGCTGGGAGTGGCTGGCTGGCTCCTGAAAATCCACGATACGCAGGATGGTTCCCAGATGAAAGGTGGCACCAGTGCCAAGACGGGCTGGTTTGATAGAGGCAAGTGTCTCCAGCAATCTGCCAGCCAGAAGCGGGGCAGCTGAGTTTTTTTTCCAGGGAAATGGGCCGAGGTTTGTGTTCCGGGGCTTGTGGCTGGGAGTGGCCGGCTGGCTCCTGAAAATCCACGATACGCAGGATGGTTCCCAGATGAAAGGTGGCACCAGTGCCGAGTCGGGCTGGTTTGATAGAGCCAAGTGGCTCCTGCAATCTGCCAGACAGAAGATGGGCAGGTCAGTTTTACTTCCAGGGAAAAGGGCAGTGGTTTGTGTTTGGGGGCCTGTGGCTGGGAGTGGCCGGCTGGCACCTGAAAATTCACGATACGCAGGGAGGTTCCCAGAACCTTAGGGGGCACCAGTGCCGAGTCGGGCTGGTTGGATAGAGGCAAGTGGCTCCTGCAATCTGCCAGACAGAAGATGGGCAGGTCAGTTTGACTTCCAGGGAAAAGGGCCGTAGTTTGTTTTTGGGGGCCTGTGACTGCGAGTGGCCAGCTGGCTCCTGAAAATCCACAATACGCAGGATGGTTCCCCGACCCAAGGGGGCACCAGTGCCGAGTTGGACTGGTATGACAGTACAAAGTGGCTCCTGCAATCTACCATCCAGTAGCGGGGCAGCTGAGTTTTCTTTCCAGGGAAATGGGCCGTGGTATGTGTTTGGGGCCTGTGGCTAGGAGTGGCCGGCTGGCTCCTGAAAATCCACAATACGCAGGATGGTTCCCAGATGAAAGGTGGCACCAGTGCCAAGTCGGGCTGGTTTGATAGAGGCAAGTGGCTCCTCAATCTGCCAGCCAGAAGCGGGGCAGCTGAGTTTTTTTTCCAGGGAAAAGGGCCGTGGTTTTTGTTTGGGGGCCTGTGACTGCGAGTGGCCGGCTGGCTCCTGAAAATTGACGATACGCAGGGTGGTTCCCAGAACCTTAGGGGGCACAAGTGCCGTGTCGGGCTTGTTTCATAGAGGCAAGTGGCTCCTGCAATCTGCCTGACAGAAGATGGGCAGGTCAGTTTGACTTCCAGGGAAAAGGGCCGTAGTTTGTGTTTGGGGGCCTGTGACTGCGAGTGGCCGGCTGGCTCCTGAAAATCCACAATACGCAGGATGGTTCCCAGACCCAAGGGGGCACCAGTGCCGAGTCGGACTGGTATGGCAGTACAAAGTGGCTCCTGCAATCTACCATCCAGAAGCGGGGCAGCTGAGTTTTTTTTCCAGGGAAATGGGTTGTGGTTTGTGTTTGGGGGCCTGTGGCTGGGAGTGGCCGGCTGGCTCCAGAAAATCCAGGCGGCGCAGGATGGTTCCCCGAACCTTAGGGGGCACCAGTGCCGAGTCGGGCTGGTTTGATAGAGCCAAGTGGCTCCTGCAATCTGCCAGCCAGAAGATGGGCAGGTCAGTTTTACTTCCAGGGGAAAGGGCCGTGGTTTGTGTTTGGGGGCCTGTGGCTGGGAGTGGCCGGCTGGCTCCTGAAAATTCACGATACACAGGGTGGTTCCCAGTACCTTAGGGGGCACCAGTGCGGAGTCGGGCTGGTTTGATAGAGGCAAGTGGCTCCTGCAATCTGCCAGCCAGAAGCGGGGCGAGTAAGTTTTGTTTGCCGGGGAAAAGGGCCGTCGTTGGTGTTTGGGGGCTTGTGGGTGGGAGTGGCCGGATGGCTCCTCAAAATCCACAATACGCAGGATGGTTCCCAGATGAAAGGTGGCACCAGTGCCGAGTCGGGCTGGTTTGATAGAGGCAAGTGGCTCCTGCAATCTGCCAGCCAGAAGATGTGCAGGTCACTTTTACATCCAGGGAAAAGGGCCGTGGTTTGTGTTTGGGGTCCTGTGGCTGGGAGTGGCCGGCTGGCTCCTGAAAATCCACGATACGCCGGGTGGTTCCCAGAACCTTAGGGGGCACCAGTGCCGAGTCAGGCTGGTTGGATAGAGGCAAGTGGCTCCTGCAATCTGCCAGACAGCAGATGGGCAGGTCAGTTTGACTTCCAGGGAAAAGGGCCGTAGTTTGTGTTTGGGGGCCTGTGACTGCGAGTGGCCGGCTGGCTCCTGAAAATCCACAATACGCAGGATGGTTCCCAGACCCTAGGGGGTACCAGTGCCGAGTCGGACTGGTATGACAGTACAAAGTGGCTCCTGCAATCTACCATCCAGAAGCGGGGCAGCTGAGTTTTTTTTCCAGGGAAATGGGCCGTGGTATGTGTTTGGGGGCCTGTGGCTGGGAGTGGCCGGCTGGCTCCTGAAAATCCACGATACGCAGGATGGTTCCCACATGAAAGGTGGCACCAGTGCCAAGTCGGGCTGGTTTCATAGAGGCAAGTGGCTCCTGCAATCTGCCAGCCAGAAGCGGGGCAGGTCATTTTTACTTCCAGGGAAAAGGGCCGTGGTTTGTGTTTGGGGGCCTGTGGCTGGGGGTGGCCGGCTGGCTCCTGAAAATCCACGATACGCAGGATGGTTCCCACATGAAAGGTGGCACCAGTGCCAAGTCGGGCTGGTTTCATAGAGGCAAGTGGCTCCTGCAATCTGCCTGACAGAAGATGGGCAGGTCAGTTTGACTTCCAGGGAAAAGGGCCGTAGTTTGTGTTTGGGGGCCTGTGACTGCGAGTGGCCGGCTGGCTCCTGAAAATCCACAATACGCAGGATGGTTCCCAGACCCAAGGGGGCACCAGTGCCGAGTCGGACTGGTATGACAGTACAAAGTGGCTCCTGCAATCTACCATCCAGAAGCGGGGCAGCTGAGTTTTTTTTCCAGGGAAATGGGTTGTGGTTTGTGTTTGGGGGCCTGTGGCTGGGAGTGGCCGGCTGGCTCCAGAAAATCCAGGCGGCGCAGGATGGTTCCCCGAACCTTAGGGGGCACCAGTGCCGAGTCGGGCTGGTTGGATAGAGGCAAGTGGCTCCTGCAATCTGCCAGCCAGAAGCGGGTCAGCTGAGTTTTTTTTCCAGGGAAAAGGGCCGTGGTTTGTATTTGGGGGCCTGTGGCTAGGGGTGGCCGGCTGGCTCCTGAAAATCCACGATACGCAGGATGGTTCCCAGATGAAAGGTGGCACCAGTGCCGAGTCGGGCTGGTTTGATAGAGCCAAGTGGCTCCTGCAATCTGCCAGCCAGAAGATGGGCAGGTCAGTTTTACTTCCAGGGAAAAGGGCCGTGGTTTTTGTTTGGGGGCCTGTGGCTGGGGGTGGCCGGCTGGCTCCTGAAAATCCACGATACGCAGGATGGTTCCAAGAACCTTAGGGGGCACCAGTGCCGAGTCGGGCTGGTTGGATAGAGGCAAGTGGCTCCTGCAATCTGCCAGACAGAAGATGGGCAGGTCAGTTTGACTTCCAGGGAAAAGGGCCGTGGTTTGTGTTTGGGGGCCTGTGACTGCGAGTGGCTGGCTGGCTCCTGAAAATCCACAATACGCAGGATGGTTCCCAGACCCAACGGGGCACCAGTGCCGAGTCGGACTGGTATGACAGTACAAAGTGGCTCCTGCAATCTACCATCCAGAAGCGGGTCAGCTGAGTTTTTTTTCCAGGGAAAAGGGCCGTGGTTTGTATTTGGGAGCCTGTGGCTAGGGGTGGCCGGCTGGCTCCTGAAAATCCACGATAAGCAGGATGGTTCCCAGATGAAAGGTGGCACCAGTGCCGAGTCGGGCTGGTTTGATAGAGCCAAGTGGCTCCTGCAATCTGCCAGCCAGAAGATGTGCAGGTCAGTTTTACTTCCAGGGGAAAGGGCCGTGGTTTGTGTTTGGGGGCCTGTGGCTGGGAGTGGCCGGCTGGCTCCTGAAAATTCAAGATACACAGGGTGGTTTCCAGTACCTTAGGGGGTACCAGTGCCGAGTCGGGCTGGTTTGATAGAGGCAAGTGGCTCCTGCAATCTGCCAGCCAGAAGCGGGGCGAGTAAGTTTTGTTTGCCGGGGAAAAGGGCCGTCGTTGGTGTTTGGGGGCTTGTGGGTGGGAGTGGCCGGATGGCTCCTCAAAATCCACGATACGCAGGATGGTTCCCAGATGAAAGGTGGCACCAGTGCCGAGTCGGGCTGGTTTGATAGAGCCAAGTGGCTCCTGCAATCTGCCAGCCAGAAGATGTGCAGGTCACTTTTACATCCAGGGAAAAGGGCCGTGGTTTGTGTTGGGGGTCCTGTGGCTGGGAGTGGCCGGCTGGCTCCTGAAAATCCACGATACGCAGGGTGGTTCCCAGAACCTTAGGGGGCACCAGTGCCGAGTCAGGCTGGTTGGATAGAGGCAAGTGGCTCCTGCAATCTGCCAAACAGCAGATGGGCAGGTCAGTTTGACTTCCAGGGAAAAGGGCCATAGTTTTTGTTTGGGGGCCTGTGACTGCGAGTGGCAGGCTGGCTCCTGAAAATCCACAATACGCAGGATGGTTCCCAGACCCAAGGGGGCACCAGTGCCGAGTCGGACTGGTATGACAGTACAAAGTGGCTCCTGCAATCTAACATCCAGAAGCGGGGCAGCTGAGTTTCTTTTCCAGGGAAATGGGCCGTGGTATGTGTTTGGGGGCCTGTGGCTGGGAGTGGCCGGCTGGCTCCTGAAAATCCACGATACGCAGGATGGTTCCCAGATGAAAGGTGGCACCAGTGCCAAGTCGGGCTGGTTTGATAGAGGCAAGTGGCTCCTGCAATCTGCCAGCCAGAAGCGGGGCAGCTGAGTTTTTTTTCCAGCGAAAAGGGCCGTGGTTTGTGTTTGGGGGCCTGTGACTGCGAGTGGCCGGCTGGCTCCTGAAAATTGACGATACGCAGGGTGGTTCCCAGAACCTTAGGGGGCACCAGTGCCGTGTCGGGCTTGTTGGATAGAGGCAAGTGGCTCCTGCAATCTGCCTGACAGAAGATGGGCAGGTCAGTTTGACGTCCAGGGAAAAGGGCCGTAGTTTGTGTTTGGGGGCCTGTGACTGCGAGTGGCTGGCTGGCTCCTGAAAATCCACAATACGCAGGATGGGTCCCAGACCCAAGGGGGCACCAGTGCCGAGTCGGACTGGTATGACAGTACAAAGTGGCTCCTGCAATCTACCATCCAGAAGTGGGGCAGATGAGTTTTGTTTTCCAGGGAAATGGGCCGTGGTATGTGTTTGGGGGCCTGTGGCTGGGAGTGGCCGGCTGGCTCCTGAAAATCCACGATACGCAGGATGGTTCCCAGATGAAAGGTGGCACCAGTGCCAAGTCGGGCTGGTTTGATAGAGGCAAGTGGCTCCTGCAATCTGCCAGCCAGAAGCGGGGCGAGTAAGTTTTGTTTGCCGGGGAAAAGGGCCGTCGTTTGTGTTTGGGGGCTTGTGGGTGGGAGTGGCCGGCTAGCTCCTCAAAATCCACGATACGCAGGATGGTTCCCAGATGAAAGGTGGCACCAGTGCCGAGTCGGGCTGGTTTGATAGAGCCAAGTGGCTCCTGCAATCTGCCAGCCAGAAGATGTGCAGGTCACTTTTACATCCAGGGAAAAGGGCCGTGGTTTGTGTTTGGGGTCCTGTGGCTGGGAGTGGCCGGCTGGCTCCTGAAAATCCACGATACGCAGGGTGGTTCCCAGAACCTTAGGGGGCACCAGTGCCGAGTCAGGCTGGTTGGATAGAGGCAAGTGGCTCCTGCAATCTGCCAGACAGAAGATGGGCAGGTCAGTTTGACTTCCAGGGAAAAGGGCCATAGTTTGTGTTTGGGGGCCTGTGACTGCGAGTGGCCGGCTGGCTCCTGAAAATCCACAATACGCAAGATGGTTCCCAGACCCAAGGGGGCACCAGTGCCAAGTCGGACTGGTATGACAGTATAAAGTGGCTCCTGCAATCTAACATCCAGAAGCGGGGCAGCTGAGTTTTGTTTTCCAGGGAAATGGGCCGTGGTATGTGTTTGGGGGCCTGTGGCTGGGAGTGGCCGGCTGGCTCCTGAAAATCCACGATACGCAGGATGGTTCCCAGATGAAAGGTGGCACCAGTGCCAAGTCGGGCTGGTTTGATAGAGGCAAGTGGCTCCTGCAATCTGCCAGCCAGAAGCGGGGAAGCTGAGTTTTTTTTCCAGGGAAAAGGGCCGCTGTATGTGATCGGGGGCCTGTGGCTGGGAGTGGCCGGCTGGCTCCTGAAAATCCACGATACGCAGGATGGTTCCCAGATGTAAGGTGGCAGCAGTGCCAAGTCGGGCTGGTTTGATAGAGGCAAGTGGCTCCTGCAATATGCCAGCCAGACACGGGGCGGGTGAGTTTTGTTTGCCGGGGAAAAGGGCCATGGTTTGTGTTTGGGGGCCTGTGGCTGGGAGTGGCCGGCTGGCTCCTGAAAATTCACGATACGCAGGGTGGTTCCCAGAACCTTAGGGGGCACCTGTGCCAGGTCAGGCTGGTTGGATAGAGGCAAGTGGCTCCTGCAATCTGCCAGACAGAAGATGGGCAGGTCAGTTTGACTTCCAGGGAAAAGGGCCATAGTTTGTGTTTGGGGGCCTGTGACTGCGAGTGGCTGGCTGGCTCCTGAAAATCCACAATACGCAGGATGGTTCCTAGACCCAAGGGGGCACCAGTGCCGAGTCTGACTGGTATGACAGTACAAAGTGGCTCCTGCAATCTACCATCCAGAAGCGGGGCAGCTGAGTTTTTTTTCCAGGGAAATGGGCCGTGGTATGTGTTCTGGGGCCTGTGGCTGGGAGTGGCCGGCTGGCTCCTGAAAATCCACACCGCGCAGGATGGTTTCCAGACCCAAGGGGGCACGAGTGCCGAGTTGGGCTGGTTTGATAGAGGAAAGTGGCTCCTGCAATCTGCCAGCCAGAAGATGTGCAGGTCAGTTTTACTTCCAGGGAAAAGGGCCGTGGTTTGTATGTGGGGTCCTGTGGCTGGGAGTGGCCGGCTGGCTCCTGAAAATCCACGATACGCAGGATGGTTCCCAGATGAAAGGTGGCACCAGTGCCGAGTCGGGCTGGTTTGATAGAGCCAAGTGGCTCCTGCAATCTGCCAGCCAGAAGATGGGCAGGTCAGTTTTACCTCCAGGGAAAAGGGCTGTGGTTTGTGTTTGGGGGCCTGTGACTGCGAGTGGCCGGCTGGCTCCTGAAAATCCACGATACGCAGGATGGTTCCCAGATGAAAGGTGGCACCAGGGCCGAGTCGGGCTGGTTTTAAAGAGCCAAGTGGCTCCTGCAATCTGCCATCCTGAAGATGGGAAGGTCAGTTTTACTTCCAGGAAAAAGGGCAGAAGAATGTTTTTGGGGGCCTGTGGCTGGGAGTGGCCAGCTGGCTCCTGAAAATCCACGATACGCAGGATGGTTCCCAGATGAAAGGGGGCACCAGTGCCAAGTCGGGCTGGTTTGATAGAGGCAAGTGGCTCCTGCAATCTGCCAGCCAGAAGCGGGGCAGCAGAGTTTTTTTCCAGGGAAAAGGGCCGTGGTTTTTATTTGGGGGCCTGTGGCTGGGAGTGGCCGGCTGGCTCCTGAAAATCCACGATACGCAGGATGGTTCCCAGATCCAAGGGGGCACCAGTGCCGAGTCGGGCTGGTTTGATAGAGGCAAGGGGCTCCTGCAATCTGCCAGCCAGAAGCGGGGTGGGTGAGTTTTGTTTGCCAGGGAAAAGGGCCGTGGTTTGTGTTTGGGGGCCTGTGGCTGGGAGCGGCCGGCTGGCTCCAGAAAATCCACGCGGCGCAGGATGGTTCCCCGAACCTTAGGGGGCACCAGTGCCGAGTCGGGCAGGTTGGATAGAGGCAAGTGGCTCCTGCAATCTGCCATCCAGAAGATGGGCAGGTCAGTTTGACTTCCAGGGAAAAGGGCCGTCGTTTGTGTTTCGGGGCCTGTGGCTGGGAGTGGCCGGCTGGCTCCTGAAAATTCACGATACGCAGGGTGGTTCCCAGAACCTTAGGGGGCACCAGTGCCGAGTCGGGCTGGTTGGATAGAGGCAAGTGGCTCCTGCAACCTGCCAGCCAGACGATGGGCAGGTCAGTTTGTCTTCCAGGGAAAAGGGCCGGAGTTTGTGTTTGGGGGCCTGTGACTGTGAATGGCCGGCTGGCTCCTGAAAATCCAAAATACGCAGGATGGTTCCCAGACCCAAGGGGGCATCAGTGCCGAGTCGGACTGGTATGACAGTACAAAGTGGCTCCTGCAATCTGCCAGCCAGAAGCGGGGCAGCTGACTTTTGTTTGCCAGGGAAAAGGGCCGTGGTTTGTGTTCTGGGGCTTGTGGCTGGGAGTGGCCGGCTGGCTCCTGAAAATCCACGCCGCGCAGGATCGTTCCCAGACCCAAGGGGGCACCAGTGCCGAGTCGGGCTGGTTTGATAGAGCCAAGTGGCTCCTGCAATCTGTCAGACAGAAGATGGGCAGGTCAGTTTGACTTGCAGGGAAAAGGGCCGTAGTTTGTGTTTGGGGGCCTGTGACTGCGAGTGGCCGGCTGGCTCTTGAAAATCCACAATACGCAGGATGGTTCCAAGACCCAAGGGGGCAGCAGTGCCGAGTCGGACTGGTATGACAGTACAAAGTGGGTCCTGCAATCTACCATCCAGAAGCAGGGCTGCTGAGTTTTTTTTCCAGGGAAATGGGCCGTGGTATGTGTTTGGGGGCCTGTGGCTGGGAGTGGCCGGCTGGCTCCTGAAAATCCACGATACGCAGGATGGTTCCCAGATGAAAGGTGGCACCAGTGCCAAGTCGGGCTGGTTTGATAGAGGCAAGTGGCTCCTGCAATCTGCCAGCCAGAAGCGGGGCAGCTGAGTTTTTGTTCCAGGGAAAAGGGCCGTTGTATGTGTTCGGGGGCCTGTGGCTGGGAGTGGCCGGCTGGCTCCTGAAAATCCACGCCGCGCAGGATGGTTCCCAGACCCAAGGGGGCACGAGTGCCGAGTTGGGCTGGTTTGATAGAGGAAAGTGGCTCCTGCAATCTGCCAGCCAGAAGATGTGCAGGTCAGTTTTACTTCCAGGGAAAAGGGCCGTGGTTTGTATGTGGGATCCTGTGGCTGGGAGTGGCCGGCTGGCTCCTGAAAATCCACGATACGCAGGATGGTTCCCAGATGAAAGGTGGCACCAGTGCCGAGTCGGGCTGGTTTGATAGAGCCAAGTGGCTCCTGCAATCTGCCAGCCAGAAGATGGGCAGGTCAGTTTTACCTCCAGGGAAAAGGGCCGTGGTTTGTGTTTGGGGGCCTGTGACTGCGAGTGGCCGGCTGGCTCCTGAAAATCCACAATACGCAGGATGGTTCCCAGACCCTAGGGGGCACCAGTGCCGAGTCGGGCTGGTTTTAAAGAGCCAAGTGGCTCCTGCAATCTGCCATCCTGAAGATGGGAAGGTCAGTTTTACTTCCAGGAAAAAGGGCAGAAGAATGTGTTTTGGGGCCTGTGGCTGGGAGTGGCCAGCTGGCTCCTGAAAATCCACGATACGCAGGATGGTTCCCAGATGAAAGGTGGCACCAGTGCCAAGTCGGGCTGGTTTGATAGAGGCAAGTGGCTCCTGCAATCTGCCAGCCAGAAGCGGGGCAGCAGAGTTTTTTTCCAGGGAAAAGGGCCGTGGTTTTTATTTGGGGGCCTGTGGCTGGGAGTGGCCGGCTGGCTCCTGAAAATCCACGATACGCAGGATGGTTCCCAGACCCAAGGGGGCACCAGTGCCGAGTCGGGCTGGTTTGATAGAGGCAAGGGGCTCCTGCAATCTGCCAGCCAGAAGCGGGGTGGGTGAGTTTTGTTTGCCAGGGAAAAGGGCCGTGGTTTGTGTTTGGGGGCCTGTGGCTGGGAGCGGCCGGCTGGCTCCAGAAAATCCACGCGGCGCAGGATGGTTCCCTGAACCTTAGGGGGCACCAGTGCCGAGTCGGGCAGGTTGGATAGAGGCAAGTGGCTCCTGCAATCTGCCATCCAGAAGATGGGCAGGTCAGTTTGACTTCCAGGGAAAAGGGCCGTCGTTTGTGTTTCGGGGCCTGTGGCTGGGAGTGGCCGGCTGGCTCCTGAAAATTCACGATACGCAGGGTGGTTCCCAGAACCTTAGGGGGCACCAGTGCCGAGTCGGGCTGGTTGGATAGAGGCAAGTGGCTCCTGCAACCTGCCAGCCAGAAGATGGGCAGGTCAGTTTGACTTCCAGGGAAAAGGGCCGGAGTTTGAGTTTGGGGGCCTGTGACTGTGAATGGCCGGCTGGCTCCTGAAAATCCAAAATACGCAGGATGGTTCCCAGACCCAAGGGGGCATCAGTGCCGAGTCGGACTGGTATGACAGTACAAAGTGGCTCCTGCAATCTGCCAGCCAGAAGCGGGGCAGCTGACTTTTGTTTGCCAGGGAAAAGGGCCGTGGTTTGTGTTCTGGGGCTTGTGGCTGGGAGTGGCCGGCTGGCTCCTGAAAATCCACGCCGCGCAGGATCGTTCCCAGACCCAAGGGGGCACCAGTGCCGAGTCGGGCTGGTTTGATAGAGCCAAGTGGCTCCTGCAATCTGTCAGACAGAAGATGGGCAGGTCAGTTTGACTTGCAGGGAAAAGTGCCGTAGTTTGTGTTTGGGGGCCTGTGACTGCGAGTGGCCGGCTGGCTCTTGAAAATCCACAATACGCAGGATGGTTCCAAGACCCAAGGGGGCACCAGTGCCGAGTCGGACTGGTATGACAGTACAAAGTGGGTCCTGCAATCTACCATCCAGAAGCAGGGCTGCTGAGTTTTTTTTCCAGGGAAATGGGCCGTGGTATGTGTTTGGGGGCCTGTGGCTGGGAGTGGCCGGCTGGCTCCTGAAAATCCACGATACGCAGGATGGTTCCCAGATGAAAGGTGGCACCAGTGCCAAGTCGGGCTGGTTTGATAGAGGCAAGTGGCTCCTGCAATCTGCCAGCCAGAAGCGGGGCAGCTGAGTTTTTGTTCCAGGGAAAAGGGCCGTTGTATGTGTTCGGGGGCCTGTGGCTGGGAGTGGCCGGCTGGCTCCTGAAAATCCACGCCGCGCAGGATGGTTCCCAGACCCAAGGGGGCACGAGTGCCGAGTTGGGCTGGTTTGATAGAGGCAAGTGGCTCCTGCAATCTGCCAGCCAGAAGCGGGGCGAGTGAGTTTTGTTTGCCGGGGAAAAGGGCCGTGGTTGGTGTTTGGGGGCTTGTGGCTGGGAGTGGCTGGCTGGCTCCTGAAAATCCACGATACGCAGGGTGGTTACCAGAAACTTAGGGGGCACCAGTGCCGAGTCAGGCTGGTTGGATAGAGGCAAGTGGCTCCTGCAATCTGCCAGACAGGAGATGGGCAGGTCAGTTTGACTTCCAGGGAAAAGGGCCATAGATTGTGTTTGGGGGCCTGTGACTGCGAGTGGCCGGCTGGCTCCTGAAAATCCACAATACGCAGGATGGTTCCCAGACCCAAGGGGGCACCAGTGCCGAGTCAGACTGGTATGACAGTACAAAGTGGCTCCTGCAATCTACCATCCAGAAGCGGGGCAGCTGAGTTTTTTTTCCAGGGAAAAGGGCCGTTGTATGTGATCGGGGGCCTGTGGCTGGGAGTGGACGGCTGGCTCCTGAAAATCCACGATACGCAGGATGGTTCCCAGAAGAAAGGTGGAACCAGTGCCGAGTCGGGCTGGTTTGATAAAGCCAAGTGGCTCCTGCAATCTGCCAGCCAGAAGATGGGCAGGTCAGTTTTATTTCCAGGGAAAAGGGCCGTCGTTTGTGTTTGGGGGCCTGTGGCTGGGAGTGGCCGGCTGGCTCCTGAAAATTCACGATACGCAGGGTGGTTCCCAGAACCTTAGGGGGCACCAGTGCCGAGTCGGGCTGGTTTGATAGAGCCAAGTGGCTCCTGCAATCTGCCAGCCAGAAGATGGGCAGGTCAGTTTTACTTCCAGGGAAAAGGGCCGTGGTTTGTGTTTGGGGGCCTGTGGCTGGGAGTGGCCGGCTGGCACCTGAAAATTCACGATACGCAGGATGGTTCCCAGACCCAAGGGGGCATCAGTGCCGAGTCGGACTGGTATGACAGTACAAAGTGGCTCCTGCAATCTGCCAGCTGAAAGCGGGGCAGCTGAGTTTTGTTTGCCAGGGAAAAGGGCCGTGGTTTGTGTTCTGGGGCTTGTGGCTGGGAGTGGCCGGCTGGCTCCTGAAAATCCACGATACGCAGGATGGTTCCCAGACCCAAGGGGGCACCAGTGCCGAGTCGGGCTGGTTTGATAGAGGCAAGTGGCTCCTGCAATCTGCCAGCCAGAAGCGGGACGGGTGAGTTTTGTTTGCCAGGGAAAAGGGCCGTGGTTTGTGTTTGGGGGCCTGTGGCTGGGAGTGGCCGGCTGGCTCCAGAAAATCCACGCGGCGCAGGATGGTTCCCCGAACCTTAGGGGGCACCAGTGCCGAGTCGGACTGGTATGACAGTACAAAGTGGCTTCTGCAATCTACCATCCAGAAGCGGGGCAGCTGAGTTTTTTTTCCAGGGAAATGGGCCGTGGTATGTGTTTGGGGGCTTGTGGCTGGGAGTGGCCGGCTGGCTCCTTAAAATCCACGATACGCAGGATGGTTCCCAGATGAAAGGTGGCACCAGTGCCAAGTCGGGCTGGTTTGATAGAGGCAAGCGGCTCCTGCATTCTGCCCGCCAGAAGCGGGGCATCTGAGTTTTTTTTCCAGGGAAAAGGGCCATGGTATTTGTTTGGGGGCCTGTGGCTGGGAGTGGCCGGCTGCCTCCTGAAAATCCACGATACGCAGGACGGTTCCCAAAAGAAAGGTGGCACCAGTGCCGAGTCGGGCTGGTTTGATAGAGCCAAGTGGCTCCTGCAATCTGCCAGACAGAAGATTGGCAGGTCAGTTTGACTTCAAGGGAAAAGGGCCGGAGTTTGTGTTTGGGGGCCTGTGACTGCGAGTGGCCGGCTGGCTCCTGAAAATCCACGATACACAGGATGGTTCCCAGATGAAAGGTGACAGCAGTGCCAAGTCGGGCTGGTTTGATAGAGCCAAGTGGCTCCTGCAATCTGCCAGACAGAAGCGGGGCAGCTGAGTTTTGATTGCCAGGGAAAAGGGCCGTGGTTTGTGTTCGGGGGCTTGTGGCTGGGAGTGGCCGGCTGGCTCCTGAAAATCCACAAAACGCAGGATGGTTCCCAGATGAAAGGTGGCACCAGTGCCGAGTCGGGCTGGTTTGATAGAGCCAAGTGGCTCCTGCAATCTGCCAGACAGAAGATGGGCAGGTCAGTTTGACTTCCAGGGAAAAGGGCCGGAGTTTGTGTTTGGGGGCCTGTGACTGCGAGAGGCCGGCTGGCTCCTGAAAATCCACGATACACTGGATGGTTCCCAGATGAAAGGTGGCACCAGCGCCGAGTCGGGCTGGTTGGATAGAGGCAAGTGACTCCTGCAATCTGCCAGACTGAAGATGGGCAGGTCAGTTTGACTTCCAGGGAAAAGGGCCATAGTTTGTGTTTGGGGGCCTGTGACTGCCAGTGGCCGGCTGGCTCCTGAAAATCCGCAATACGCAGGATGGTTCCCAGATGAAAGGTGGCACCAGTGCCGAGTCAAGCTGGTTTGATAGAGCCAAGTGGCTCCTGCAATCTGCCAGCCAGAAGCAGGCAGCTGAGTTTTGTTTGCCAGGGAATAGGGCCGTGGTTTGTGTTCGGGGGCTTGTGGCTGGGAGTGGCCGGCTGGCTCCTGAAAATCCACGATATGCTGGATGATTCCCAGACCCAAGTGGCACCACTGACAAGTCGGACTGGTATGACAGTACAAAGTGGCTCCTGCAATCTACCATCCAGAAGCAGGGCAGCTGAGTTTTTTTCCAGGGGAAAGGGCCATGGTATGTGTTTGGGGGCCTGTGGCTGGGAGTGGCCGGCTGGCTCCTGAAAATCCACGATACGCAGGATGGTTCCCAGATGAAAGGTGGCACCAGTGCCAAGTCGGGCTGGTTAGATAGAGCCAAGTGGCTCCTGCAATCTGCCAGACAGAAGATGGGCAGGTCAGTTTGACTTCCAGGGAAAAGGGCCGGAGTTTGTGTTTGGGGGCCTGTGGCTGCGAGTGGCCGGCTGGATCCTGAAAATCCACAATACGCAGGATGGTTCCCAGGCCCAAGGGGGCACCAGTGCCGAGTCGGACTGGTATGACAGTACAAAGTGGCTCCTGCAATCTACCATCCAGAAGCGGGGCAGCTGAGTTTTTTTACCAGGGAAATGGGCCGTGGTATGTGTTTGGGGGCCTGTGGCTGGGAGTGGCCGGCTGGCTCCTGAAAATCCACGATACGCAGGATGGTTCCCAGATGAAAGGTGGCACCAGTGCCGAGTCGGGCTGGTTTGATAGAGCCAAGTGTCTCCTGCAATCTGCCAGCCAGAAGCGGGGCAGCTGAGTTTTGTTTGCCAGGGAAAAGGGCCGTGGTTTGTGTTCGGGGGCTTGTGGCTGGGAGTGGCCGGCTGGCTCCTGAAAATCCAAGATATGCTGGATGATTCCCAGACCCAAGTGGCACCACTGACAAGTCGGACTGGTATGACAGTACAAAGTGGCTCCTGCAATCTACCATCCAGAAGCGGGGCAGCTGAGTTTTTTTTCCAGGGAAAAGGGCCATGGTATGTGTTTGGGGGCCTGTGGCTGGGAGTGGCCGGCTGGCTCCTGAAAATCCACGATACGCAGGATGGTTCCCAGATGAAAGGTGGCACCAGTGCCGAGTCGGGCTGGTTTGATAGTTTCAAGTGGCTCCTGCAATCTGCCATCCTGAAGATGGGCAGGTCAGTTTGACTTCCAGGGAAAAGGGCCGGAGTTTTTGTTTGGGGGCCTGTGGCTGCGAGTGGCCAGCTGGCTCCTGAAAATCCACGATACGCAGGATGGTTCCCAGATGAAAGGTGGTACCAGTGCCGAGTCGGGCTGGTTTGATAGAGGCAAGTGGCTCCTGCAATCTGCCAGCCAGAAGCGGGGCAGCTAAGTTTTTTTTCCAGGGAAAAGGGCCGTTGTATGTTTTCGGGGGCCTGTGACTGGGAGTGGCCGGCTGGCTCCTGAAAATCCACGATACGCAGGATGGATCCCAGATGAAAGGTGGCACCAGTGCCAAGTCAGGCAGGTTTTATAGAGCCAAGCGGCTCCTGCAATCTGCCAGCCAGAAGCAGGGCGGGTGAGTTTTGTTTGCCAGGGAAGTGGGCCGTGGTTTGTCTCTGGGGGCCAGTGGCTGGGAGTGGCCGGCTGGCTCCAGAAAATCCATGCGGGGCAGGATGGTTCCAGGAACCTTAGGGGGCACCAGTGCCGAGTCAGGCTTGTTGGATAGAGCCAAGTGGCTCCTGCAATCTGCCAGCCAGAAGATGGGCAGGTCAGTTTTACTTCCAGGGAAAAGGGCCGTGGTTTGTATTTGGGGGCCTGTGGCTGGGAGTGGCCGGCTGGCTCCTGAAAATCCACGATACGCAGGATGGTTCCCAGATGAAAGGTGGCACCAGTGCCAAGTCGGGCTGGTTTGATAGAGGCAAGTGGCTCCTGCAATCTGCCAGCCAGAAGCGGGGCAGCTGAGTTTTTTTTCCAGGGAAAAGGGCCGTGGTTTGTGTTTGGGGGCCTGTGACTGCGAGTGGCCGGCTGGCTCCTGAAAATTGACGATACGCAGGGTGGTTCCCAGAACCTTAGGGGGCACCAGTGCCGAGTCGGGCTTGTTGGATAGAGGCAAGTGGCTCCTGCAATCTGCCTGACAGAAGATGGGCAGGTCAGTTTGACTTCCAGGGAAAAGGGCCGTAGTTTGTGTTTGGGGGCCTGTGACTGCGAGTGGCTGGCTGGCTCCTGAAAATCCACAATACGCAGGATGGGTCCCAGACCCAAGGGGGCACCAGTGCCGAGTCGGACTGGTATGACAGTACAAAGTGGCTCCTGCAATCTACCATCCAGAAGTGGGGCAGCTGAGTTTTGTTTTCCAGGGAAATGGGCCGTGGTATGTGTTTGGGGGCCTGTGGCTGGGAGTGGCCGGCTGGCTCCTGAAAATCCACGATACGCAGGATGGTTCCCAGAGGAAAGGTGGCACCAGTGCCAAGTCGGGCTGGTTTGATAGAGGCAAGTGGCTCCTGCAATCTGCCAGCCAGGAGCGGGTCAGCTGAGTTTTTTTTCCAGGGAAAAGGGCCGTGGTTTGTATTTGGGGGCCTGTGGCTGGGGGTGGCCGGCTGGCTCCTGAAAATCCACGATACGCAGGATGGTTCCCAGATGAAAGGTGGCACCAGTGCCGAGTCGGGCTGGTCTGATAGAGGCAAGTGGCTCCTGCAATCTGCCAGCCAGAAGCGGGGCGAGTAAGTTTTGTTTGCCGGGGAAAAGGGCCGTCGTTTGTGTTTGGGGGCTTGTGGGTGGGAGTGGCCGGCTAGCTCCTCAAAATCCACGATACGCAGGATGGTTCCCAGATGAAAGGTGGCACCAGTGCCGAGTCGGGCTGGTTTGATAGAGCCAAGTGGCTCCTGCAATGTGCCATCCAGAAGATGGGCAGGTCAGTGTTACTTCCAGGGAAAAGGGCTGTGGTTTGTGTTTGGGGGCCTGTGGCTGGGAGTGGCCGGCTGGCTCCTGAAAATCCACGATATGCAGGGTGGTTCCCAGAACCTTAGGGGGCACCAGTGCCGAGTCAGGCTGGTTGGATAGAGGCAAGTGGCTCCTGCAATCTGCCCGACAGAAGATGGGCAGGTCAGTTTGACTTCCAGGGAAAAGGGCCATAGTTTTTGTTTGGGGGCCTGTGACTGCGAGTGGCTGGCTGGCTCCTGAAAATCCACAATACGCAGGATGGTTCCTAGACCCAAGGGGGCACCAGTGCCGAGTCTGACTGGTATGACAGTACAAAGTGGCTCCTGCAATCTACCATCCAGAAGCGGGGCAACTGAGTTTTTTTTCCAGGGAAATGGGCCGTGGTATGTGTTCTGGGGCCTGTGGCTGGGAGTGGCCGGCTGGCTCCAGAAAATCCATGCGGGGCAGGATGGTTCCCGGAACCTTAGGGGGCACCAGTGCCGAGTCGGGCTGGTTTGATAGAGCCAAGTGGCTCCTGCAATCTGCCAGCCAGAAGATGTGCAGGTCAGTTTTACTTCCAGGGGAAAGGGCATTGGTTTGTGTTTGGGGGCCTGTGGCTGGGAGTGGCCGGCTGGCTCCTGAAAATTCACGATACACAGGGTGGTTCCCAGTACCTTAGGGGGCACCAGTGCCGAGTCGGGCTGGTTTGATAGAGGCAAGTGGCTCCTGCAATCTGCCAGCCAGAAGCGGGGCGAGTAAGTTTTGTTTGCCGGGGAAAAGGGCTGTCGTTGGTGTTTGGGGGCTTGTGGGTGGGAGTGGCCGGATGGCTCCTCAAAATCCACGATACGCAGGATGGTTCCCAGATGAAAGGTGGCACCAGTGCCGAGTCGGGCTGGTTTGATAGAGCCAAGTGGCTCCTGCAATCTGCCAGCCAGAAGATGTGCAGGTCACTTTTGCATCCAGGGAAAAGGGCCGTGGTTTGTGTTTGGGGTCCTGTGGCTGGGAGTGGCCGGCTGGCTCCTGAAAATCCACGATACGCAGGGTGGTTCCCAGAACCTTAGGGGGCACCAGTGCTGAGTCAGGCTGGTTGGATAGAGGCAAGTGGCTCCTGCAATCTACCAGACAGCAGATGGGCAGGTCAGTTTGACTTCCAGGGAAAAGGGTCGTAGTTTGTGTTTGGGGGCCTGTGACTGCGAGTGGCCGGCTGGCTCCTGAAAATCCACAATACGCAGGATGGTTCCCAGACCCTAGGGGGCACCAGTGCCGAGTCGGACTGGTATGACAGTACAAAGTGGCTCCTGCAATCTACCATCCAGAAGCGGGGCAGCTGAGTTTTTTTTCCAGGGAAATGGGCCGTGGTATGTGTTTGGGGGCCTGTGGCTGGGAGTGGCCGGCTGGCTCCTGAAAATCCACGATACGCAGGATGGTTCCCAGATGAAAGGTGGCACCAGTGCCAAGTCGGGCTGGTTTGATAGAGGCAAGTGGCTCCTGCAATCTGCCAGCCAGAAGCGGGGCAGGTCATTTTTACTTCCAGGGAAAAGGGCCGTGGTTTGTGTTTGGGGGCCTGTGGCTTGGGGTGGCCGGCTGGCTCCTGAAAATCCACGATACGCAGGATGGTTCCCAGAACCTTAGGGGGCACCAGTGCCGAGTCGGGCTGGTTGGATAGAGGCAAGTGGCTCCTGCAATCTGCCAGACAGAAGATGGGCAGGTCAGTTTGACTTCCAGGGAAAAGGGCCGTAGTTTGTTTTTGGGGGCCTGTGACTGCGAGTGGCCAGCTGGCTCCTGAAAATCCACAATACGCAGGATGGCTCCCCGACCCAAGGGGGCACCAGTGCCGAGTTGGACTGGTATGACAGTACAAAGTGGCTCCTGCAATCTACCATCCAGTAGCGGGGCAGCTGAGTTTTCATTCCAGGGAAATGGGCCGTGGTATGTGTTTGGGGCCTGTGGCTAGGAGTGGCCGGCTGGCTCCTGAAAATCCACGATACGCAGGATGGTTCCCAGATGAAAGGTGGCACCAGTGCCAAGTCGGGCTGGTTGGTAGAGACAAGTGGCTCCTCAATCTGCCAGCCAGAAGCGGGGCAGCTGAGTTTTTTTTCCAGGGAAAAGGGCCGTGGTTTGTGTTTGGGGGCCTGTGACTGCGAGTGGCCGCCTGGCTCCTGAAAATTGACGATACGCAGGGTGGTTCCCAGAACCATAGGGGGCACCAGTGCCGTGTCGGGCTTGTTGGATAGAGGCAAGTGGCTCCTGCAATCTGCCTGACAGAAGATGGGCAGGTCAGTTTGACTTCCAGGGAAAAGGGCCGTAGTTTGTGTTTGGGGGCCTGTGACTGCGAGTGGCCGGCTGGCTCCTGAAAATCCACAATACGCAGGATGGTTCCCAGACCCAAGGGGGCACCAGTGCCGAGTCGGACTGGTATGACAGTACAAAGTGGCTCCTGCAATCTACCATCCAGAAGCGGGGCAGCTGAGTTTTTTTTCCAGGGAAATGGGTTGTGGTATGTGTTTGGGGGCCTGTGGCTGGGAGTGGCCGGCTGGCTCCTGAAAATCCACGATACGCAGGATGGTTCCCAGATGAAAGGTGGCACCAGTGCCAAGTCGGGCTGGTTTCATAGAGGCAAGTGGCTCCTGCAATCTGCCAGCCAGAAGCGGGTCAGCTGAGTTTTTTTTCCAGGGAAAAGGGCCGTGGTTTGTATTTGGGGGCCTGTGGCTAGGGGTGGCCGGCTGGCTCCTGAAAATCCACGATACGCAGGATGGTTCCCAGATGAAAGGTGGCACCAGTGCCGAGTCGGGCTGGTTTGATAGAGCCAAGTGGCTCCTGCAATCTGCCAGCCAGAAGATGTGCAGGTCACTTTTACATCCAGGGAAAAGGGCCGTGGTTTGTGTTTGGGGTCCTGTGGCTGGGAGTGGCCGGCTGGCTCCTGAAAATCCACGATACGCAGGGTGGTTCCCAGAACCTTAGGGGGCACCAGTGCCGAGTCAGGCTGGTTGGATAGAGGCAAGTGGCTCCTGCAATCTGCCAGACAGCAGATGGGCAGGTCAGTTTGACTTCCAGGGAAAAGGGCCGTAGTTTGTGTTTGGGTGCCTGTGACTGCGAGTGGCCGGCTGGCTCCTGAAAATCCACAATACGCAGGATGGTTCCCAGACCCTTGGGGGCACCAGTGCCGAGTCGGACTGGTATGACAGTACAAAGTGGCTCCTGCAATCTACCATCCAGAAGCGGGGCAGCTGAGTTTTTTTTCCAGGGAAATGGGCCGTGGTATGTGTTTGGGGGCCTGTGGCTGGGAGTGGCCGGCTGGCTCCTGAAAATCCACGATACGCAGGATGGTTCCCACATGAAAGGTGGCACCAGTGCCAAGTCGGGCTGGTTTCATAGAGGCAAGTGGCTCCTGCAATCTGCCAGCCAGAAGCGGGGCAGGTCATTTTTACTTCCAGGGAAAAGGGCCGTGGTTTTTGTTTGGGGGCCTGTGGCTGGGGGTGGCCGGCTGGCTCCTGAAAATCCACGATACGCAGGATGGTTCCCAGAACCTTAGGGGGCACCAGTGCCGAGTTGGGCTGGTTGGATAGAGGCAAGTGGCTCCTGCAATCTGCCAGACAGAAGATGGGCAGGTCAGTTTGACTTCCAGGGAAAAGGGCCGTGGTTTGTATTTGGGGGCCTGTGACTGCGAGTGGCTGGCTGGCTCCTGAAAATCCACAATACGCAGGATGGTTCCCAGACCCAACGGGGCACCAGTGCCGAGTCGGACTGGTATGACAGTACAAAGTGGCTCCTGCAATCTACCATCCAGAAGCGGGTCAGCTGAGTTTTTTTTCCAGGGAAAAGGGCCGTGGTTTGTATTTGGGGGCCTGTGGCCAGGGGTGGCCGGCTGGCTCCTGAAAATCCACGATAAGCAGGATGGTTCCCAGATGAAAGGTGGCACCAGTGCCGAGTCGGGCTGGTTTGATAGAGCCAAGTGGCTCCTGCAATCTGCCAGCCAGAAGATGTGCAGGTCAGTTTTACTTCCAGGGGAAAGGGCCGTGATTTGTGTTTGGGGGCCTGTGGCTGGGAGTGGCCGGCTGGCTCCTGAAAATTCAAGATACACAGGGTGGTTCCCAGTACCTTAGGGGCTACCAGTGCCGAGTCGGGCTGGTTTGATAGAGGCAAGTGGCTCCTGCAATCTGCCAGCCAGAAGCGGGGCGAGTAAGTTTTGTTTGCCGGGGAAAAGGGCCGTCGTTGGTGTTTGGGGGCTTGTGGGTGGGAGTGGCCGGATGGCTCCTCAAAATCCACGATACGCAGGATGGTTCCCAGATGAAAGGTGGCACCAGTGCCGAGTCAGGCTGGTTGGATAGAGGCAAGTGGCTCCTGCAATCTGCCAGCCAGAAGATGTGCAGGTCACTTTAACATCCAGGGAAAAGGGCCGTAGTTTTTGTTTGGGGGCCTGTGGCTGCGAGTGGCAGGCTGGCTCCTGAAAATCCACAATACGCAGGATGGTTCCCAGACCCAAGGGGGCACCAGTGCCGAGTCGGACTGGTATGACAGTACAAAGTGGCTCCTGCAATCTAACATCCAGAAGCGGGGCAGCTGAGTTTCTTTTCCAGGGAAATGGGCCGTGGTATGTGTTTGGGGGCCTGTGGCTGGGAGTGGCCGGCTGGCTCCTGAAAATCCACGATACGCAGGATGGTTCCCAGATGAAAGGTGGCACCAGTGCCAAGTCGGGCTGGTTTGATAGAGGCAAGTGGCTCCTGCAATCTGCCAGCCAGAAGCGGGGCAGCTGAGTTTTTTTTCCAGCGAAAATGGCCGTGGTTTGTGTTTGGGGGCCTGTGACTGCGAGTGGCCGGCTGGCTCCTGAAAATTGACGATACGCAGGGTGGTTCCCAGAACCTTAGGGGGCACCAGTGCCGTGTCGGGCTTGTTGGATAGAGGCAAGTGGCTCCTGCAATCTGCCTGACAGAAGATGGGCAGGTCAGTTTGACTTCCAGGGAAAAGGGCCGTAGTTTGTGTTTGGGGGCCTGTGACTGCGAGTGGCTGGCTGGCTCCTGAAAATCCACAATACGCAGGATGGGTCCCAGACCCAAGGGGGCACCAGTGCCGAGTCGGACTGGTATGACAGTACAAAGTGGCTCCTGCAATCTACCATCCAGAAGTGGGGCAGATGAGTTTTGTTTTCCAGGGAAATGGGCCGTGGTATGTGTTTGGGGGCCTGTGGCTGGGAGTGGCCGGCTGGCTCCTGAAAATCCACGATACGCAGGATGGTTCCCAGATGAAAGGTGGCACCAGTGCCAAGTCGGGCTGGTTTGATAGAGGCAAGTGGCTCCTGCAATCTGCCAGCCAGAAGCGGGGCGAGTAAGTTTTGTTTGCCGGGGAAAAGGGCCGTCGTTTGTGTTTGGGGGCTTGTGGGTGGGAGTGGCCGGCTAGCTCCTCAAAATCCACGATACGCAGGATGGTTCCCAGATGAAAGGTGGCACCAGTGCCGAGTCGGGCTGGTTTGATAGAGCCAAGTGGCTCCTGCAATCTGCCAGCCAGAAGATGTGCAGGTCACTTTTACATCCAGGGAAAAGGGCCGTGGTTTGTGTTTGGGGTCCTGTGGCTGGGAGTGGCCGGCTGGCTCCTGAAAATCCACGATACGCAGGGTGGTTCCCAGAACCTTAGGGGGCACCAGTGCCGAGTCAGGCTGGTTGGATAGAGGCAAGTGGCTCCTGCAATCTGCCAGACAGAAGATGGGCAGGTCAGTTTGACTTCCAGGGAAAAGGGCCATAGTTTGTGTTTGGGGGCCTGTGACTGCGAGTGGCCGGCTGGCTCCTGAAAATCCACAATACGCAAGATGGTTCCCAGACCCAAGGGGGCACCAGTGCCGAGTCGGACTGGTATGACAGTATAAAGTGGCTCCTGCAATCTAACATCCAGAAGCGGGGCAGCTGAGTTTTGTTTTCCAGGGAAATGGGCCGTGGTATGTGTTTGGGGGCCTGTGGCTGGGAGTGGCCGGCTGGCTCCTGAAAATCCACGATACGCAGGATGGTTCCCAGATGAAAGGTGGCACCAGTGCCAAGTCGGGCTGGTTTGATAGAGGCAAGTGGCTCCTGCAATCTGCCAGCCAGAAGCAGGGAAGCTGAGTTTTTTTTCCAGGGAAAAGGGCCGCTGTATGTGATCGGGGGCCTGTGGCTGGGAGTGGCCGGCTGGCTCCTGAAAATCCACGATACGCAGGATGGTTCCCAGATGTAAGGTGGCAGCAGTGCCAAGTCGGGCTGGTTTGATAGAGGCAAGTGGCTCCTGCAATCTGCCAGCCAGAAGCGGGGCGGGTGAGTTTTGTTTGCCGGGGAAAAGGGCCGTGGTTTGTGTTTGGGGGCCTGTGGCTGGGAGTGGCTGGCTGGCTCCAGAAAATCCAGGCGGCGCAGGATGGTTCCCCGAACCTTAGGGGGCACCAGTGCCGAGTCGGGCTGGTTGGATAGAGGCAAGTGGCTCCTGCAATCTGCCATCCAGAAGATGGGCAGGTCAGTTTTACTTCCAGGGAAAAGGGCCGTGGTTTGATTTTGGGGGCCTGTGGCTGGGAGTGGCCGGCTGGCTCCTGAAAATTCACGATACGCAGGGTGGTTCCCAGAACCTTAGGGGGCACCTGTGCCGAGTCAGGCTGGTTGGATAGAGGCAAGTGGCTCCTGCAATCTGCCCGACAGAAGATGGGCAGGTCAGTTTGACTTCCAGGGAAAAGGGCCATAGTTTGTGTTTGGGGGCCTGTGACTGCGAGTGGCTGGCTGGCTCCTGAAAATCCACAATACGCAGGATGGTTCCTAGACCCAAGGGGGCACCAGTGCCGAGTCTGACTGGTCTGACAGTACAAAGTGGCTCCTGCAATCTACCATCCAGAAGCGGGGCAGCTGAGTTTTTTTTCCAGGGAAATGGGCCGTGGTATGTGTTCTGGGGCCTGTGGCTGGGAGTGGCCGGCTGGCTCCTGAAAATCCACGCCGCGCAGGATGGTTTCCAGACCCAAGGGGGCACGAGTGCCGAGTTGGGCTGGTTTGATAGAGGAAAGTGGCTCCTGCAATCTGCCAGCCAGAAGATGTGCAGGTCAGTTTTACTTCCAGGGAAAAGGGCCGTGGTTTGTATGTGGGGTCCTGTGGCTGGGAGTGGCCGGCTGGCTCCTGAAAATCCACGATACGCAGGATGGTTCCCAGATGAAAGGTGGCACCAGTGCCGAGTCGGGCTGGTTTGATAGAGCCAAGTGGCTCCTGCAATCTGCCAGCCAGAAGATGGGCAGGTCAGTTTTACCTCCAGGGAAAAGGGCCGTGGTTTGTGTTTGGGGGCCTGTGACTGCGAGTGGCCGGCTGGCTCCTGATAATCCACGATACGCAGGATGGTTCCCAGATGAAAGGTGGCACCAGTGCCGAGTCGGGCTGGTTTTAAAGAGCCAAGTGGCTCCTGCAATCTGCCATCCTGAAGATGGGAAGGTCAGTTTTACTTCCAGGAAAAAGGGCAGAAGAATGTGTTTGGGGGCCTGTGGCTGGGAGTGGCCAGCTGGCTCCTGTAATCCACGATACGCAGGATGGTTCCCAGATGAAAGGTGGCACCAGTGCCAAGTCGGGCTGGTTTGATAGAGGCAAGTGGCTCCTGCAATCTGCCAGCCAGAAGCGGGGCAGCAGAGTTTTTTTCCAGGGAAAAGGGCCGTGGTTTTTATTTGGGGGCCTGTGGCTGGGAGTGGCCGGCTGGCTCCTGAAAATCCACGATACGCAGGATGGTTCCCAGACCCAAGGGGGCACCAGTGCCGAGTCGGGCTGGTTTGATAGAGGCAAGGGGCTCCTGCAATCTGCCAGCCAGAAGCGGGGTGGGTGAGTTTTGTTTGCCAGGGAAAAGGGCCGTGGTTTGTGTTTGGGGGCCTGTGACTGTGAATGGCCGGCTGGCTCCTGAAAATCCAAAATACGCAGGATGGTTCCCAGACCCAAGGGGGCATCAGTGCCGAGTCGGACTGGTATGACAGTACAAAGTGGCTGCTGCAATCTGCCAGCCAGAAGCGGGGCAGCTGAGTTTTGTTTGCCAGGGAAAAGGGCCGTGGTTTTTGTTCTGGGGCTTGTGGCTGGGAGTGGCCGGCTGGCTCCTGAAAATCCACGCCGCGCAGGATCGTTCCCAGACCCAAGGGGGCACCAGTGCCGAGTCGGGCTGGTTTGATAGAGCCAAGTGGCTCCTGCAATCTGTCAGACAGAAGATGGGCAGGTCAGTTTGACTTGCAGGGAAAAGGGCCGTAGTTTGTGTTTGGGGGCCTGTGACTGCGAGTGGCCGGCTGGCTCTTGAAAATCCACAATACGCAGGATGGTTCCAAGACCCAAGGGGGCACCAGTGCCAAGTCGGACTGGTATGACAGTACAAAGTGGGTCCTGCAATCTACCATCCAGAAGCAGGGCTGCTGAGTTTTTTTTCCAGGGAAATGGGCCGTGGTATGTGTTTGGGGGCCTGTGGCTGGGAGTGGCCGGCTGGCTCCTGAAAATCCACGATACGCAGGATGGTTCCCAGATGAAAGGTGGCACCAGTGCCAAGTCGGGCTGGTTTGATAGAGGCAAGTGGCTCCTGCAATCTGCCAGCCAGAAGCAGGGAAGCTGAGTTTTTTTTCCAGGGAAAAGGGCCGCTGTATGTGATCGGGGGCCTGTGGCTGGGAGTGGCCGGCTGGCTCCTGAAAATCCACGATACGCAGGATGGTTCCCAGATGTAAGGTGGCAGCAGTGCCAAGTCGGGCTGGTTTGATAGAGGCAAGTGGCTCCTGCAATCTGCCAGCCAGAAGCGGGGCGGGTGAGTTTTGTTTGCCGGGGAAAAGGGCCGTGGTTTGTGTTTGGGGGCCTGTGGCTGGGAGTGGCCGGCTGGCTCCAGAAAATCCAGGCGGCTCAGGATGGTTCCCCGAACCTTAGGGGGCACCAGTGCCGAGTCGGGCTGGTTGGATAGAGGCAAGTGGCTCCTGCAATCTGCCATCCAGAAGATGGGCAGGTCAGTTTTACTTCCAGGGAAAAGGGCCGTGGTTTGATTTTGGGGGCCTGTGGCTGGGAGTGGCCGGCTGGCTCCTGAAAATTCACGATACGCAGGGTGGTTCCCAGAACCTTAGGGGGCACCTGTGCCGAGTCAGGCTGGTTGGATAGAGGCAAGTGGCTCCTGCAATCTGCCCGACAGAAGATGGGCAGGTCAGTTTGACTTCCAGGGAAAAGGGCCATAGTTTGTGTTTGGGGGCCTGTGACTGCGAGTGGCTGGCTGGCTCCTGAAAATCCACAATACGCAGGATGGTTCCTAGACCCAAGGGGGCACCAGTGCCGAGTCTGACTGGTATGACAGTACAAAGTGGCTCCTGCAATCTACCATCCAGAAGCGGGGCAGCTGAGTTTTTTTTCCAGGGAAATGGGCCGTGGTATGTGTTCTGGGGCCTGTGGCTGGGAGTGGCCGGCTGGCTCCTGAAAATCCACGCCGCGCAGGATGGTTTCCAGACCCAAGGGGGCACGAGTGCCGAGTTGGGCTGGTTTGATAGAGGAAAGTGGCTCCTGCAATCTGCCAGCCAGAAGATGTGCAGGTCAGTTTTACTTCCAGGGAAAAGGGCCGTGGTTTGTATGTGGGGTCCTGTGGCTGGGAGTGGCCGGCTGGCTCCTGAAAATCCACGATACGCAGGATGGTTCCCAGATGAAAGGTGGCACCAGTGCAGAGTCGGGCTGGTTTGATAGAGCCAAGTGGCTCCTGCAATCTGCCAGCCAGAAGATGGGCAGGTCAGTTTTACCTCCAGGGAAAAGGGCCGTGGTTTGTGTTTGGGGGCCTGTGACTGCGAGTGGCCGGCTGGCTCCTGAAAATCCACGATACGCAGGATGGTTCCCAGATGAAAGGTGGCACCAGTGCCGAGTCGGGCTGGTTTTAAAGAGCCAAGTGGCTCCTGCAATCTGCCATCCTGAAGATGGGAAGGTCAGTTTTACTTCCAGGAAAAAGGGCAGAAGAATGTGTTTGGGGGCCTGTGGCTGGGAGTGGCCAGCTGGCTCCTGTAATCCACGATACGCAGGATGGTTCCCAGATGAAAGGTGGCACCAGTGCCAAGTCGGGCTGGTTTGATAGAGGCAAGTGGCTCCTGCAATCTGCCAGCCAGAAGCGGGGCAGCAGAGTTTTTTTCCAGGGAAAAGGGCCGTGGTTTTTATTTGGGGGCCTGTGGCTGGGAGTGGCCGGCTGGCTCCTGAAAATCCACGATACGCAGGATGGTTCCCAGACCCAAGGGGGCACCAGTGCCGAGTCGGGCTGGTTTGATAGAGGCAAGGGGCTCCTGCAATCTGCCAGCCAGAAGCGGGGTGGGTGAGTTTTGTTTGCCAGGGAAAAGGGCCGTGGTTTGTGTTTGGGGGCCTGTGACTGTGAATGGCCGGCTGGCTCCTGAAAATCCAAAATACGCAGGATGGTTCCCAGACCCAAGGGGGCATCAGTGCCGAGTCGGACTGGTATGACAGTACAAAGTGGCTCCTGCAATCTTCCAGCCAGAAGCGGGGGAGCTGAGTTTTGTTTGCCAGGGAAAAGGGCCGTGGTTTGTGTTCTGGGGCTTGTGGCTGGGAGTGGCCGGCTGGCTCCTGAAAATCCACGCCGCGCAGGATCGTTCCCAGACCCAAGGGGGCACCAGTGCCGAGTCGGGCTGGTTTGATAGAGCCAAGTGGCTCCTGCAATCTGTCAGACAGAAGATGGGCAGGTCAGTTTGACTTGCAGGGAAAAGGGCCGTACTTTGTGTTTGGGGGCCTGTGACTGCGAGTGGCCGGCTGGCTCTTGAAAATCCACAATACGCAGGATGGTTCCAAGACCCAAGGGGGCACCAGTGCCGAGTCGGACTGGTATGACAGTACAAAGTGGGTCCTGCAATCTACCATCCAGAAGCAGGGCTGCTGAGTTTTTTTTCCAGGGAAATGGGCCGTGGTATGTGTTTGGGGGCCTGTGGCTGGGAGTGGCCGGCTGGCTCCTGAAAATCCACGATACGCAGGATGGTTCCCAGATGAAAGGTGGCACCAGTGCCAAGTCGGGCTGGTTTGATAGAGGCAAGTGGCTCCTGCAATCTGCCAGCCAGAAGCGGGGCAGCTGAGTTTTTGTTCCAGGGAAAAGGGCCGTTGTATATGTTCGGGGGCCTGTGGCTGGGAGTGGCCGGCTGGCTCCTGAAAATCCACGCCGCGCAGGATGGTTCCCAGACCCAAGGGGGCACGAGTGCCGAGTTGGGCTGGTTTGATAGAGGCAAGTGGCTCCTGCAATCTGCCAGCCAGAAGCGGGGCGAGTGAGTTTTGTTTGCCGGGGAAAAGGGCCGTGGTTGGTGTTTGGGGGCTTGTGGCTGGGAGTGGCTGGCTGGCTCCTGAAAATCCACGATACGCAGGGTGGTTACCAGAAACTTAGGGGGCACCAGTGCCGAGTCAGGCTGGTTGGATAGAGGCAAGTGGCTCCTGCAATCTGCCAGACAGAAGATGGGCAGGTCAGTTTGACTTGCAGGGAAAAGGGCCGTACTTTGTGTTTGGGGGCCTGTGACTGCGAGTGGCCGGCTGGCTCCAGAAAATCCACGCGGCGCAGGATGGTTCCCCGAACCTTAGGGGGCACCAGTGCCGAGTCGGACTGGTATGACAGTACAAAGTGGCTTCTGCAATCTACCATCCAGAAGCGGGGCAGCTGAGTTTTTTTTCCAGGGAAATGGGCCGTGGTATGTGTTTGGGGGCCTGTGGCTGGGAGTGGCCGGCTGGCTCCTTAAAATCCACGATACGCAGGATGGTTCCCAGATGAAAGGTGGCACCAGTGCCAAGTCGGGCTGGTTTGATAGAGGCAAGCGGCTCCTGCATTCTGCCCGCCAGAAGCGGGGCATCTGAGTTTTTTTTCCAGGGAAAAGGGCCATGGTATTTGTTTGGGGGCCTGTGGCTGGGAGTGGCCGGCTGCCTCCTGAAAATCCACGATACGCAGGACGGTTCCCAAAAGAAAGGTGGCACCAGTGCCGAGTCGGGCTGGTTTGATAGAGCCAAGTGGCTCCTGCAATCTGCCAGACAGAAGATGGGCAGGTCAGTTTGACTTCAAGGGAAAAGGGCCGGAGTTTGTGTTTGGGGGCCTGTGACTGCGAGTGGCCGGCTGGCTCCTGAAAATCCACGATACACTGGATGGTTCCCAGATGAAAGGTGACAGCAGTGCCAAGTCGGGCTGGTTTGATAGAGCCAAGTGGCTCCTGCAATCTGCCAGACAGAAGCGGGGAAGCTGAGTTTTGATTGCCAGGGAAAAGGGCCGTGGTTTGTGTTCGGGGGCTTGTGGCTGGGAGTGGCCGGCTGGCTCCTGAAAATCCACAAAACGCAGGATGGTTCCCAGATGAAAGGTGGCACCAGTGCCGAGTCGGGCTGGTTTGATAGAGCCAAGTGGCTCCTGCAATCTGCCAGACAGAAGATGGGCAGGTCAGTTTGACTTCCAGGGAAAAGGGCCGGAGTTTGTGTTTGGGGGCCTGTGACTGCGAGAGGCCGGCTGGCTCCTGAAAATCCACGATACACTGGATGGTTCCCAGATGAAAGGTGGCACCAGCGCCGAGTCGGGCTGGTTGGATAGAGGCAAGTGACTCCTGCAATCTGCCAGACTGAAGATGGGCAGGTCAGTTTGACTTCCAGGGAAAAGGGCCATAGTTTGTGTTTGGGGGCCTGTGACTGCCAGTGGCCGGCTGGCTCCTGAAAATCCGCAATACGCAGGATGGTTCCCAGATGAAAGGTGGCACCAGTGCCGAGTCAAGCTGGTTTGATAGAGCCAAGTGGCTCCTGCAATCTGCCAGCAAGAAGCTGGCAGCTGAGTTTTGTCTGCCAGGGAATAGGGCCGTGGTTTGTGTTCGGGGGCTTGTGGCTGGGAGTGGCCGGCTGGCTCCTGAAAATCCACGATATGCTGGATGATTCCCAGACCCAAGTGGCACCACTGACAAGTCGGACTGGTATGACAGTACAAAGTGGCTCCTGCAATCTACCATCCAGAAGCAGGGCAGCTGAGTTTTTTTTCAGGGGAAAGGGCCATGGTATGTGTTTGGGGGCCTGTGGCTGGGAGTGGCCGGCTGGCTCCTGAAAATCCACGATACGCAGGATGGTTCCCAGATGAAAGGTGGCACCAGTGCCAAGTCGGGCTGGTTAGATAGAGCCAAGTGGCTCCTGCAATCTGCCAGACAGAAGATGGGCAGGTCAGTTTGACTTCCAGGGAAAAGGGCCGGAGTTTGTGTTTGGGGGCCTGTGGCTGCGAGTGGCCGGCTGGCTCCTGAAAATCCACAATACGCAGGATGGTTCCCAGGCCCAAGGGGGCACCAGTGCCGAGTCGGACTGGTATGACAGTACAAAGTGGCTCCTGCAATCTACCATCCAGAAGCGGGGCAGCTGAGTTTTTTTACCAGGGAAATGGGCCGTGGTATGTGTATGGGGGCCTGTGGCTGGGAGTGGCCGGCTGGCTCCTGAAAATCCACGATACGCAGGATGGTTCCCAGATGAAAGGTGGCACCAGTGCCGAGTCGGGCTGGTTTGATAGAGCCAAGTGTCTCCTGCAATCTGCCAGCCAGAAGCGGGGCAGCTGAGTTTTGTTTGCCAGGGAAAAGGGCCGTGGTTTGTGTTCGGGGGCTTGTGGCTGGGAGTGGCCGGCTGGCTCCTGAAAATCCACGATATGCTGGATGATTCCCAGACCCAAGTGGCACCACTGACAAGTCGGACTGGTATGACAGTACAAAGTGGCTCCTGCAATCTACCATCCAGAAGCGGGGCAGCTGAGTTTTTTTTCCAGGGAAAAGGGCCATGGTATGTGTTTGGGGGCCTGTGGCTGGGAGTGGCCGGCTGGCTCCTGAAAATCCACGATACGCAGGATGGTTCCCAGATGAAAGGTGGCACCAGTGCCGAGTCGGGCTGGTTTGATAGTTTCAAGTGGCTGCTGCAATCTGCCATCCTGAAGATGGGCAGGTCAGTTTGACTTCCAGGGAAAAGGGCCGGAGTTTTTGTTTGGGGGCCTGTGGCTGCGAGTGGCCAGCTGGCTCCTGAAAATCCACGATACGCAGGATGGTTCCCAGATGAAAGGTGGTACCAGTGCCGAGTCGGGCTGGTTTGATAGAGGCAAGTGGCTCCTGCAATCTGCCAGCCAGAAGCGGGGCAGCTAAGTTTTTTTTCCAGGGAAAAGGGCCGTTGTATGTTTTCGGGGGCCTGTGACTGGGAGTGGCCGGCTGGCTCCTGAAAATCCACGATACGCAGGATGGATCCCAGATGAAAGGTGGCACCAGTGCCAAGTCAGGCAGGTTTTATAGAGCCAAGCGGCTCCTGCAATCTGCCAGCCAGAAGCAGGGCGGGTGAGTTTTGTTTGCCAGGGAAGTGGGCCGTGGTTTGTCTCTGGGGGCCAGTGGCTGGGAGTGGCCGGCTGGCTCCAGAAAATCCATGCGGGGCAGGATGGTTCCAGGAACCTTAGGGGGCACCAGTGCCGAGTCAGGCTTGTTGGATAGAGCCAAGTGGCTCCTGCAATCTGCCAGCCAGAAGATGGGCAGGTCAGTTTTACTTCCAGGGAAAAGGGCCGTGGTTTGTATTTGGGGGCCTGTGGCTGGGAGTGGCCGGCTGGCTCCTGAAAATCCACGATACGCAGGATGGTTCCCAGATGAAAGGTGGCACCAGTGCCAAGTCGGGCTGGTTTGATAGAGGCAAGTGGCTCCTGCAATCTGCCAGCCAGAAGCGGGGCAGCTGAGTTTTTTTTCCAGGGAAAAGGGCCGTGGTTTGTGTTTGGGGGCCTGTGACTGCGAGTGGCCGGCTGGCTCCTGAAAATTGACGATACGCAGGGTGGTTCCCAGAACCTTAGGGGGCACCAGTGCCGAGTCGGGCTTGTTGGATAGAGGCAAGTGGCTCCTGAAATCTGCCTGACAGAAGATGGGCAGGTCAGTTTGACTTCCAGGGAAAAGGGCCGTAGTTTGTGTTTGGGGGCCTGTGACTGCGAGTGGCTGGCTGGCTCCTGAAAATCCACAATACGCAGGATGGGTCCCAGACCCAAGGGGGCACCAGTGCCGAGTCGGACTGGTATGACAGTACAAAGTGGCTCCTGCAATCTACCATCCAGAAGTGGGGCAGCTGAGTTTTGTTTTCCAGGGAAATGGGCCGTGGTATGTGTTTGGGGGCCTGTGGCTGGGAGTGGCCGGCTGGCTCCTGAAAATCCACGATACGCAGGATGGTTCCCAGAGGAAAGGTGGCACCAGTGCCAAGTCGGGCTGGTTTGATAGAGGCAAGTGGCTCCTGCAATCTGCCAGCCAGGAGCGGGTCAGCTGAGTTTTTTTTCCAGGGAAAAGGGCCGTGGTTTCTATTTGGGGGCCTGTGGCTGGGGGTGGCCGGCTGGCTCCTGAAAATCCACGATACGCAGGACGGTTCCCAGATGAAAGGTGGCACCAGTGCCGAGTCGGGCTGGTCTGATAGAGGCAAGTGGCTCCTGCAATCTGTCAGCCAGAAGCGGGGCGAGTAAGTTTTGTTTGCCAAGGAAAAGGGCCGTCGTTTGTGTTTGGGGGCTTGTGGGTGGGAGTGGCCGGCTAGCTCCTCAAAATCCACGATACGCAGGATGGTTCCCAGATGAAAGGTGGCACCAGTGCCGAGTCGGGCTGGTTTGATAGAGCCAAGTGGCTCCTGCAATGTGCCATCCAGAAGATGGGCAGGTCAGTTTTACTTCCAGGGAAAAGGGCCGTGGTTTGTGTTTGGGGGCCTGTGGCTGGGAGTGGCCGGCTGGCTCCTGAAAATCCACGATACGCAGGGTGGTTCCCAGAACCTTAGGGGGCACCAGTGCCGAGTCAGGATGGTTGGATAGAGGCAAGTGGCTCCTGCAATCTGCCCGACAGAAGATGGGCAGGTCAGTTTGACTTCCAGGGAAAAGGGCCATAGTTTTTGTTTGGGGGCCTGTGACTGCGAGTGGCTGGCTGGCTCCTGAAAATCCACAATACGCAGGATGGTTCCTAGACCCAAGGGGGCACCAGTGCGGAGTCTGACTGGTATGACAGTACAAAGTGGCTCCTGCAATCTGCCAGCCAGAAGCGGGGCAGCAGAGTTTTTTTCCAGGGAAAAGGGCCGTGGTTTTTATTTGGGGGCCTGTGGCTGGGAGTGGCCGGCTGGCTCCTGAAAATCCACGATACGCAGGATGGTTCCCAGACCCAAGGGGGCACCAGTGCCGAGTCGGGCTGGTTTGATAGAGGCAAGGGGCTCCTGCAATCTGCCAGCCAGAAGCGGGGTGGGTGAGTTTTGTTTGCCAGGGAAAAGGGCCGTGGTTTGTGTTTGGGGGCCTGTGGCTGGGAGCGGCCGGCTGGCTCCAGAAAATCCACGCGGCGCAGGATGGTTCCCCGAACCTTAGGGGGCACCAGTGCCGAGTCGGGCAGGTTGGATAGAGGCAAGTGGCTCCTGCAATCTGCCATCCAGAAGATGGGCAAGTCAGTTTTACTTCCAGGGAAAAGGGCCGTCGTTTGTGTTTGGGGGCCTGTGGCTGGGAGTGGCCGGCTGGCTCCTGAAAATTCACGATACGCAGGTTGGTTCCCAGAACCTTAGGGGGCACCTGTGCCGAGTCAGGCTGGTTGGATAGAGGCAAGTGGCTCCTGCAATCTGCCCGACAGAAGATGGGCAGGTCAGTTTGACTTCCAGGGAAAAGGGCCATAGTTTGTGTTTGGGGGCCTGTGACTGCGAGTGGCTGGCTGGCTCCTGAAAATTCACGATACGCAGGATGGTTCCCAGACCCAAGGGGACATCAGTGCCGAGTCGGACTGGTATGACAGTACAAAGTGGCTCCTGCAATCTGCCAGCTGAAAGCGGGGCAGCTGAGTTTTGTTTGCCAGGGAAAAGGGCCGTGGTTTGTGTTCTGGGGCTTGTGGCTGGGAGTGGCCGGCTGGCTCCTGAAAATCCACGATACGCAGGATGGTTCCCAGACCCATGGGGGCACCAGTGCCGAGTCGGGCTGGTTTGATAGAGGCAAGTGGCTCCTGCAATCTGCCAGCCAGAAGCGGGGCGGGTGAGTTTTGTTTGCCAGGGAAAAGGGCCGTGGTTTGTGTTCTGGGGCTTGTGGCTGCGAGTGGCCGGCTGGCTCCTGAAAATCCACAATACGCAGGATGGTTCCCAGGCCCAAGGGGGCACCAGTGCCGAGTCGGACTGGTATGACAGTACAAAGTGGCTCCTGCAATCTACCATCCAGAAGCGGGGCAGCTGAGTTTTTTTTCCAGGGAAATGGGCCGTGGTATGTGTTTGGGGGCCTGTGGCTGGGAGTGGCCGGCTGGCTCCTGAAAATCCACGATACGCAGGATGGTTCCCAGATGAAAGGTGGCAGCAGTGCCAAGTCGGGCTGGTTTGATAGAGGCAAGTGGCTCCTGCAATCTGCCAGCCAGAAGCGGGTCAGCTGAGGTTTTTTTCCAGGGAAAAGGGCAGTGGTTTGTGTTTTGGGGCCTGTGGCTGGGTGTGGCTTGCTGGCTCCTGAAAATCCACGATACGCAGGATGGTTCCCAGATGAAAGGTGGCAGCAGTGCCAAGTCGGGCTGGTTTGATAGAGGCAAGTGGCTCCTGCAATCTGCCAGCCAGAAGCGGGGCAGCAGAGTTTTGATTGCCAGGGAAAAGGGCCATGGTTTGTGTTCGGGGGCTTGTGGCTGGGAGTGGCCGGCTGGCTCCTGAAAATCCACGCCGCGCAGGATGGTTCCCAGACCCAAGGGGGCACCAGTGCCGAGTCGGGCTGGTTTGATAGAGCCAAGTGGCTCCTGCAGTCTGCCAGCCAGAAGCGGGGCGGGTGAGTTTTGTTTGCCAGGGAAAAGGGCCGTGGTTTGTGTTTGGGGGCCTGTGGCTGGGTGTGGCCGGCTGGCTCCTGAAAATTCACGCGGCGCAGGATGGTCCCCCGAACCTTAGGGGGCACCAGTGCCGAGTCGGGCTATTTGGATAGTGGCAAGTGCCTCCTGCAATCTGCCAGCCAGAAGATGTGCAGGTCAGTTTTACTTCCAGGGAAAAGGGCCGTGGTTTGTATGTGGGGTCCTGTGGCTGGGAGTGGCCGGCTGGCTCCTGAAAATCCACGATACGCAGGATGGTTCCCAGATGAAAGGTGGCACCAGTGCCAAGTCGGGCTGGTTTGATAGAGCCAAGTGGCTCCTGCAATCTGCCAGCCAGAAGATGGGCAGGTCAGTTTTACCTCCAGGGAAAAGGGCCGTGGTTTGTGTTTGGGGGCCTGTGACTGCGAGTGGCCGGCTGGCTCCTGAAAATCCACGATACGCAGGATGGTTCCCAGATGAAAGGGGGCACCAGTGCCGAGTCGGGCTGGTTTGATAGAGGCAAGGGGCTCCTGCAATCTGCCATCCTGAAGATGGGAAGGTCAGTTTTACATCCAGGAAAAAGGGCAGAAGAATGTGTTTGGGGGCCTGTGGCTGGGAGTGGCCAGCTGGCTCCTGAAAATCCACGATACGCAGGATGGTTCCCAGACCCAAGGGGGCACCAGTGCCGAGTCAGACTGGTTTGATAGAGGCAAGGGGCTCCTGCAATCTGCCAGCCAGAAGCGGGGTGGGTGAGTTTTGTTTGCCAGGGAAAAGGGCCGTGGTTTGTGTTTGGGGGCCTGTGGCTGGGAGCGGCCGGCTGGCTCCAGAAAATCCACGCGGCGCAGGATGGTTCCCCGAACCTTAGGGGGCACCAGTGCCGAGTCGGGCAGGTTGGATAGAGGCAAGTGGCTCCTGCAATCTGCCATCCAGAAGATGGGCAAGTCAGTTTTACTTCCAGGGAAAAGGGCCGTCGTTTGTGTTTGGGGGCCTGTGGCTGGGAGTGGCCGGCTGGCTCCTGAAAATTCACGATACGCAGGTTGGTTCCCAGAACCTTAGGGGGCACCTGTGCCGAGTCAGGCTGGTTGGATAGAGGCAAGTGGCTCCTGCAATCTGCCCGACAGAAGATGGGCAGGTCAGTTTGACTTCCAGGGAAAAGGGCCATAGTTTGTGTTTGGGGGCCTGTGACTGCGAGTGGCTGGCTGGCTCCTGAAAATTCACGATACGCAGGATGGTTCCAAGACCCAAGGGGACATCAGTGCCGAGTCGGACTGGTATGACAGTACAAAGTGGCTCCTGCAATCTGCCAGCTGAAAGCAGGGCAGCTGAGTTTTGTTTGCCAGGGAAAAGGGCCGTGGTTTGTGTTCTGGGGCTTGTGGCTGGGAGTGGCCGGCTGGCTCCTGAAAATCCACGATACGCAGGATGGTTCCCAGACCCATGGGGGCACCAGTGCCGAGTCGGGCTGGTTTGATAGAGGCAAGTGGCTCCTGCAATCTGCCAGCCAGAAGCGGGGCGGGTGAGTTTTGTTTGCCAGGGAAAAGGGCCGTGGTTTGTGTTCTGGGGCTTGTGGCTGCGAGTGGCCGGCTGGCTCCTGAAAATCCACAATACGCAGGATGGTTCCCAGGCCCAAGGGGGCACCAGTGCCGAGTCGGACTGGTATGACAGTACAAAGTGGCTCCTGCAATCTACCATCCAGAAACGGGGCAGCTGAGTTTTTTTTCCAGGGAAATGGGCCGTGGTATGTGTTTGGGGGCCTGTGGCTGGGAGTGGCCGGCTGGCTCCTGAAAATCCACGATACGCAGGATGGTTCCCAGATGAAAGGTGGCAGCAGTGCCAAGTCGGGCTGGTTTGATAGAGGCAAGTGGCTCCTGCAATCTGCCAGCCAGAAGCGGGTCAGCTGAGGTTTTTTTCCAGGGAAAAGGGCAGTGGTTTGTGTTTTGGGGCCTGTGGCTGGGTGTGGCTTGCTGGCTCCTGAAAATCCACGATACGCAGGATGGTTCCCAGATGAAAGGTGGCAGCAGTGCCAAGTCGGGCTGGTTTGATAGAGGCAAGTGGCTCCTGCAATCTGCCAGCCAGAAGCGGGGCAGCAGAGTTTTGATTGCCAGGGAAAAGGGCCATGGTTTGTGTTCGGGGGCTTGTGGCTGGGAGTGGCCGGCTGGCTCCTGAAAATCCACGCCGCGCAGGATGGTTCCCAGACCCAAGGGGGCACCAGTGCCGAGTCGGGCTGGTTTGATAGAGCCAAGTGGCTCCTGCAGTCTGCCAGCCAGAAGCGGGGCGGGTGAGTTTTGTTTGCCAGGGAAAAGGGCCGTGGTTTGTGTTTGGGGGCCTGTGGCTGGGAGTGGCCGGCTGGCTCCTGAAAATTCACGCGGCGCAGGATGGTCCCCCGAACCTTAGGGGGCACCAGTGCCGAGTCGGGCTATTTGGATAGTGGCAAGTGCCTCCTGCAATCTGCCAGCCAGAAGATGTGCAGGTCAGTTTTACTTCCAGGGAAAAGGGCCGTGGTTTGTATGTGGGGTCCTGTGGCTGGGAGTGGCCGGCTGGCTCCTGAAAATCCACGATACGCAGGATGGTTCCCAGATGAAAGGTGGCACCAGTGCCAAGTCGGGCTGGTTTGATAGAGCCAAGTGGCTCCTGCAATCTGCCAGCCAGAAGATGGGCAGGTCAGTTTTACCTCCAGGGAAAAGGGCCGTGGTTTGTGTTTGGGGGCCTGTGACTGCGAGTGGCCGGCTGGCTCCTGAAAATCCACGATACGCAGGATGGTTCCCAGATGAAAGGGGGCACCAGTGCCGAGTCGGGCTGGTTTGATAGAGGCAAGGGGCTCCTGCAATCTGCCATCCTGAAGATGGGAAGGTCAGTTTTACATCCAGGAAAAAGGGCAGAAGAATGTGTTTGGGGGCCTGTGGCTGGGAGTGGCCAGCTGGCTCCTGAAAATCCACGATACGCAGGATGGTTCCCAGACCCAAGGGGGCACCAGTGCCGAGTCGGGCTGGTTTGATAGAGGCAAGGGGCTCCTGCAATCTGCCAGCCAGAAGCGGGGTGGGTGAGTTTTGTTTGCCAGGGAAAAGGGCCGTGGTTTGTGTTTGGGGGCCTGTGGCTGGGAGCGGCCGGCTGGCTCCAGAAAATCCACGCGGCGCAGGATGGTTCCCCGAACCTTAGGGGGCACCAGTGCCGAGTCGGGCTGGTTGGATAGAGGCAAGTGGCTCCTGCAATCTGCCAGCCAGAAGATGGGCAGGTCAGTTTGACTTCCAGGGAAAAGGGCCGTCGTTTGTGTTTGGGGGCCTGTGGCTGGGAGTGGCCGGCGGGCTCCTGAAAATTCACGATACGCAGGGTGGTTCCCAGAACCTTAGGGGGCACCAGTGCCGAGTCCGGCTGGTTGGATAGAGGCAAGTGGCTCCTGCAATCTGCCAGACAGAAGATGGGCAGGTCAGTTTTACTTCCAGGGAAAAGGGCCGTGGTTTGTGTTTGGGGGCCTGTGGCTGGGAGTGGCCGGCTGGCACCTGAAAATTCACGATACGCAGGATGGTTCCCAGACCCAAGGGGGCATCAGTGCCGAGTCGGACTGGTATGACAGTACAAAGTGGCTCCTGCAATCTGCCAGCTGAAAGCGGGGCAGCTGAGTTTTGTTTGGCAGGGAAAAGGGCCGTGGTTTGTGTTCTGGGGCTTGTGGCTGGGAGTGGCCGGCTGGCTCCTGAAAATCCACGATACGCAGGATGGTTCCCAGACCCAAGGGGGCACCAGTGCCGAGTCGGGCTGGTTTGATAGAGGCAAGTGGCTCCTGCAATCTGCCAGCCAGAAGCGGGGCGGGTGAGTTTTGTTTGCCAGGGAAAATGGCCGTGGTTTGTGTTTGGGGGCCTGTGGCTGGGAGTGGCCGGCTGGCTCCTGAAAATTCACGATACGCAGGGTGGTTCCCAGATGAAAGTTGGCACCAGTGCCAAGTCGGGCTGGTATGATAGTACAAAGTGGCTCCTGCAATCTACCATCCAGAAGCGGGGTAGCTGAGTTTTTTTTCCAGGGAAAATGGCCGTGGTATGTGTTTGGGGCCTGTGGCTGGGAGTGGCCGGCTGGCTCCTGAAAATCCACGATACGCAGGATGGTTCCCAGATGAAAGGTGGCAGCAGTGCCAAGTCGGGCTGGTTTGATAGAGGCAAGTGGCTCCTGCAATCTGCCAGCCAGAAGTGGGGCGGGTGAGTTTTGTTTGCCAGGGAAAAGGGCCGTGGTTTTTGTTCGGGGGCCTGTGGCTGGGAGTGGCCGGCTGGCTCCTGAAAATCCACGATACGCAGGATGGTTCCCAGATGAAAGTTGGCACCAGTGCCAAGTCGGGCAGGTTTGATAGAGGCAAGTGGCTCCTGCAATCTGCCAGCCAGAAGATGTGCAGGTCAGTTTTACTTCCAGGGAAAAGGGCCGTGGTTTTTGTTTGGGGGCCTGTGGCTGGGAGTGGCTGTCTGGCTCCTGAAAATCCACGATACACTGGATGGTTCCCAGATGAAAGGTGGCACCAGTGCCGAGTCGGGCTGGTTTGATAGAGCCAAGTGACTCCTGCAAACTGCCAGACAGAAGATGGGCAGGTCAGTTTGACTTCCAGGGAAAAGGGCCGTGGTTTGTGTTCGGGGGCTTGTGGCTGGGAGTGGCCGGCTGTCTCCTGAAAATCCACGATATGCTGGATGATTCCCAGACCCAAGTGGCACCACTGACAAGTCGGACTGGTATAACAGTACAAAGTGGCTCCTGCAATCTACCATCCAGAAGCGGGGCAGCTGAGTTTTTTTTTCCAGGGAAAAGGGCCATGGTATGTGTTTGGGGGCCTGTGGCTGGGAGTGGCCAGCTGGCTCCTGAAAATCCACGATACGCAGGATGGTTCCCAGATGAAAGGTGGTACCAGTGCCGAGTCGGGCTGGTTTGATAGAGGCAAGTGGCTCCTGCAATCTGCCAGCCAGAAGCGGGGCAGCTGAGTTTTTTTTCCAGGGAAAAGGGCCGTTTTATATTTTCGGGGGCCTGTGGCTGGGAGTGGCCGGCTGGCTCCTGAAAATCCACGATACGCAGGATGGTTCCCAGATGAAAGGTGGCAGCAGTGCCAAGTCGGGCTGGTTTGATAGAGGCAAGTGGCTCCTGCAATCTGCCAGCCAGAAGCAGGGCGGGTGAGTTTTGTTTGTCAGGGAAGAGGGCCGTGGTTTGTCTCTGGGGGCCTGTGGCTGGGAGTGGCCGGCTGGCTCCAGAAAATCCACGCGGGGCAGGATGGTTCCCGGAACCTTAGGGGGAACCAGTGCCGAGTCAGGCTGGTTGGATAGAGGCAAGTGGCTCCTGCAATCTGCCAGCCAGAAGCAGGGCAGGTCAGTTTTACTTCCAGGGAAAAGGGCCGTAGTTTGTCTTTGGGGGCCAGTGGCTGGGAGAGGCCGGCTGGCTCCTGAAAATCCACGATACGCAGGGTGGTTCCCAGAACCTTAGGGGGCACCAGTGCCGAGTCAGGCTGGTTGGACAGAGGCAAGCGGCTCCTGCAATCTGCCAGCCAGAAGCGGGGCGGGTGAGTTTTGTTTCCAGGGAAAAGGGCCGTTGTATATGTTCGGGGGCCTGTGGCTGGGAGTGGCCGGCTGGCTCCTGAAAATCCACGATACGCAGGATGGTTCCCAGATGAAAGGTGGCACCAGTGCCGAGTCGGACTGGTTTGATAGAGCCAAGTGTCTCCTGCAATCTGCCAGCCAGAAGCGGGACAGCTGAGTTTTGTTTGCCAGGGAAAAGGGCCGTGGTTTGTGTTCGGGGGCTTGTGGCTGGGAGTGGCCGGCTGGCTCCTGAAAATCCACGATATGCTGGATGATTCCCAGACCCAAGTGGCACCACTGACAAGTCGGACTGGTATGACAGTACAAAGTGGCTCCTGCAATCTACCATCCAGAAGCGGGGCAGCTGAGTTTTTTTTCCAGGGAAAAGGGCCATGGTATGTGTTTGGGGGCCTGTGGCTGGGAGTGGCCGGCTGGCTCCTGAAAATCCACGATACGCAGGATGGTTCCCAGATGAAAGGTGGCACCAGTGCCGAGTCGGGCTGGTTTGATAGTTTCAATGGCTCCTGCAATCTGCCATCCTGAAGATGGGAAGGTCAGTTTTACATCCAGGAAAAAGGGCAGTAGAATGTGTTTGGGGGCCTGTGGCTGGGAGTGGCCAGCTGGCTCCTGAAAATCCACGATACGCAGGATGGTTCCCAGATGAAAGGTGGTACCAGTGCCGAGTCGGGCTGGTTTGATAGAGGCAAGTGGCTCCTGCAATCTGCCAGCCAGAAGCAGGGCGGGTGAGTTTTGTTTGCCAGGGAAGTGGGCCGTGGTTTGTCTCTGGGGGCCAGTGGCTGGGAGTGGCCGGCTGGCTCCAGAAAATCCATGCGGGGCAGGATGGTTCCCGGAACCTTAGGGGGCACCAGTGCCGAGTCAGGCTTGTTGGATAGAGCCAAGTGGCTCCTGCAATCTGCCAGCCAGAAGATGGGCAGGTCAGTTTTACTTCCAGGGAAAAGGGCCGTGGTTTGTATTTGGGGGCCTGTGGCTTGGGGTGGCCGGCTGGCTCCTGAAAATCCACGATACGCAGGATGGTTCCCAGATGAAAGGTGGCACCAGTGCCAAGTCGGGCTGGTTTGATAGAGGCAAGTGGCTCCTGCAATCTGCCAGCCAGAAGCGGGGCGAGTAAGTTTTGTTTCCCGGGGAAAAGGGCCGTCGTTTGTGTTTGGGGGCTTGTGGGTGGGAGTGGCCGGCTAGCTCGTCAAAATCCACGATACGCAGGATGGTTCCCAGATGAAAGGTGGCACCAGTGCCGAGTCGGGCTGGTTTGATAGAGCCAAGTGGCTCCTGCAATCTGCCAGCCAGAAGATGTGCAGGTCACTTTTACATCCAGGGAAAAGGGCTGTGGTTTGTGTTTGGAGTCCTGTGGCTGGGAGTGGCCGGCTGGCTCCTGAAAATCCACGATACGCAGGATGGTTCCCAGAACCTTAGGGGGCAGCAGTGCCGAGTCAGGCTGGTTGGATAGAGGCAAGTGGCTCCTGCAATCTGCCAGACAGAAGATGGGCAGGTCAGTTTGACTTCCAGGGAAAAGGGCCATAGTTTGTGTTTGGGGGCCTGTGACTGCGAGTGGCCGGCTGGCTCCTGAAAATCCACAATACGCAAGATGGTTCCCAGACCCAAGGGGGCACCAGTGCCGAGTCGGACTGGTATGACAGTATAAAGTGGCTCCTGCAATCTAACATCCAGAAGCGGGGCAGCTGAGTTTTTTTTCCAGGGAAATGGGCCGTGGTATGAGTTTGGGGGCCTGTGGCTGGGAGTGGCCGGCTGGCTCCTGAAAATCCACGATACGCAGGATGGTTCCCAGATGAAAGGTGGCACCAGTGCCAAGTCGGGCTGGTTTGATAGAGGCAAGTGGCTCCTGCAATCTGCCAGCCAGAAGCGGGGCGGGTGAGTTTTGTTTGCCAGGGAAAAGGGCCGTGGTTTGTGTTTGGGGGCCTGTGGCTGGGAGTGGCCGGCTGGCTCCAGAAAATCCAGGCGGCGCAGGATGGTTCCCCGAACCTTAGGGGGCACCAGTGCCGAGTCGGGCTGGTTGGATAGAGGCAAGTGGCTCCTGCAATCTGCCATCCAGAAGATGGGCAGGTCAGTTTTACTTCCAGGGAAAAGGGCCGTGGTTTGTGTTTGGGGGCCTGTGGCTGGGAGTGGCCGGCTGGCTCCTGAAAATTCACGATACGCAGGGTGGTTCCCAGAACCTTAGGGGGCACCTGTGCCGAGTCAGGCTGGTTGGATAGAGGCAAGTGGCTCCTGCAATCTGCCAGCCAGAAGATGGGCAGGTCAGTTTGACTTCCAGGGAAAAGGGCCATAGTTTGTGTTTGGGGGCCTGTGACTGCAAATGGCCGGCTGGCTCCTGAAAATCCACAATACGCAGGATGGTTCCTAGACCCAAGGGGGCACCAGTGCCGAGTCTGACTGGTATGACAGTAGAAAGTGGCTCCTGATATCTACCATCCAGAAGCGGGGCAGCTGAGTTTTTTTTCCAGGGAAATGGGCCGTGGTATGTGTTCTGGGGCCTGTGGCTGGGAGTGGCCGGCTGGCTCCTGAAAATCCACGCCGCGCAGGATGGTTTCCAGACCCAAGGGGGCACGAGTGCCGAGTTGGGCTGGTTTGATAGAGGCAAGTGGCTGCTGCAATCTGCCAGCCAGAAGCGGGGCGGGTGAGTTTTGTTTGCCGGGGAAAAGGGCCGTGGTTTTTCTTCGGGGGCCTGTGGCTTGGAGTGGCCGGCTGGCTCCTGAAAATCCACGATACGCAGGATGGTTCCCAGATGAAAGGTGGCAGCAGTGCCAAGTCGGGCTGGTTTGATAGAGCCAAGTGGCTCCTGCCATCTGCCAGACAGAAGCGGGGCAGCTGAGTTTTGATTGCCAGGGAAAAGGGCCGTGGTTTGTGTTCGGGGGCTTGTGGCTGGGAGTGGCCGGCTGGCTCCTGAAAATCCAGGATATGCTGGATGATTCCCAGACCCAAGAGGCACCACTGACAAGTCGGACTGGTATGACAGTACAAAGTGGCTCCTGCAATCTACCATCCAGAAGCAGGGCAGCTGAGTTTTTTTCCAGGGGAAAGGGCCATGGTATGTGTTTGGGGGCCTGTGGCTGGGAGTGGCCGGCTGGCTCCTGAAAATCCACGATACGCAGGATGGTTCCCAGATGAAAGGTGGCACCAGTGCCAAGTCGGGCTGGTTAGATAGAGCCAAGTGGCTCCTGCAATCTGCCATCCTGAAGATGGGCAGGTCAGTTTGACTTCCAGGGAAAAGTGCCGGAGTTTGTGTTTGGGGGCCTGTGGCTGCGAGTGGCCGGCTGGCTCCTGAAAATCCACAATACGCAGGATGGTTCCCAGGCCCAAGGGGGCACCAGTGCCGAGTCGGACTGGTATGACAGTACAAAGTGGCTCCTGCAATCTACCATCCAGAAGCGGGGCAGCTGAGTTTTTTTTCCAGGGAAATGGGCCGTGGTATGTGTTTGGGGGCCTGTGGCTGGGAGTGGCCGGCTGGCTCCTGAAAATCCACGATACGCAGGATGGTTCCCAGATGAAAGGTGGCAGCAGTGCCAAGTCGGGTTGGTTTGATAGAGGCAAGTGGCTCATGCAATCTGCCAGCCAGAAGCGGGGCAGCAGAGTTTTGATTGCCAGGGAAAAGGGCCATGGTTTGTGTTCGGGGGCTTGTGGCTGGGAGTGGCCGGCTGGCTCCTGAAAATCCACGCCGTGCAGGATGGTTCCCAGACCCAAGGGGGCACCAGTGCCGAGTCGGGCTGGTTTGATAGAGCCAAGTGGCACCTGCAGTCTGCCAGCCAGAAGCGGGGCGGGTGAGTTTTGTTTGCCAGGGAAAAGGGCAGTGGTTTGTGTTTTGGGGCCTGTGGCTGGGAGTGGCTGTCTGGCTCCTGAAAATCCACGATACACTGGATGGTTCCCAGATGAAAGGTGGCACCAGTGCCGAGTCGGGCTGGTTTGATAGAGCCAAGTGACTCCTGCAAACTGCCAGACAGAAGATGGGCAGGTCAGTTTGACTTCCAGGGAAAAGGGCCGTAGTTTGTGTTCGGGGGCTTGTGGCTGGGAGTGGCCGGCTGGCTCCTGAAAATCCACGATATGCTGGATGATTCCCAGACCCAAGTGGCACCACTGACAAGTCGGACTGGTATAACAGTACAAAGTGGCTCCTGCAATCTACCATCCAGAAGCGGGGCAGCTGAGTTTTTTTTCCAGGGAAAAGGGCCATGGTATGTGTTTGGGGGCCTGTGGCTGGGAGTGGCCAGCTGGCTCCTGAAAATCCACGATACGCAGGATGGTTCCCAGATGAAAGGTGGTACCAGTGCCGAGTCGGGCTGGTTTGATAGAGGCAAGTGGCTCCTGCAATCTGCCAGCCAGAAGCGGGGCAGCTGAGTTTTTTTTCCAGGGAAAAGGGCCGTTTTAATTTTTCGGGGGCCTGTGGCTGGGAGTGGCCGGCTGGCTCCTGAAAATCCACGATACGCAGGATGGAACCCAGATGAAAGGCGGCACCAGTGCCAAGTCAGGCAGGTTTTATAGAGCCAAGCGGCTCCTGCAATCTGCCAGCCAGAAGCAGGGCGGGTGAGTTTTGTTTGCCAGGGAAGAGGGCCGTGGTTTGTCTCTGGGGGCCTGTGGCTGGGAGTGGCCGGCTGGCTCCAGAAAATCCACGCGGGGCAGGATGGTTCCCAGAACCTTAGGGGGCACCAGTGCCGAGTCAGGCTGGTTGGATAGAGCCAAGTGGCTCCTGCAATCTGCCAGCCAGAAGATGTGCAGGTCAGTTTTACTTCCAGGGAAAAGGGCCGTGGTTTGTCTTTGGGGGCCAGTGGCTGGGAGAGGCCGGCTGGCTCCTGAAAATCCACGATACGCAGGGTGGTTCCCAGAACCTTAGGGGGCACCAGTGCCGAGTCAGGCTGGTTGGATAGAGGAAAGCGGCTCCTGCAATCTGCCAGCCAGAAGCGGGGCGGGTGAGTTTTGTTTCCAGGGAAAAGGGCCGTGGTATGTGTTTGGGGGCCTGTGGCTGGGAATGGCCGGCTGGCTCCTGAAAATCCACGATACGCAGGATGGTTCCCAGATGAAAGGTGGCACCAGTGCCGAGTCGGGCTGGTTTGATAGAGCCAAGTGTCTCCTGCAATCTGCCAGCCGGAAGCGGGGCAGCTGAGTTTTTTTTGCCAGGGAAAAGGGCCGTGGTTTGTGTTCGGGGGCTTGTGGCTGGGAGTGGCCGGCTGGCTCCTGAAAATCCACGATATGCTGGATGATTCCCAGACCCAAGTGGCACCACTGACAAGTCGGACTGGTATGAGAGTACAAAGTGGCTCCTGCAATCTACCATCCAGAAGCGGGACAGCTGAGTTTTTTTTCCAGGGAAAAGGGCCATGGTATGTGTTTGGGGGCCTGTGGCTGGGAGTGGCCGGCTGGCTCCTGAAAATCCACGATACGCAGGATGGTTCCCAGATGAAAGGTGGCACCAGTGCCGAGTCGGGCTGGTTTGATAGTTTAAAGTGGCTCCTGCAATCTGCCATCCTGAAGATGGGAAGGTCAGTTTTACATCCAGGGAAAAGGGCAGTAGAATGTGTTTGGGGGCCTGTGGCTGGGAGTGGCCAGCTGGCTCCTGAAAATCCACGATACGCAGGATGGTTCCCAGATGAAAGGTGGTACCAGTGCCGAGTCGGGCTGGTTTGATAGAGCCAAGTGGCTCCTGCAATCTGCCAGCCACAAGCGGGGCAGCTAAGTTTTTTTTCCAGGGAAAAGGGCCGTTGTATGTTTTCGGGGGCCTGTGACTGGGAGTGGCCGGCTGGCTCCTGAAAATCCACGATACGCAGGATGGATCCCAGATGAAAGGTGGCACCAGTGCCAAGTCAGGCAGGTTTTATAGAGCCAAGCGGCTCCTGCAATCTGCCAGCCAGAAGCAGGGCGGGTGAGTTTTGTTTGCCAGGGAAGTGGGCCGTGGTTTGTCTCTGGGGGCCAGTGGCTGGGAGTGGCCGGCTGGCTCCAGAAAATCCATGCGGGGCAGGATGGTTCCCGGAACCTTAGGGGGCACCAGTGCCGAGTCAGGCTGGTTGGATAGAGCCAAGTGGCTCCTGCAATCTGCCAGCCAGAAGCGGGGCGAGTAAGTTTTGTTTGCCGGGGAAAAGGGCCGTCGTTTATGTTTGGGGGCTTGTGGGTGGAAGTGGCCGGCTAGCTCCTCAAAATCCACGATACACAGGATGGTTCCCAGATGCAAGGTGGCACCAGTGCCAAGTCGGGCTGGTTTGATAGAGCCAAGTGGCTCCTGCAATCTGCCAGCCAGAAGATGTGCAGGTCACTTTTACATCCAGGGAAAAGGGCCGTGGTTTGTGTTTGGGGTCCTGTGGCTGGGAGTGGCCGGCTGGCTCCTGAAAATCCACGATACGCAGGGTGGTTCCCAGAACCTTAGGGGGCACCAGTGCCGAGTCAGGCTGGTTGGATAGAGGCAAGTGGCTCCTGCAATCTGCCAGACAGAAGATGGGCAGGTCAGTTTGACTTCCAGGGAAAAGGGCCATAGTTTGTGTTTGGGGGCCTGTGACTGCGAGTGGCCGGCTGGCTCCTGAAAATCCACAATACGCAAGATGGTTCCCAGACCCAAGGGGGCACCAGTGCCGAGTCGGACTGGTATGACAGTATAAAGTGGCTCCTGCAATCTAACATCCAGAAGCGGGGCAGCTGAGTTTTTTTTCCAGGGAAATGGGCCGTGGTATGTGTTTGGGGGCCTGTGGCTGGGAGTGGCCGGCTGGCTCCTGAAAATCCACGATACGCAGGATGGTTCCCAGATGAAAGGTGGCACAAGTGCCAAGTCGGGCTGGTTTGATAGAGGCAAGTGGCTCCTGCAATCTGCCAGCCAGAAGCGGGGAAGCTGAGTTTTTTTTCCAGGGAAAAGGGCCGTTGTATGTGATCGGGGGCCTGTGGCTGGGAGTGGCCGGCTGGCTCCTGAAAATCCACGATACGCAGGATGGTTCCCAGATGTAAGGTGGCAGCAGTGCCAAGTCGGGCTGGTTTGATAGAGGCAAGTGGCTCCTGCAATCTGCCAGCCAGAAGCGGGGCGGGTGAGTTTTGTTTGCCAGGGAAAAGGGCCGTGGTTTGTGTTTGGGGGCCTGTGGCTGGGAGTGGCCGGCTGGCTCCAGAAAATCCAGGCGGCGCAGGATGGTTCCCCGAACCTTAGGGGGCACCAGTGCTGAGTCGGGCTGGTTGGATAGAGGCAAGTGGCTCCTGCAATCTGCCATCCAGAAGATGGGCAGGTCAGTTTTACTTCCAGGGAAAAGGGCCGTGGTTTGTGTTTGGGGGCCTGTGGCTGGGAGTGGCCGGCTGGCTCCTGAAAATTCACGATACGCAGGGTGGTTCCCAGAACCTTAGGGGGCACCTGTGCCGAGTCAGGCTGGTTGGATAGAGGCAAGTGGCTCCTGCAATCTGCCCGACAGAAGATGGGCAGGTCAGTTTGACTTCCAGGGAAAAGGGCCATAGTTTGTGTTTGGGGGCCTGTGACTGCGAGTGGCTGGCTGGCTCCTGAAAATCCACAATACGCAGGATGGTTCCTAGACCCAAGGGGGCACCAGTGCCGAGTCTGACTGGTATGACAGTACAAAGTGGCTCCTGCAATCTACCATCCAGAAGCGGGGCAGGTCAGTTTTTTTTCCAGGGAAATGGGCCGTGGTATGTGTTCTGGGGCCTGTGGCTGGGAGTGGCCGGCTGGCTGCTGAAAATCCACGCTGCGCAGGATGGTTTCCAGACCCAAGGGGGCACGAGTGCCGAGTTGGGCTGGTTTTATAGAGGCAAGTGGCTCCTGCAATCTGCCAGCCAGAAGATGTGCAGGTCAGTTTTACTTCCAGGGAAAAGGGCCGTGGTTTGTATGTGGGGTCCAGTGGCTGGGAGTGGCCGGCTGGCTCCTGAAAATCCACGATATGCAGGATGGTTCCCAGATGAAAGGTGGCACCAGTGCCGAGTCGGGCTGGTTTGATAGAGCCAAGTGGCTCCTGCAATCTGCCAGCCAGAAGATGGGCAGGTCAGTTTTACCTCCAGGGAAAAGGGCCGTGGTTTGTGTTTGGGGGCCTGTGACTGCGAGTGGCCGGCTGGCTCCTGAAAATCCACGATACGCAGGATGGTTCCCAGATGAAAGGTGGCACCAGTGCCAAGTCGGGCTGGTTTGATAGAGGCAAGTGGCTCCTGCAATCTGCCAGCCAGAAGCGGGGCAGCAGAGTTTTTTTCCAGGGAAAAGGGCCGTGGTTTTTATTTGGGGGCCTGTGGCTGGGAGTGGCCGGCTGGCTCCTGAAAATCCACGATACGCAGGATGGTTCCCAGACCCAAGGGGGCACCAGTGCCGAGTCGGGCTGGTTTGATAGAGGCAAGGGGCTCCTGCAATCTGCCAGCCAGAAGCGGGGTGGGTGAGTTTTGTTTTCCAGGGAAAAGGGCCGTGGTTTGTGTTTGGGGGCCTGTGGCTGGGAGCGGCCGGCTGGCTCCAGAAAATCCACGCGGCGCAGGATGGTTCCCCGAACCTTAGGGGGCACCAGTGCCGAGTCGGGCTGGTTGGATGGAGGCAAGTGGCTCCTGCAATCTGCCAGAGAGAAGATGGGAAGGTCAGTTTGACTTCCAGGGAAAAGGGCCGTCGTTTGTGTTTGGGGGCCTGTGGCTGGGAGTGGCCGGCTGGCTCCTGAAAATTCACGATACGCAGGGTGGTTCCCAGAACCTTAGGGGGCACCAGTGCCGAGTCGGGCTGGTTTGAAAGAGCCAAGTGGCTCCTGCAATCTGCCAGACAGAAGATGGGCAGGTCAGTTTGACTTCCAGGGAAAAGTGCCGGAGTTTGTGTTTGGGGGCCTGTGGCTGCGAGTGGCCGGCTGGCTCCTGAAAATCCACAATACGCAGGATGGTTCCCAGGCCCAAGGGGGCACCAGTGCCGAGTCGGACTGGTATGACAGTACAAAGTGGCTCCTGCAATCTACCATCCAGAAGCGGGGCAGCTGAGTTTTTTTTCCAGGGAAATGGGCCGTGGTATGTGTTTGGGGGCCTGTGGCTGGGAGTGGCCGGCTGGCTCCTGAAAATCCACGATACGCAGGATGGTTCCCAGATGAAAGGTGGCAGCAGTGCCAAGTCGGGTTGGTTTGATAGAGGCAAGTGGCTCATGCAATCTGCCAGCCAGAAGCGGGGCAGCAGAGTTTTGATTGCCAGGGAAAAGGGCCATGGTTTGTGTTCGGGGGCTTGTGGCTGGGAGTGGCCGGCTGGCTCCTGAAAATCCACGCCGTGCAGGATGGTTCCCAGACCCAAGGGGGCACCAGTGCCGAGTCGGGCTGGTTTGATAGAGCCAAGTGGCACCTGCAGTCTGCCAGCCAGAAGCGGGGCGGGTGAGTTTTGTTTGCCAGGGAAAAGGGCAGTGGTTTGTGTTTTGGGGCCTGTGGCTGGGAGTGGCTGTCTGGCTCCTGAAAATCCACGATACACTGGATGGTTCCCAGATGAAAGGTGGCACCAGTGCCGAGTCGGGCTGGTTTGATAGAGCCAAGTGACTCCTGCAAACTGCCAGACAGAAGATGGGCAGGTCAGTTTGACTTCCAGGGAAAAGGGCCGTAGTTTGTGTTCGGGGGCTTGTGGCTGGGAGTGGCCGGCTGGCTCCTGAAAATCCACGATATGCTGGATGATTCCCAGACCCAAGTGGCACCACTGACAAGTCGGACTGGTATGACAGTACAAAGTGGCTCCTGCAATCTACCATCCAGAAGCGGGGCAGCTGAGTTTTTTTTCCAGGGAAAAGGGCCATGGTATGTGTTTGGGGGCCTGTGGCTGGGAGTGGCCAGCTGGCTCCTGAAAATCCACGATGCGCAGGATGGTTCCCAGATGAAAGGTGGTACCAGTGCCGAGTCGGGCTGGTTTGATAGAGCCAAGTGGCTCCTGCAATCTGCCAGCCACAAGCGGGGCAGCTGAGTTTTTTTTCCAGGGAAAAGGGCCGTTTTAATTTTTCGGGGGCCTGTGGCTGGGAGTGGCCGGCTGGCTCCTGAAAATCCACGATACGCAGGATGGAACCCAGATGAAAGGCGGCACCAGTGCCAAGTCAGGCAGGTTTTATAGAGCCAAGCGGCTCCTGCAATCTGCCAGCCAGAAGCAGGGCGGGTGAGTTTTGTTTGCCAGGGAAGAGGGCCGTGGTTTGTCTCTGGGGGCCTGTGGCTGGGAGTGGCCGGCTGGCTCCAGAAAATCCACGCGGGGCAGGATGGTTCCCAGAACCTTAGGGGGCACCAGTGCCGAGTCAGGCTGGTTGGATAGAGCCAAGTGGCTCCTGCAATCTGCCAGCCAGAAGATGTGCAGGTCAGTTTTACTTCCAGGGAAAAGGGCCGTGGTTTGTCTTTGGGGGCCAGTGGCTGGGAGAGGCCGGCTGGCTCCTGAAAATCCACGATACGCAGGGTGGTTCCCAGAACCTTAGGGGGCACCAGTGCCGAGTCAGGCTGGTTGGATAGAGGCAAGCGGCTCCTGCAATCTGCCAGCCAGAAGCGGGGCGGGTGAGTTTTGTTTCCAGGGAAAAGGGCCGTGGTATGTGTTTGGGGGCCTGTGGCTGGGAATGGCCGGCTGGCTCCTGAAAATCCACGATACGCAGGATGGTTCCCAGATGAAAGGTGGCACCAGTGCCGAGTCGGGCTGGTTTGATAGAGCCAAGTGTCTCCTGCAATCTGCCAGCCGGAAGCGGGGCAGCTGAGTTTTTTTTGCCAGGGAAAAGGGCCGTGGTTTGTGTTCGGGGGCTTGTGGCTGGGAGTGGCCGGCTGGCTCCTGAAAATCCACGATATGCTGGATGATTCCCAGACCCAAGTGGCACCACTGACAAGTCGGACTGGTATGAGAGTACAAAGTGGCTCCTGCAATCTACCATCCAGAAGCGGGACAGCTGAGTTTTTTTTCCAGGGAAAAGGGCCATGGTATGTGTTTGGGGGCCTGTGGCTGGGAGTGGCCGGCTGGCTCCTGAAAATCCACGATACGCAGGATGGTTCCCAGATGAAAGGTGGCACCAGTGCCGAGTCGGGCTGGTTTGATAGTTTAAAGTGGCTCCTGCAATCTGCCATCCTGAAGATGGGAAGGTCAGTTTTACATCCAGGGAAAAGGGCAGTAGAATGTGTTTGGGGGCCTGTGGCTGGGAGTGGCCAGCTGGCTCCTGAAAATCCACGATACGCAGGATGGTTCCCAGATGAAAGGTGGTACCAGTGCCGAGTCGGGCTGGTTTGATAGAGCCAAGTGGCTCCTGCAATCTGCCAGCCACAAGCGGGGCAGCTAAGTTTTTTTTCCAGGGAAAAGGGCCGTTGTATATTTTCGGGGGCCTGTGACTGGGAGTGGCCGGCTGGCTCCTGAAAATCCACGATACGCAGGATGGATCCCAGATGAAAGGTGGCACCAGTGCCAAGTCAGGCAGGTTTTATAGAGCCAAGCGGCTCCTGCAATCTGCCAGCCAGAAGCAGGGCGGGTGAGTTTTGTTTGCCAGGGAAGTGGGCCGTGGTTTGTCTCTGGGGGCCAGTGGCTGGGAGTGGCCGGCTGGCTCCAGAAAATCCATGCGGGGCAGGATGGTTCCCGGAACCTTAGGGGGCACCAGTGCCGAGTCAGGCTGGTTGGATAGAGCCAAGTGGCTCCTGCAATCTGCCAGCCAGAAGCGGGGCGAGTAAGTTTTGTTTGCCGGGGAAAAGGGCCGTCGTTTATGTTTGGGGGCTTGTGGGTGGAAGTGGCCGGCTAGCTCCTCAAAATCCACGATACACAGGATGGTTCCCAGATGCAAGGTGGCACCAGTGCCAAGTCGGGCTGGTTTGATAGAGCCAAGTGGCTCCTGCAATCTGCCAGCCAGAAGATGTGCAGGTCACTTTTACATCCAGGGAAAAGGGCCGTGGTTTGTGTTTGGGGTCCTGTGGCTGGGAGTGGCCGGCTGGCTCCTGAAAATCCACGATACGCAGGGTGGTTCCCAGAACCTTAGGGGGCACCAGTGCCGAGTCAGGCTGGTTGGATAGAGGCAAGTGGCTCCTGCAATCTGCCAGACAGAAGATGGGCAGGTCAGTTTGACTTCCAGGGAAAAGGGCCATAGTTTGTGTTTGGGGGCCTGTGACTGCGAGTGGCCGGCTGGCTCCTGAAAATCCACAATACGCAAGATGGTTCCCAGACCCAAGGGGGCACCAGTGCCGAGTCGGACTGGTATGACAGTATAAAGTGGCTCCTGCAATCTAACATCCAGAAGCGGGGCAGCTGAGTTTTTTTTCCAGGGAAATGGGCCGTGGTATGTGTTTGGGGGCCTGTGGCTGGGAGTGGCCGGCTGGCTCCTGAAAATCCACGATACGCAGGATGGTTCCCAGATGAAAGGTGGCACAAGTGCCAAGTCGGGCTGGTTTGATAGAGGCAAGTGGCTCCTGCAATCTGCCAGCCAGAAGCGGGGAAGCTGAGTTTTTTTTCCAGGGAAAAGGGCCGTTGTATGTGATCGGGGGCCTGTGGCTGGGAGTGGCCGGCTGGCTCCTGAAAATCCACGATACGCAGGATGGTTCCCAGATGTAAGGTGGCAGCAGTGCCAAGTCGGGCTGGTTTGATAGAGGCAAGTGGCTCCTGCAATCTGCCAGCCAGAAGCGGGGCGGGTGAGTTTTGTTTGCCAGGGAAAAGGGCCGTGGTTTGTGTTTGGGGGCCTGTGGCTGGGAGTGGCCGGCTGGCTCCAGAAAATCCAGGCGGCGCAGGATGGTTCCCCGAACCTTAGGGGGCACCAGTGCTGAGTCGGGCTGGTTGGATAGAGGCAAGTGGCTCCTGCAATCTGCCATCCAGAAGATGGGCAGGTCAGTTTTACTTCCAGGGAAAAGGGCCGTGGTTTGTGTTTGGGGGCCTGTGGCTGGGAGTGGCCGGCTGGCTCCTGAAAATTCACGATACGCAGGGTGGTTCCCAGAACCTTAGGGGGCACCTGTGCCGAGTCAGGCTGGTTGGATAGAGGCAAGTGGCTCCTGCAATCTGCCCGACAGAAGATGGGCAGGTCAGTTTGACTTCCAGGGAAAAGGGCCATAGTTTGTGTTTGGGGGCCTGTGACTGCGAGTGGCTGGCTGGCTCCTGAAAATCCACAATACGCAGGATGGTTCCTAGACCCAAGGGGGCACCAGTGCCGAGTCTGACTGGTATGACAGTACAAAGTGGCTCCTGCAATCTACCATCCAGAAGCGGGGCAGGTCAGTTTTTTTTCCAGGGAAATGGGCCGTGGTATGTGTTCTGGGGCCTGTGGCTGGGAGTGGCCGGCTGGCTGCTGAAAATCCACGCTGCGCAGGATGGTTTCCAGACCCAAGGGGGCACGAGTGCCGAGTTGGGCTGGTTTTATAGAGGCAAGTGGCTCCTGCAATCTGCCAGCCAGAAGATGTGCAGGTCAGTTTTACTTCCAGGGAAAAGGGCCGTGGTTTGTATGTGGGGTCCAGTGGCTGGGAGTGGCCGGCTGGCTCCTGAAAATCCACGATATGCAGGATGGTTCCCAGATGAAAGGTGGCACCAGTGCCGAGTCGGGCTGGTTTGATAGAGCCAAGTGGCTCCTGCAATCTGCCAGCCAGAAGATGGGCAGGTCAGTTTTACCTCCAGGGAAAAGGGCCGTGGTTTGTGTTTGGGGGCCTGTGACTGCGAGTGGCCGGCTGGCTCCTGAAAATCCACGATACGCAGGATGGTTCCCAGATGAAAGGTGGCACCAGTGCCAAGTCGGGCTGGTTTGATAGAGGCAAGTGGCTCCTGCAATCTGCCAGCCAGAAGCGGGGCAGCAGAGTTTTTTTCCAGGGAAAAGGGCCGTGGTTTTTATTTGGGGGCCTGTGGCTGGGAGTGGCCGGCTGGCTCCTGAAAATCCACGATACGCAGGATGGTTCCCAGACCCAAGGGGGCACCAGTGCCGAGTCGGGCTGGTTTGATAGAGGCAAGGGGCTCCTGCAATCTGCCAGCCAGAAGCGGGGTGGGTGAGTTTTGTTTTCCAGGGAAAAGGGCCGTGGTTTGTGTTTGGGGGCCTGTGGCTGGGAGCGGCCGGCTGGCTCCAGAAAATCCACGCGGCGCAGGATGGTTCCCCGAACCTTAGGGGGCACCAGTGCCGAGTCGGGCTGGTTGGATGGAGGCAAGTGGCTCCTGCAATCTGCCAGAGAGAAGATGGGAAGGTCAGTTTGACTTCCAGGGAAAAGGGCCGTGGTTTGTGTTTGGGGGCTTGTGGCTGGGAGTGGCCGGCTGGCTCCTGAAAATCCACGCCGCGCAGGATCGTTCCCAGAACCTTAGGGGGCACCAGTGCCGAGTCGGGCTGGTTTGAAAGAGCCAAGTGGCTCCTGCAATCTGCCAGACAGAAGATGGGCAGGTCAGTTTGACTTCCAGGGAAAAGGGCCGTAGTTTGTGTTTGGGGGCCTGTGACTGCGAGTGGCCGGCTGGCTCCTGAAAATCCACATTACGCAGCATGGTTCCCAGACCCAAGGGGGCACCAGTGCCGAGTCGGACTGGTATGACAGTACAAAGTGGGTCCTGCAATCTACCATCAAGAAGCAGGGCAGCTGAGTTTTTTTTCCAGGGAAATGGGCCGTGGTATGTGTTTGGGGGCCTGTGGCTGGGAGTGGCCGGCTGGCTCCTGAAAATCCACGATACGCAGGATGGTTCCCAGATGAAAGGTGGCACCAGTGCCAAGTCGGGCTGGTTTGATAGAGGCAAGTGGCTCCTGCAATCTGCCCACCAGAAGCGGGGCAGCTGAGTTTTTGTTCCAGGGAAAAGGGCCGTTGTATGTGTTCGGGGGCCTGTGGCTGGGAGTGGCCGGCTGGCTCCTGAAAATCCACGCCGCGCAGGATGGTTCCCAGACCCAAGGGGGCACGAGTGCCGAGTTGGGCTGGTTTGATAGAGGCAAGTGGCTCCTGCAATCTGCCAGCCAGAAGCGGGGCGAGTGAGTTTTGTTTGCCGGGGAAAAGGGCCGTGGTTTGTGTTTGGGGGCCTGTGGCTGGGAGTGGACGGCTGGCTCCTGAAAATCCACGATACGCAGGATGGTTCCCAGATGAAAGGTGGATCCAGTGACGAGTCGGGCTGGTTTGATAAAGCCAAGGGGCTCCTGCAATCTGCAAGCCATAAGATGGGCAGGCCAGTTTTATTTCCAGGGAAAAGGGCCGTCGTTTGTGTTTGGGGGCCTGTGGCTGGGAGTGGCCGGCTGGCTCCTGAAAATTCACGATACGCAGGGTGGTTCCCAGAACCTTAGGGGGCACCAGTGCCGAGTCGGGCTGGTTTGATAGAGCCAAGTGGCTCCTGCAATCTGCCAGCAAGAAGATGGGCAGGTCAGTTTTACTTCCAGGGAAAAGGGCCGTGGTTTGTGTTTGGGGGCCTGTGGCTGGGAGTGGCCGGCTGGCACCTGAAAATTCACGATACGCAGGATGGTTCCCAGACCCAAGGGGGCATCAGTGCCGAGTCGGACTGGTATGACAGTACAAAGTGGCTCCAGCAATCTGCCAGCTGAAAGCGGAGCAGCTGAGTTTTGTTTGCCAGGGAAAAGGGCCGTGGTTTGTGTTTGGGGGCCTGTGGCTGGGAGTGGCCGGCTGGCTCCTGAAAATCCACGATACGCAGGATGGTTCCCAGACCCAAGGGGGCACCAGTGCCGAGTCGGGCTGGTTTGATAGAGGCAAGTGGCTCCTGCAATCTGCCAGCCAGAAGCGGGGCGGGTGAGTTTTCTTTGCCAGGGAAAAGGGCCGTGGTTTGTGTTTGGGGGCCTGTGGCTGGGAGTGGCCGGCTGGCTCCAGAAAATCCACGCGGCGCAGGATGGTTCCCCGAACCTTAGGGGGCACCAGTGCCGAGTCGGACTGGTATGACAGTACAAAGTGGCTCCTGCAATCTACCATCCAGAAGCGGGGCAGCTGAGTTTTTTTTCCAGGGAAATGGCCCTTGGTATGTGTTTGGGGGCCTGTGGCTGGGAGTGGCTGGCTGGCTCCTTAAAATCCACGATACGCAGGATGGTTCCCAGATGAAAGGTGGCACCAGTGCCAAGTCGGGCTGGTTTGATAGAGGCAAGTGGCTCCTGCATTCTGCCCGCCAGAAGCGGGGCATCTGAGTTTTTTTTCCAGGGAAAAGGGCCGCTTTTATGTGATCGGGGGCCTGGGCTGGGAGTGGCCGGCTGGCTCCTGAAAATCCACGATACGCAGGACGGTTCCCAAAAGAAAGGTGGCACCAGTGCCGAGTCGGGCTGGTTTGATAGAGCCAAGTGGCTCCTGCAATCTGCCAGACAGAAGATGGGCAGGTCAGTTTGACTTCAAGGGAAAAGGGCCGGAGTTTGTGTTTGGGGGCCTGTGACTGCGAGTGGCCGGCTGGCTCCTGAAAATCCACGATACACTGGATGGTTCCCAGATGAAAGGTGGCAGCACTGCCAAGTCGGGCTGGTTTGATAGAGCCAAGTGGCTCCTGCAATCTGCCAGACAGAAGCGGGGCAGCTGAGTTTTGATTGCCAGGGAAAAGGGCCGTGGTTTGTGTTCTGGGGGTTGTGGCTGGGAGTGGCCGGCTGGCGCCTGAAAATCCACAAAACGCAGGATGGTTCCCAGATGAAAGGTGGCACCAGTGCCGAGTCGGGCTGGTTTGATAGAGCCAAGTGGCTCCTGCAATCTGCCAGACAGAAGATGGGCAGGTCAGTTTGACTTCCAGGGAAAAGGGCCGGAGTTTGTGTTTGGGGGCCTGTGACTGCGAGTGGCCGGCTGGCTCCTGAAAATCCACGATACACTGGATGGTTCCCAGATGAAAGGTGGCACCAGTGCCGAGTCGGGCTGGTTTGATAGAGGCAAGTGGCTGCTGCAATCTGCCAGCCAGAAGCGGGGCGGGTGAGTTTTGTTTGCCGGGGAAAAGGGCCGTGGTTTTTCTTCGGGGGCCTGTGACTGCCAGTGGCCGGCTGGCTCCTGAAAATCCGCAATACGCAGGATGGTTCCCAGATGAAAGGTGGCACCAGTGCCGAGTCGGGCTGGTTTGATAGAGCCAAGTGGCTCCTGCAATCTGCCAGCCAGAAGCTGGCAGCTGAGTTTTGTTTGCCAGGGAATAGGGCCGTGGTTTGTGTTCGGGGGCTTGTGGCTGGGAGTGGCCGGCTGGCTCCTGAAAATCCACGATATGCTGGATGATTCCCAGACCCAAGTGGCACCACTGACAAGTCGGACTGGTATGACAGTACAAAGTGGCTCCTGCAATCTGCCCGCCAGAAGCGGGGCAGCTGAGTTTTTGTTCCAGGGAAAAGGGCCGTTGTATGTGTTCGGGGGCCTGTGGCTGGGAGTGGCCGGCTGGCTCCTGAAAATCCACGCCGCGCAGGATGGTTCCCAGACCCAAGGGGGCACGAGTGCCGAGTTGGGCTGGTTCGATAGAGGCAAGTGGCTCCTGCAATCTGCCAGCCAGAAGCGGGGCGAGTGAGTTTTGTTTGCCGGGGAAAAGGGCCGTGGTTGGTGTTTGGGGGCTTGTGGCTGGGAGTGGCTGGCTGGCTCCTGAAAATCCACGATACGCAGGGTGGTTACCAGAAACTTAGGGGGCACCAGTGCCGAGTCAGGCTGGTTGGATAGAGGCAAGTGGCTCCTGCAATCTGCCAGACAGAAGATGGGCAGGTCAGTTTGACTTCCAGGGAAAAGGGCCATAGATTGTGTTTGGGGGCCTGTGACTGCGAGTGGCCGGCTGGCTCCTGAAAATCCACATTACGCAGGATGGTTCCCAGACCCAAGGGGGCACCAGTGCCGAGTCAGACTGGTATGACAGTACAAAGTGGCTCCTGCAATCTACCATCCAGAAGCGGAGCAGCTGAGTTTTTTTTCCAGGGAAAAGGGCCGTTGTATGTGATCGGGGGCCTGTGGCTGGGAGTGCACGGCGGGCTCCTGAAAATCCACGATACGCAGGATGGTTCCCAGATGAAAGGTGGAACCAGTGCCGAGTCGGGCTGGTTTGATAGAGGCAAGTGGCTCCTGCAATCTGCAAGCCATAAGATGGGCAGGTCAGTTTTACTTCCAGGGAAAAGGGCCGTGGTTTGTGTTTGGGGGCCTGTGGCTGGGAGTGGCCGGCTGGCACCTGAAAATTCACGATACGCAGGATGGTTCCCAGACCCAAGGGGGCATCAGTGCGGAGTCGGACTGGTATGACAGTACAAAGTGGCTCCTGCAATCTGCCAGCTGAAAGCGGAGCAGCTGAGTTTTGTTTGCCAGGGAAAAGGGCCGTGGTTTATGTTTGGGGGCCTGTGGCTGGGAGTGGCCGGCTGGCTCCTGAAAATCCACGATACGCAGGATGGTTCCCAGACCCAAGGGGGCACCAGTGCCGAGTCGGGCTGGTTTGATAGAGGCAAGTGGCTCCTGCAATCTGCCAGCCAGAAGCGGGGCGGGTGAGTTTTGTTTGCCAGGGAAAAGGGCCGTGGTTTGTGTTTGGGGGCCTGTGGCTGGGAGTGGCCGGCTGGCTCCAGAAAATCCACGCGGCGCAGGATGGTTCCCCGAACCTTAGGGGGCACCAGTGCCGAGTCGGACTGGTATGACAGTACAAAGTGGCTCCTGCAATCTACCATCCAGAAGCGGGGCAGCTGAGTTTTTTTTCCAGGGAAATGGCCCGTGGTATGTGTTTGGGGGCCTGTGGTTGGGAGTGGCCGGCTGGCTCCTGAAAATCCACGATACGCAGGATGGTTCCCAGATGAAAGGTGGCACCAGTGCCGAGTCGGGCTGGTTTGATAGTTTCAAGTGGCTCCTGCAATCTGCCATCCTGAAGATGGGAAGGTCAGTTTTACATCCAGGGAAAAGGGCAGTAGAATGTGTTTGGGGGCCTGTGGCTGGGAGTGGCCAGCTGGCTCCTGAAAATCCACGATACGCAGGATGGTTCCCAGATGAAAGGTGGTACCAGTGCCGAGTCGGGCTGGTTTGATAGAGGCAAGCGGCTCCTGCAATCTGCCAGCCAGAAGCAGGGCGGGTGAGTTTTGTTTGCCAGGGAAGTGGGCCGTGGTTTGTCTCTGGGGGCCAGTGGCTGGGAGTGGCCGGCTGGCTCCAGAAAATCCATGCGGGGCAGGATGGTTCCCGGAACCTTAGGGGGCACCAGTGCCGAGTCAGGCTGGTTGGATAGAGCCAAGTGGCTCCTGCAATCTGCCAGCCAGAAGCGGGGCGAGTAAGTTTTGTTTGCCGGGGAAAAGGGCCGTCGTTTATGTTTGGGGGCTTGTGGGTGGAAGTGGCCGGCTAGCTCCTCAAAATCCACGATACACAGGATGGTTCCCAGATGCAAGGTGGCACCAGTGCCAAGTCGGGCTGGTTTGATAGAGCCAAGTGGCTCCTGCAATCTGCCAGCCAGAAGATGTGCAGGTCACTTTTACATCCAGGGAAAAGGGCCGTGGTTTGTGTTTGGGGTCCTGTGGCTGGGAGTGGCCGGCTGGCTCCTGAAAATCCACGATACGCAGGGTGGTTCCCAGAACCTTAGGGGGCACCAGTGCCGAGTCAGGCTGGTTGGATAGAGGCAAGTGGCTCCTGCAATCTGCCAGACAGAAGATGGGCAGGTCAGTTTGACTTCCAGGGAAAAGGGCCATAGTTTGTGTTTGGGGGCCTGTGGCTTGGGGTGGCCGGCTGGCTCCTGAAAATCCACGATACGCAGGATGGTTAACAGATGAAAGGTGGCACCAGTGCCAAGTCGGGCTGGTTTAATAGAGGCAAGTGGCTCCTGCAATCTGCCAGCCAGAAGCGAGGCGGGTGAGTTTTGTTTGCCAGGGAAAAGGGCCGTGGTTTGTGTTTGGGGGCCTGTGGCTGCGAGTGGCCGGCTGGCTCCTGAAAATTGACGATACGCAGGGTGGTTCCCAGAACCGTAGGGGGCACCAGTGCCGAGTCGGACTGGTATGACAGTACAAAGTAGCTCCTGCAATCTACCATCCAGAAGTGCGGCAGCTGAGTTTTGTTTTCCAGGGAAATGGGCCGTGGTATGTGTTTGGGGGCCTGTGGCTGGGAGTGGCCGGCTGGCTCCTGAATATCCACGATACGCAGGATGGTTCCCAGATGAAAGGTGGCACCAGTGCCAAGTCGGGCTGGTTTGATAGAGGCAAGTGGCTCCTGCAATCTGCCAGCCAGAAGCGGGTCAGCTGAGTTTTTTTTCCAGGGAAAAGGGCCGTGGTTTGTATTTGGGGGCCTGTGGCTGGGGGTGGCCGGCTGGCTCCTGAAAATCCACGATACGCAGGATGGTTCCCAGATGAAAGGTGGCACCAGTGCCGAGTCGGGCTGGTTTGATAGAGGCAAGTGGCTCCTGCAATCTGCCAGCCAGAAGCGGGGCGAGTAAGTTTTGTTTCCCGGGGAAAAGGGCCGTCGTTTGTGTTTGGGGGCTTGTGGGTGGGAGTGGCCGGCTAGCTCGTCAAAATCCACGATACGCAGGATGGTTCCCAGATGAAAGGTGGCACCAGTGCCGAGTCGGGCTGGTTTGATAGAGCCAAGTGGCTCCTGCAATCTGCCAGCCAGAAGATGTGCAGGTCACTTTTACATCCAGGGAAAAGGGCTGTGGTTTGTGTTTGGAGTCCTGTGGCTGGGAGTGGCCGGCTGGCTCCTGAAAATCCACGATACGCAGGGTGGTTCCCAGAACCTTAGGGGGCACCAGTGCCGAGTCAGGCTGGTTGGATAGAGGCAAGTGGCTCCTGCAATCTGCCAGACAGAAGATGGGCAGGTCAGTTTGACTTCCAGGGAAAAGGGCCATAGTTTGTGTTTGGGGGCCTGTGACTGCGAGTGGCCGGCTGGCTCCTGAAAATCCACAATACGCAAGATGGTTCCCAGACCCAAGGGGGCACCAGTGCCGAGTCGGACTGGTATGACAGTATAAAGTGGCTCCTGCAATCTAACATCCAGAAGCGGGGCAGCTGAGTTTTTTTTCCAGGGAAATGGGCCGTGGTATGTGTTTGGGGGCCTGTGGCTGGGAGTGGCCGGCTGGCTCCTGAAAATCCACGATACGCAGGATGGTTCCCAGATGAAAGGTGGCACCAGTGCCAAGTCGGGCTGGTTTGATAGAGGCAAGTGGCTCCTGCAATCTGCCAGCCTGAAGCGGGGCGGGTGAGTTTTGTTTGCCAGGGAAAAGGGCCGTGGTTTGTGTTTGGGGGCCTGTGGCTGGGAGTGGCCGGCTGGCTCCAGAAAATCCAGGCGGCGCAGGATGGTTCCCCGAACCTTAGGGGGCACCAGTGCCGAGTCGGGCTGGTTGGATAGAGGCAAGTGGCTCCTGCAATCTGCCAGCCAGAAGATGGGCAGGTCAGTTTGACTTCCAGGGAAAAGGGCCGTCGTTTGTGTTTGGGGGCCTGTGGCTGGGAGTGGCCGGCGGGCTCCTGAAAATTCACGATACGCAGGGTGGTTCCCAGAACCTTAGGGGGCACCAGTGCCGAGTCCGGCTGGTTGGATAGAGGCAAGTGGCTCCTGCAATCTGCCAGCCAGAAGATGGGCAGGTCAGTTGTACCTCCAGGGAAAAGGGCCGTGGTTTTTGTTTGGGGGCCTGTGACTGCGAGTGGCCGGCTGGCTCCTGAAAATCCACGATACGCAGGATGGTTCCCAGATGAAAGGTGGCACCAGTGCCAAGTCGGGCTGGTTTGATAGAGCCAAGTGGCTCCTGCCATCTGCCAGACAGAAGCGGGGCAGCTGAGTTTTGATTGCCAGGGAAAAGGGCCGTGGTTTGTGTTCGGGGGCTTGTGGCTGGGAGTGGCCGGCTGGCTCCTGAAAATCCACAATACGCAGGATGGTTCCCAGACCCAAGGGGGCACCAGTGCCGAGTCGGGCTGGTTTGATAGAGCCAAGTGGCTCCTGCAATCTGCCAGCCAGAAGATGGGCAGGTCAGTTTGACTTCCAGGGAAAAGGGCCGGAGTTTGTGTTTGGGGGCCTGTGACTGCGAGTGGCCGGCTGGCTCCTGAAAATCCACGATACACTGGATGGTTCCCAGATGAAAGGTGGCACCAGTGCCGAGTCGGGCTGGTTGGATAGAGGCAAGTGACTCCTGCAATCTGCCAGACAGAAGATGGGCAGGTCAGTTTGACTTCCAGGGAAAAGGGCCATAGTTTGTGTTTGGGGGCCTGTGACTGCCAGTGGCCGGCTGGCTCCTGAAAATCCGCAATACGCAGGATGGTTCCCAGATGAAAGGTGGCACCAGTGCCGAGTCGGGCTGGTTTGATAGAGCCAAGTGGCTCCTGCAATCTGCCAGCCAGAAGCTGGCAGCTGAGTTTTGTTTGCCAGGGAATAGGGCCGTGGTTTGTGTTCGGGGGCTTGTGGCTGGGAGTGGCCGGCTGGCTCCTGAAAATCCAGGATATGCTGGATGATTCCCAGACCCAAGAGGCACCACTGACAAGTCGGACTGGTATGACAGTACAAAGTGGCTCCTGCAATCTACCATCCAGAAGCAGGGCAGCTGAGTTTTTTTCCAGGGGAAAGGGCCATGGTATGTGTTTGGGGGCCTGTGGCTGGGAGTGGCCGGCTGGCTCCTGAAAATCCACGATACGCAGGATGGTTCCCAGATGAAAGGTGGCACCAGTGCCAAGTCGGGCTGGTTAGATAGAGCCAAGTGGCTCCTGCAATCTGCCATCCTGAAGATGGGCAGGTCAGTTTGACTTCCAGGGAAAAGTGCCGGAGTTTGTGTTTGGGGGCCTGTGGCTGCGAGTGGCCGGCTGGCTCCTGAAAATCCACAATACGCAGGATGGTTCCCAGGCCCAAGGGGGCACCAGTGCCGAGTCGGACTGGTATGACAGTACAAAGTGGCTCCTGCAATCTACCATCCAGAAGCGGGGCAGCTGAGTTTTTTTTCCAGGGAAATGGGCCGTGGTATGTGTTTGGGGGCCTGTGGCTGGGAGTGGCCGGCTGGCTCCTGAAAATCCACGATACGCAGGATGGTTCCCAGATGAAAGGTGGCAGCAGTGCCAAGTCGGGTTGGTTTGATAGAGGCAAGTGGCTCATGCAATCTGCCAGCCAGAAGCGGGGCAGCAGAGTTTTGATTGCCAGGGAAAAGGGCCATGGTTTGTGTTCGGGGGCTTGTGGCTGGGAGTGGCCGGCTGGCTCCTGAAAATCCACACCGTGCAGGATGGTTCCCAGACCCAAGGGGGCACCAGTGCCGAGTCGGGCTGGTTTGATAGAGCCAAGTGGCACCTGCAGTCTGCCAGCCAGAAGCGGGGCGGGTGAGTTTTGTTTGCCAGGGAAAAGGGCAGTGGTTTTTGTTTTGGGGCCTGTGGCTGGGAGTGGCTGTCTGGCTCCTGAAAATCCACGATACACTGGATGGTTCCCAGATGAAAGGTGGCACCAGTGCCGAGTCGGGCTGGTTTGATAGAGCCAAGTGACTCCTGCAAACTGCCAGACAGAAGATGGGCAGGTCAGTTTGACTTCCAGGGAAAAGGGCCGTAGTTTGTGTTCGGGGGCTTGTGGCTGGGAGTGGCCGGCTGGCTCCTGAAAATCCACGATATGCTGGATGATTCCCAGACCCAAGTGGCACCACTGACAAGTCGGACTGGTATAACAGTACAAAGTGGCTCCTGCAATCTACCATCCAGAAGCGGGGCAGCTGAGTTTTTTTTCCAGGGAAAAGGGCCATGGTATGTGTTTGGGGGCCTGTGGCTGGGAGTGGCCGGCTGGCTCCTGAAAATCCACGATACGCAGGGTGGTTCCCAGAACCTTAGGGGGCACCAGTGCCGAGTCAGGCTGGTTGGATAGAGGCAAGCGGCTCCTGCAATCTGCCAGCCAGAAGCGGGGCAGCTGAGTTTTTTTTCCAGGGAAAAGGGCCGTTTTAATTTTTCGGCGGCCTGTGGCTGGGAGTGGCCGGCTGGCTCCTGAAAATCCACGATACGCAGGATGGAACCCAGATGAAAGGCGGCACCAGTGCCAAGTCAGGCAGGTTTTATAGAGCCAAGTGGCTCCTGCAATCTGCCAGCCAGAAGCAGGGCGGGTGAGTTTTGTTTGCCAGGGAAGAGGGCCGTGGTTTGTCTCTGGGGGCCTGTGGCTGGGAGTGGCCGGCTGGCTCCAGAAAATCCACGCGGGGCAGGATGGTTCCCGGAACCTTAGGGGGCACCAGTGCCGAGTCAGGCTGGTTGGATAGAGCCAAGTGGCTCCTGCAATCTGCCAGCCAGAAGATGTGCAGGTCAGTTTTACTTCCAGGGAAAAGGGCCGTGGTTTGTATGTGGGGTCCAGTGGCTGGGAGTGGCCGGCTGGCTCCTGAAAATCCACGATACGCAGGATGGTTCCCAGATGAAAGGTGGCACCAGTGCCGAGTCGGGCTGGTTTGATAGAGCCAAGTGGCTCCTGCAATCTGCCAGCCAGAAGATGGGCAGGTCAGTTTTACCTCCAGGGAAAAGGGCCGTGGTTTGTGTTTGGGGGCCTGTGACTGCGAGTGGCCGGCTGGCTCCTGAAAATCCACGATACGCAGGATGGTTCCCAGATGAAAGGTGGCACCTGTGCCAAGTCGGGCTGGTTTGATAGAGGCAAGTGGCTCCTGCAATCTGCCAGCCAGAAGCGGGGCAGCAGAGTTTTTTTCCAGGGAAAAGGGCCGTGGTTTTTATTTGGGGGCCTGTGGCTGGGAGTGGCCGGCTGGCTCCTGAAAATCCACGATACGCAGGATGGTTCCCAGACCCAAGGGGGCACCAGTGCCGAGTCGGGCTGGTTTGATAGAGGCAAGGGGCTCCTGCAATCTGCCAGCCAGAAGCGGGGTGGGTGAGTTTTGTTTTCCAGAGAAAAGGGCCGTGGTTTGTGTTTGGGGGCCTGTGGCTGGGAGCGGCCGGCTGGCTCCAGAAAATCCACGCGGCGCAGGATGGTTCCCCGAACCTTAGGGGGCACCAGTGCCGAGTCGGGCTGGTTGGATGGAGGCAAGTGGCTCCTGCAATCTGCCAGAGAGAAGATGGGAAGGTCAGTTTGACTTCCAGGGAAAAGGGCCGTAGTTTGTGTTTGGGGGCCTGTGACTGCAAATCGCCGGCTGGCTCCTGAAAATTCACGATACGCAGGGTGGTTCCCAGAACCTTAGGGGGCACCAGTGCCGAGTCGGGCTGGTTTGAAAGAGCCAAGTGGCTCCTGCAATCTGCCAGACAGAAGATGGGCAGGTCAGTTTGACTTCCAGGGAAAAGGGCCGGAGTTTGTGTTCTGGGGCTTGTGGCTGGGAGTGGCCGGCTGGCTCCTGAAAATCCACGCCGCGCAGGATCGTTCCCAGACCCAAGGGGGCACCAGTGCCGAGTCGGGCTGGTTTGATAGAGCAAAGTGGCTCCTGCAATCTGTCAGACAGAAGATGGGCAGGTCAGTTTGACTTCCAGGGAAAAGGGCCGTAGTTTGTGTTTGGGGGCCTGTGACTGCGAGTGGCCGGCTGGCTCCTGAAAATCCACATTACGCAGGATGGTTCCCAGACCCAAGGGGGCACCAGTGCCGAGTCGGACTGGTATGACAGTACAAAGTGGGTCCTGCAATCTACCATCAAGAAGCAGGGCAGCTGAGTTTTTTTTCCAGGGAAATGGGCCGTGGTATGTGTTTGGGGGCCTGTGGCTGGGAGTGGCCGGCTGGCTCCTGAAAATCCACGATACGCAGGATGGTTCCCAGATGAAAGGTGGCACCAGTGCCAAGTCGGGCTGGTTTGATAGAGGCAAGTGGCTCCTGCAATCTGCCCGCCAGAAGCGGGGCAGCTGAGTTTTTGTTCCAGGGAAAAGGGCCGTTGTATGTGTTCGGGGGCCTGTGGCTGGGAGTGGCCGGCTGGCTCCAGAAAATCCAGGCGGCGCAGGATGGTTCCCCGAACCTTAGGGGGCACCAGTGCCGAGTTGGGCTGGTTTGATAGAGGCAAGTGGCTCCTGCAATCTGCCAGCCAGAAGCGGGGCGAGTGAGTTTTGTTTGCCGGGGAAAAGGGCCGTGGTTTGTGTTTGGGGGCCTGTGGCTGGGAGTGGACGGCTGGCTCCTGAAAATCCACGATACGCAGGATGGTTCCCAGATGAAAGGTGGATCCAGTGACGAGTCGGGCTGGTTTGATAAAGCCAAGTGGCTCCTGCAATCTGCAAGCCATAAGATGGGCAGGCCAGTTTTATTTCCAGGGAAAAGGGCCGTCGTTTGTGTTTGGGGGCCTGTGGCTGGGAGTGGCCGGCTGGCTCCTGAAAATTCACGATACGCAGGGTGGTTCCCAGAACCTTAGGGGGCACCAGTGCCGAGTCGGGCTGGTTTGATAGAGCCAAGTGGCTCCTGCAATCTGCCAGCAAGAAGATGGGCAGGTCAGTTTTACTTCCAGGGAAAAGGGCCGTGGTTTGTGTTTGGGGGCCTGTGGCTGGGAGTGGCCGGCTGGCACCTGAAAATTCACGATACGCAGGATGGTTCCCAGACCCAAGGGGGCATCAGTGCCGAGTCGGACTGGTATGACAGTACAAAGTGGCTCCTGCAATCTGCCAGCTGAAAGCGGAGCAGCTGAGTTTTGTTTGCCAGGGAAAAGGGCCGTGGTTTGTGTTTGGGGGCCTGTGGCTGGGAGTGGCCGGCTGGCTCCTGAAAATCCACGATACGCAGGATGGTTCCCAGACCCAAGGGGGCACCAGTGCCGAGTCGGGCTGGTTTGATAGAGGCAAGTGGCTCCTGCAATCTGCCAGCCAGAAGCGGGGCGGGTGAGTTTTGTTTGCCAGGGAAAAGGGCCGTGGTTTGTGTTTGGGGGCCTGTGGCTGGGAGTGGCCGGCTGGCTCCAGAAAATCCACGCGGCGCAGGATGGTTCCCCGAACCTTAGGGGGCACCAGTGCCGAGTCGGACTGGTATGACAGTACAAAGTGGCTCCTGCAATCTACCATCCAGAAGCGGGGCAGCTGAGTTTTTTTTCCAGGGAAATGGCCCTTGGTATGTGTTTGGGGGCCTGTGGCTGGGAGTGGCCGGCTGGCTCCTTAAAATCCACGATACGCAGGATGGTTCCCAGATGAAAGGTGGCACCAGTGCCAAGTCGGGCTGGTTTGATAGAGGCAAGTGGCTCCTGCATTCTGCCCGCCAGAAGCGGGGCATCTGAGTTTTTTTTCCAGGGAAAAGGGCCGCTTTTATGTGATCGGGGGCCTGTGGCTGGGAGTGGCCGGCTGGCTCCTGAAAATCCACGATACGCAGGACGGTTCCCAAAAGAAAGGTGGCACCAGTGCCGAGTCGGGCTGGTTTGATAGAGCCAAGTGGCTCCTGCAATCTGCCAGACAGAAGATGGGCAGGTCAGTTTGACTTCAAGGGAAAAGGGCCGGAGTTTGTGTTTGGGGGCCTGTGACTGCGAGTGGCCGGCTGGCTCCTGAAAATCAGCGATACACTGGATGGTTCCCAGATGAAAGGTGGCAGCACTGCCAAGTCGGGCTGGTTTGATAGAGCCAAGTGGCTCCTGCAATCTGCCAGACAGAAGCGGGGCAGCTGAGTTTTGATTGCCAGGGAAAAGGGCCGTGGTTTGTGTTCTGGGGGTTGTGGCTGGGAGTGGCCGGCTGGCGCCTGAAAATCCACAAAACGCAGGATGGTTCCCAGATGAAAGGTGGCACCAGTGCCGAGTCGGGCTGGTTTGATAGAGCCAAGTGGCTCCTGCAATCTGCCAGACAGAAGATGGGCAGGTCAGTTTGACTTCCAGGGAAAAGGGCCGGAGTTTGTGTTTGGGGGCCTGTGACTGCGAGTGGCCGGCTGGCTCCTGAAAATCCACGATACACTGGATGGTTCCCAGATGAAAGGTGGCACCAGTGCCGAGTCGGGCTGGTTTGATATAGGCAAGTGACTCCTGCAATCTGCCAGACAGAAGATGGGCAGGTCAGTTTGACTTCCAGGGAAAAGGGCCATAGTTTGTGTTTGGGGGCCTGTGACTGCCAGTGGCCGGCTGGCTCCTGAAAATCCGCAATACGCAGGATGGTTCCCAGATGAAAGGTGGCACCAGTGCCGAGTCGGGCTGGTTTGATAGAGCCAAGTGGCTCCTGCAATCTGCCAGCCAGAAGCTGGCAGCTGAGTTTTGTTTGCCAGGGAATAGGGCCGTGGTTTGTGTTCGGGGGCTTGTGGCTGGGAGTGGCCGGCTGGCACCTGAAAATCCACGATATGCTGGATGATTCCCAGACCCAAGTGGCACCACTGACAAGTCGGACTGGTATGACAGTACAAAGTGGCTCCTGCAATCTGCCCGCCAAAAGCGGGGCAGCTGAGTTTTTGTTCCAGGGAAAAGGGCCGTTGTATGTGTTCGGGGGCCTGTGGCTGGGAGTGGCCGGCTGGCTCCTGAAAATCCACGCCGCGCAGGATGGTTCCCAGACCCAAGGGGGCACGAGTGCCGAGTTGGGCTGGTTCGATAGAGGCAAGTGGCTCCTGCAATCTGCCAGCCAGAAGCGGGGCGAGTGAGTTTTGTTTGCCGGGGAAAAGGGCCGTGGTTGGTGTTTGGGGGCTTGTGGCTGGGAGTGGCTGGCTGGCTCCTGAAAATCCACGATACGCAGGGTGGTTACCAGAAACTTAGGGGGCACCAGTGCCGAGTCAGGCTGGTTGGATAGAGGCAAGTGGCTCCTGCAATCTGCCCGACAGAAGATGGGCAGGTCAGTTTTACTTCCAGGGAAAAGGGCCATAGATTGTGTTTGGGGGCCTGTGACTGCGAGTGGCCGGCTGGCTCCTGAAAATCCACATTACGCAGGATGGTTCCCAGACCCAAGGGGGCACCAGTGCCGAGTCAGACTGGTATGACAGTACAAAGTGGCTCCTGCAATCTACCATCCAGAAGCGGAGCAGCTGAGTTTTTTTTCCAGGGAAAAGGGCCGTGGTTTGTGTTTGGGGGCCTGTGGCTGGGAGCGGCCGGCTGGCTCCAGAAAATCCACGCGGCGCAGGATGGTTCCCCGAACCTTAGGGGGCACCAGTGCCGAGTCGGGCTGGTTGGATGGAGGCAAGTGGCTCCTGCAATCTGCCAGAGAGAAGATGGGAAGGTCAGTTTGACTTCCAGGGAAAAGGGCCGTAGTTTGTGTTTGGGGGCCTGTGACTGCAAATCGCCGGCTGGCTCCTGAAAATTCACGATACGCAGGGTGGTTCCCAGAACCTTAGGGGGCACCAGTGCCGAGTCGGGCTGGTTTGAAAGAGCCAAGTGGCTCCTGCAATCTGCCAGACAGAAGATGGGCAGGTCAGTTTGACTTCCAGGGAAAAGGGCCGGAGTTTGTGTTCTGGGGCTTGTGGCTGGGAGTGGCCGGCTGGCTCCTGAAAATCCACGCCGCGCAGGATCGTTCCCAGACCCAAGGGGGCACCAGTGCCGAGTCGGGCTGGTTTGATAGAGCAAAGTGGCTCCTGCAATCTGTCAGACAGAAGATGGGCAGGTCAGTTTGACTTCCAGGGAAAAGGGCCGTAGTTTGTGTTTGGGGGCCTGTGACTGCGAGTGGCCGGCTGGCTCCTGAAAATCCACATTACGCAGGATGGTTCCCAGACCCAAGGGGGCACCAGTGCCGAGTCGGACTGGTATGACAGTACAAAGTGGGTCCTGCAATCTACCATCAAGAAGCAGGGCAGCTGAGTTTTTTTTCCAGGGAAATGGGCCGTGGTATGTGTTTGGGGGCCTGTGGCTGGGAGTGGCCGGCTGGCTCCTGAAAATCCACGATACGCAGGATGGTTCCCAGATGAAAGGTGGCACCAGTGCCAAGTCGGGCTGGTTTGATAGAGGCAAGTGGCTCCTGCAATCTGCCCGCCAGAAGCGGGGCAGCTGAGTTTTTGTTCCAGGGAAAAGGGCCGTTGTATGTGTTCGGGGGCCTGTGGCTGGGAGTGGCCGGCTGGCTCCTGAAAATCCACGCCGCGCAGGATGGTTCCCAGACCCAAGGGGGCACGAGTGCCGAGTTGGGCTGGTTTGATAGAGGCAAGTGGCTCCTGCAATCTGCCAGCCAGAAGCGGGGCGAGTGAGTTTTGTTTGCCGGGGAAAAGGGCCGTGGTTTGTGTTTGGGGGCCTGTGGCTGGGAGTGGACGGCTGGCTCCTGAAAATCCACGATACGCAGGATGGTTCCCAGATGAAAGGTGGATCCAGTGACGAGTCGGGCTGGTTTGACAAAGCCAAGTGGCTCCTGCAATCTGCAAGCCATAAGATGGGCAGGCCAGTTTTATTTCCAGGGAAAAGGGCCGTCGTTTGTGTTTGGGGGCCTGTGGCTGGGAGTGGCCGGCTGGCTCCTGAAAATTCACGATACGCAGGGTGGTTCCCAGACCCAAGGGGGCATCAGTGCGGAGTCGGACTGGTATGACAGTACAAAGTGGCTCCTGCAATCTGCCAGCTGAAAGCGGAGCAGCTGAGTTTTGTTTGCCAGGGAAAAGGGCCGTGGTTTATGTTTGGGGGCCTGTGGCTGGGAGTGGCCGGCTGGCTCCTGAAAATCCACGATACGCAGGATGGTTCCCAGACCCAAGGGGGCGCCAGTGCCGAGTCGGGCTGGTTTGATAGAGGCAAGTGGCTCCTGCAATCTGCCAGCCAGAAGCGGGGCGGGTGAGTTTTGTTTGCCAGGGAAAAGGGCCGTGGTTTGTGTTTGGGGGCCTGTGGCTGGGAGTGGCCGGCTGGCTCCTGAAAATCCACAATACGCAGGATGGTTCCTAGACCCAAGGGGGCACCAGTGCCGAGTCTGACTGGTATGACAGTACAAAGTGGCTCCTGCAATCTACCATCCAGAAGCGGGGCAGGTCAGTTTTTTTTCCAGGGAAATGGGCCGTGGTATGTGTTCTGGGGCCTGTGGCTGGGAGTGGCCGGCTGGCTGCTGAAAATCCACGCCGCGCAGGATGGTTTCCAGACCCAAGGGGGCACGAGTGCCGAGTTGGGCTGGTTTTATAGAGGCAAGTGGCTCCTGCAATCTGCCAGCCAGAAGATGTGCAGGTCAGTTTTACTTCCAGGGAAAAGGGCCGTGGTTTGTATGTGGGGTCCAGTGGCTGGGAGTGGCCGGCTGGCTCCTGAAAATCCACGATACGCAGGATGGTTCCCAGATGAAAGGTGGCACCAGTGCCGAGTCGGGCTGGTTTGATAGAGCCAAGTGGCTCCTGCAATCTGCCAGCCAGAAGATGGGCAGGTCAGTTTTACCTCCAGGGAAAAGGGCCGTGGTTTGTGTTTGGGGGCCTGTGACTGCGAGTGGCCGGCTGGCTCCTGAAAATCCACGATACGCAGGATGGTTCCCAGATGAAAGGTGGCACCAGTGCCAAGTCGGGCTGGTTTGATAGAGGCAAGTGGCTCCTGCAATCTGCCAGCCAGAAGCGGGGCAGCAGAGTTTTTTTCCAGGGAAAAGGGCCGTGGTTTTTATTTGGGGGCCTGTGGCTGGGAGTGGCCGGCTGGCTCCTGAAAATCCACGATACGCAGGATGGTTCCCAGACCCAAGGGGGCACCAGTGCCGAGTCGGGCTGGTTTGATAGAGGCAAGGGGCTCCTGCAATCTGCCAGCCAGAAGCGGGGTGGGTGAGTTTTGTTTTCCAGGGAAAAGGGCCGTGGTTTGTGTTTGGGGGCCTGTGGCTGGGAGCGGCCGGCTGGCTCCAGAAAATCCACGCGGCGCAGGATGGTTCCCCGAACCTTAGGGGGCACCAGTGCCGAGTCGGGCTGGTTGGATGGAGGCAAGTGGCTCCTGCAATCTGCCAGAGAGAAGATGGGAAGGTCAGTTTGACTTCCAGGGAAAAGGGCCGTCGTTTGTGTTTGGGGGCCTGTGGCTGGGAGTGGCCGGCTGGCTCCTGAAAATTCACGATACGCAGGGTGGTTCCCAGAACCTTAGGGGGCACCAGTGCCGAGTCGGGCTGGTTTGAAAGAGCCAAGTGGCTCCTGCAATCTGCCAGACAGAAGATGGGCAGGTCAGTTTGACTTCCAGGGAAAAGGGCCGTAGTTTGTGTTTGGGGGCCTGTGACTGCAAATCGCCGGCTGGCTCCTGAAAATCCAAAATACGCAGGATGGTTCCCAGACCCAAGGGGGCATCAGTGCCGAGTCGGACTGGTATGACAGTACAAAGTGGCTCCTGCAATCTGCCAGCCAGAAGCGGGGCAGCTGAGTTTTGTTTGCCAGGGAAAAGGGCCGTGGTTTGTGTTCTGGGGCTTGTGGCTGGGAGTGGCCGGCTGGCTCCTGAAAATCCACGCCGCGCAGGATCGTTCCCAGACCCAAGGGGGCACCAGTGCCGAGTCGGGCTGGTTTGATAGAGCAAAGTGGCTCCTGCAATCTGTCAGACAGAAGATGGGCAGGTCAGTTTGACTTCCAGGGAAAAGGGCCGTAGTTTGTGTTTGGGGGCCTGTGACTGCGAGTGGCCGGCTGGCTCCTGAAAATCCACATTACGCAGGATGGTTCCCAGACCCAAGGGGGCACCAGTGCCGAGTCGGACTGGTATGACAGTACAAAGTGGGTCCTGCAATCTACCATCAAGAAGCAGGGCAGCTGAGTTTTTTTTCCAGGGAAATGGGCCGTGGTATGTGTTTGGGGGCCTGTGGCTGGGAGTGGCCGGCTGGCTCCTGAAAATCCACGATACGCAGGATGGTTCCCAGATGAAAGGTGGCACCAGTGCCAAGTCGGGCTGGTTTGATAGAGGCAAGTGGCTCCTGCAATCTGCCCGCCAGAAGCGGGGCAGCTGAGTTTTTGTTCCAGGGAAAAGGGCCGTTGTATGTGTTCGGGGGCCTGTGGCTGGGAGTGGCCGGCTGGCTCCTGAAAATCCACGCCGCGCAGGATGGTTCCCAGACCCAAGGGGGCACGAGTGCCGAGTTGGGCTGGTTTGATAGAGGCAAGTGGCTCCTGCAATCTGCCAGCCAGAAGCGGGGCGAGTGAGTTTTGTTTGCCGGGGAAAAGGGCCGTGGTTTGTGTTTGGGGGCCTGTGGCTGGGAGTGGACGGCTGGCTCCTGAAAATCCACGATACGCAGGATGGTTCCCAGATGAAAGGTGGATCCAGTGACGAGTCGGGCTGGTTTGATAAAGCCAAGTGGCTCCTGCAATCTGCAAGCCATAAGATGGGCAGGCCAGTTTTATTTCCAGGGAAAAGGGCCGTCGTTTGTGTTTGGGGGCCTGTGGCTGGGAGTGGCCGGCTGGCTCCTGAAAATTCACGATACGCAGGATGGTTCCCAGACCCAAGGGGGCATCAGTGCCGAGTCGGACTGGTATGACAGTACAAAGTGGCTCCTGCAATCTGCCAGCTGAAAGCGGAGCAGCTGAGTTTTGTTTGCCAGGGAAAAGGGCCGTGGTTTGTGTTTGGGGGCCTGTGGCTGGGAGTGGCCGGCTGGCTCCTGAAAATCCACGACACGCAGGATGGTTCCCAGACCCAAGGGGGCTCCAGTGCCGAGTCGGGCTGGTTTGATAGAGGCAAGTGGCTCCTGCAATCTGCCAGCCAGAAGCGGGGCGGGTGAGTTTTGTTTGCCAGGGAAAAGGGCCGTGGTTTGTGTTTGGGGGCCTGTGGCTGGGAGTGGCCGGCTGGCTCCAGAAAATCCACGCGGCGCAGGATGGTTCCCCGAACCTTAGGGGGCACCAGTGCCGAGTCGGACTGGTATGACAGTACAAAGTGGCTCCTGCAATCTACCATCCAGAAGCGGGGCAGCTGAGTTTTTTTTCCAGGGAAATGGCCCTTGGTATGTGTTTGGGGGCCTGTGGCTGGGAGTGGCCGGCTGGCTCCTTAAAATCCACGATACGCAGGATGGTTCCCAGATGAAAGGTGGCACCAGTGCCAAGTCGGGCTGGTTTGATAGAGGCAAGTGGCTCCTGCATTCTGCCCGCCAGAAGCGGGGCATCTGAGTTTTTTTTCCAGGGAAAAGGGCCGCTTTTATGTGATCGGGGGCCTGTGGCTGGGAGTGGCCGGCTGGCTCCTGAAAATCCACGATACGCAGGACGGTTCCCAAAAGAAAGGTGGCACCAGTGCCGAGTCGGGCTGGTTTGATAGAGCCAAGTGGCTCCTGCAATCTGCCAGACAGAAGATGGGCAGGTCAGTTTGACTTCAAGGGAAAAGGGCCGGAGTTTGTGTTTGGGGGCCTGTGACTGCGAGTGGCCGGCTGGCTCCTGAAAATCCACGATACACTGGATGGTTCCCAGATGAAAGGTGGCAGCAGTGCCAAGTCGGGCTGGTTTGATAGAGCCAAGTGGCTCCTGCAATCTGCCAGACAGAAGCGGGGCAGCTGAGTTTTGATTGCCAGGGAAAAGGGCCGTGGTTTGTGTTTTGGGGGTTGTGGCTGGGAGTGGCCGGCTGGCGCCTGAAAATCCACAAAACGCAGGATGGTTCCCAGATGAAAGGTGGCACCAGTGCCGAGTCGGGCTGGTTTGATAGAGCCAAGTGGCTCCTGCAATCTGCCAGACAGAAGATGGGCAGGTCAGTTTGACTTCCAGGGAAAAGGGCCGGAGTTTGTGTTTGGGGGCCTGTGACTGCGAGTGGCCGGCTGGCTCCTGAAAATCCACGATACACTGGATGGTTCCCAGATGAAAGGTGGCACCAGTGCCGAGTCGGGCTGGTTGGATATAGGCAAGTGACTCCTGCAATCTGCCAGACAGAAGATGGGCAGGTCAGTTTGACTTCCAGGGAAAAGGGCCATAGTTTGTGTTTGGGGGCCTGTGACTGCCAGTGGCCGGCTGGCTCCTGAAAATCCGCAATACGCAGGATGGTTCCCAGATGAAAGGTGGCACCAGTGCCGAGTCGGGCTGGTTTGATAGAGCCAAGTGGCTCCTGCAATCTGCCAGCCAGAAGCTGGCAGCTGAGTTTTGTTTGCCAGGGAATAGGGCCGTGGTTTGTGTTCGGGGGCTTGTGGCTGGGAGTGGCCGGCTGGCTCCTGAAATTCCACGATATGCTGGATGATTCCCAGACCCAAGTGGCACCACTGACAAGTCGGACTGGTATGACAGTACAAAGTGGCTCCTGCAATCTGCCCGCCAGAAGCGGGGCAGCTGAGTTTTTGTTCCAGGGAAAAGGGCCGTTGTATGTGTTCGGGGGCCTGTGGCTGGGAGTGGCCGGCTGGCTCCTGAAAATCCACGCCGCGCAGGATGGTTCCCAGACCCAAGGGGGCACGAGTGCCGAGTTGGGCTGGTTCGATAGAGGCAAGTGGCTCCTGAAATCTGCCAGCCAGAAGCGGGGCGAGTGAGTTTTGTTTGCCGGGGAAAAGGGCCGTGGTTGGTGTTTGGGGGCTTGTGGCTGGGAGTGGCTGGCTGGCTCCTGAAAATCCACGATACGCAGGGTGGTTACCAGAAACTTAGGGGGCACCAGTGCCGAGTCAGGCTGGTTGGATAGAGGCAAGTGGCTCCTGCAATCTGCCAGACAGAAGATGGGCAGGTCAGTTTGACTTCCAGGGAAAAGGGCCATAGATTGTGTTTGGGGGCCTATGACTGCGAGTGGCCGGCTGGCTCCTGAAAATCCACATTACGCAGGATGGTTCCCAGACCCAAGGGGGCACCAGTGCCGAGTCAGACTGGTATGACAGTACAAAGTGGCTCCTGCAATCTACCATCCAGAAGCGGAGCAGCTGAGTTTTTTTTCCAGGGAAAAGGGCCGTTGTATGTGATCGGGGGCCTGTGGCTGGGAGTGGACGGCTGGCTCCTGAAAATCCACGATACGCAGGATGGTTCCCAGATGAAAGGTGGAACCAGTGCCGAGTCGGGCTGGTTTGATAAAGCCAAGTGGCTCCTGCAATCTGCAAGCCATAAGATGGGCAGGTCAGTTTTACTTCCAGGGAAAAGGGCCGTGGTTTGTGTTTGGGGGCCTGTGGCTGGGAGTGGCCGGCTGGCACCTGAAAATTCACGATACGCAGGATGGTTCCCAGACCCAAGGGGGCATCAGTGCCGAGTCGGACTGGTATGACAGTACAAAGTGGCTCCTGCAATCTGCCAGCTGAAAGCGGAGCAGCTGAGTTTTGTTTGCCAGGGAAAAGGGCCGTGGTTTATGTTTGGGGGCCTGTGGCTGGGAGTGGCCGGCTGGCTCCTGAAAATCCACGATACGCAGGATGGTTCCCAGACCCAAGGGGGCGCCAGTGCCGAGTCGGGCTGGTTTGATAGAGGCAAGTGGCTCCTGCAATCTGCCAGCCAGAAGCGGGGCGGGTGAGTTTTGTTTGCCAGGGAAAAGGGCCGTGGTTTGTGTTTGGGGGCCTGTGGCTGGGAGTGGCCGGCTGGCTCCTGAAAATCCACGATACGCAGGACGGTTCCCAGAAGAAAGGTGGCACCAGTGCCGAGTCGGGCTGGTTTGATAGAGCCAAGTGGCTCCTGCAATCTGCCAGACAGAAGATGGGCAGGTCAGTTTGACTTCAAGGGAAAAGGGCCGGAGTTTGTGTTTGGGGGCCTGTGACTGCGAGTGGCCGGCTGGCTCCTGAAAATCCACGATACCCTGGATGGTTCCCAGATGAAAGGTGGCAGCAGCGCCAAGTCGGGCTGGTTTGATAGAGCCAAGTGGCTCCTGCAATCTGCCAGATAGAAGCGGGGCAGCTGAGTTTTGATTGCCAGGGAAAAGGGCCGTGGTTTGTGTTCGGGGGCTTGTGGCTGGGAGTGGCCGGCTGGCGCCTGAAAATCCACAAAACGCAGGATGGTTCCCAGATGAAAGGTGGCACCAGTGCCGAGTCGGGCTGGTTTGATAGAGCCAAGTGGCTCCTGCAATCTGCCAGACAGAAGATGGGCAGGTCAGTTTGACTTCCAGGGAAAAGGGCCGGAGTTTGTGTTTGGGGGCCTGTGACTGCGAGTGGCCGGCTGGCTCCTGAAAATCCACGATACACTGGATGGTTCCCAGATGAAAGGTGGCACCAGTGCCGAGTCGGGCTGGTTGGATATAGGCAAGTGACTCCTGCAATCTGCCAGACAGAAGATGGGCAGGTCAGTTTGACTTCCAGGGAAAAGGGCCATAGTTTGTGTTTGGGGGCCTGTGACTGCCAGTGGCCGGCTGGCTCCTGAAAATCCGCAATACGCAGGATGGTTCCCAGATGAAAGGTGGCACCAGTGCCGAGTCGGGCTGGTTTGATAGAGCCAAGTGGCTCCTGCAATCTGCCAGCCAGAAGCTGGCAGCTGAGTTTTGTTTGCCAGGGAATAGGGCCGTGGTTTGTGTTCGGGGGCTTGTGGCTGGGAGTGGCCGGCTGGCTCCTGAAAATCCACGATATGCTGGATGATTCCCCGACCCAAGTGGCACCACTGACAAGTCGGACTGGTATGACAGTACAAAGTGGCTCCTGCAATCTGCCCGCCAGAAGCGGGGCAGCTGAGTTTTTGTTCCAGGGAAAAGGGCCGTTGTATGAGTTCGGGGACTGTGGCTGGGAGTGGCCGGCTGGCTCCTGAAAATCCACGATACGCAGGATGGTTCCCAGATGAAAGGTGGCACCAGTGCCAAGTCGGGCTGGTTAGATAGAGCCAAGTGGCTCCTGCAATCTGCCAGACAGAAGATGGGCAGGTCAGTTTGACTTCCAGGGAAAAGGGCCGGAGTTTGTGTTTGGGGGCCTGTGGCTGCGAGTGGCCGGCTGGCTCCTGAAAATCCACAATACGCAGGATGGTTCCCAGGCCCAAGGGGGCACCAGTGCCGAGTCGGACTGGTATGACAGTAGAAAGTGGCTCCTGCAATCTACCATCCAGAAGCGGGGCAGCTGAGTTTTTTTTCCAGGGAAATGGGCCGTGGTATGTGTTTGGGGGCCTGTGGCTGGGAGTGGCCGGCTGGCTCCTGAAAATCCACTATACGCAGGATGGTTCCCAGATGAAAGGTGGCAGCAGTGCCAAGTCGGGCTGGTTTGATAGAGGCAAGTGGCTCCTGCAATCTGCCAGCCAGAAGCGGGGCAGCAGAGTTTTGATTGCCAGGGAAAAGGGCCATGGTTTGTGTTCGGGGGCCTGTGGCTGGGAGTGGCCGGCTGGCTCCTGAAAATCCACGCCGCGCAGGATGGTTCCCAGACCCAAGGGGGCACCAGTGCCGAGTCGGGCTGGTTTGATAGAGTCAAGTGGCTCCTGCGGTCTGCCAGCCAGAAGCGGGGCGGGTGAGTTTTGTTTGCCAGGGAAAAGGTCCGTGGTTTGTGTTTGTGGGCCTGTGGCTGGGAGTGGCCGGCTGGCTCCTGAAAATTCACGCGGCGCAGGATGGTCCCCCGAACCTTAGGGGGCACCAGTGCCGAGTCGGGCTATTTGGATAGTGGCAAGTGGCTCCTGCAATCTGCCAGACAGAAGATGGGCAGGTCAGTTTGACTTCCAGGGAAAAGGGCCGTAGTTTTTGTTTGAGGGCCTGTGACTGCGAGTGGCCGGCTGGCTCCTGAAAATCCACAATACGCAGGATGGTTCCCAGATGAAAGGTGGCACCAGTGCCGAGTCGGGCAGGTTTGATAGAGCCAAGCGGCTCCTGCAATCTGCCAGCCAGAAGCGGGGCGGGTGAGTTTTGTTTCCAGGGAAAAGGGCCGTTGTATATGTTCGGGGGCCTGTGGCTGGGAATGGCCGGCTGGCTCCTGAAAATCCACGATAAGCAGGATGGTTCCCAGATTAAAGGTGGCACCAGTGCCGAGTCAGGCTGGTTTGATAGAGCCAAGTGTCTCCTGCAATCTGCCAGCCCGAAGCGAGGCAGCTGAGTTTTGTTTGCCAGGGAAAAGGGCCGTGGTTTGTGTTCGGGGGCTTGTGGCTGGGAGTGGCCGGCTGGCTCCTGAAAATTCACGATACGCAGGGTGGTTCCCAGACCCAAGTGGCACCACTGACAAGTCGGACTGGTATGACAGTACAAAGTGGCTCCTGCAATCTACCATCCTGAAGATGGGAAGGTCAGTTTTACATCCAGGAAAAAGGGCAGTAGAATCTGTTTGGGGGCCTGTGGCTGGGAGTGGCCGGCTGGCTCCTGAAAATCCACGATACGCAGGATGGTTCCCAGATGAAAGGTGGCACCAGTGCCTAGTCGGGCTGGTTTGATAGAGCCAAGTGGCTCCAGCAATCTGCCAGCCAGAAGATGGGAAGGTCAGTTTTACTTCCAGGGAAAAGGGCCGTGGTTTGTGTTTGGGGGCCTGTGGCTGGGAGTGGCCGGCTGGCTCCTGAAAATCCACGTTACACTGCATGGTTCCCAGATGAAAGGTGGCACCCGTGCCGAGTCGGGCTGGTTGGATAGAGGCAAGTGACTCCTGCAATCTGCCAGACAGAAGATGGGCAGGTCAGTTTGACTTTCAGGGAAAAGGGCCATTTTTTTTTTTTGGGGGCCTGTGGCTGAAAGTGGCCGGCTGGCTCCTGAAAATCCGCAATACGCAGGGTGGTTCCCAGACCAAAGGGGGCACCAATGCCGGGTTGGACTGGTATGACAGTACAAAGTGGCTCCTGCAATCTGCCAGACAGAAGCGGGGCGGGGGAGATCTGTTTCCAGGGAAAAGGGCCGTTGTATGTGTTCGGGGGCCTGTGGCTGGGAATGGCCGGCTGGCTCCTGAAAATCCACGATACACTGGATGGTTCCCAGATGAAAGGTGGCACCAGTGCCGAGTCGGGCTGGTTTGACAGAGCCAAGTGACTCCTGCAATCTGCCAGCCAGAAGCGGGGCAGGTCAGTTTTACTTCCAGGGAAAAGGGCCGTGGTTTGTGTCTGGGGGCCTGTGGCTGGGAGTGGCCGGCTGGCTCCTGAATATTCACGATATGCTGGATGATTCCCAGACCCAAGTGGCACCACTGACAAGTCGGACTGGTTTGATAGAGGCAAGTGGCTCCTGCATTCTGCCCGCCAGAAGCGGGGCATCTGAGTTTTTTTTCCAGGGAAAAGGGCCGCTTTTATGTGATCGGGGGCCTGTGGCTGGGAGTGGCCGGCTGGCTCCTGAAAATCCACGATACGCAGGACGGTTCCCAAAAGAAAGGTGGCACCAGTGCCGAGTCGGGCTGGTTTGATAGAGCCAAGTGGCTCCTGCAATCTGCCAGACAGACGATGGGCAGGTCAGTTTGACTTCAAGGGAAAAGGGCCGGAGTTTGTGTTTGGGGGCCTGTGACTGCGAGTGGCCGGCTGGCTCCTGAAAATCCACGATACACTGGATGGTTCCCAGATGAAAGGTGGCAGCAGTGCCAAGTCGGGCTGGTTTGATAGAGCCAAGTGGCTCCTGCAATCTGCCAGACAGAAGCGGGGCAGCTGAGTTTTGATTGCCAGGGAAAAGGGCCGTGGTTTGTGTTTTGGGGGTTGTGGCTGGGAGTGGCCGGCTGGCGCCTGAAAATCCACAAAACGCAGGATGGTTCCCAGATGAAAGGTGGCACCAGTGCCGAGTCGGGCTGGTTTGATAGAGCCAAGTGGCTCCTGCAATCTGCCAGACAGAAGATGGGCAGGTCAGTTTGACTTCCAGGGAAAAGGGCCGGAGTTTGTGTTTGGGGGCCTGTGACTGCGAGTGGCCGGCTGGCTCCTGAAAATCCACGATACACTGGATGGTTCCCAGATGAAAGGTGGCACCAGTGCCGAGTCGGGCTGGTTGGATATAGGCAAGTGACTCCTGCAATCTGCCAGACAGAAGATGGGCAGGTCAGTTTGACTTCCAGGGAAAAGGGCCATAGTTTGTGTTTGGGGGCCTGTGACTGCCAGTGGCCGGCTGGCTCCTGAAAATCCGCAATACGCAGGATGGTTCCCAGATGAAAGGTGGCACCAGTGCCGAGTCGGGCTGGTTTGATAGAGCCAAGTGGCTCCTGCAATCTGCCAGCCAGAAGCTGGCAGCTGAGTTTTGTTTGCCAGGGAATAGGGCCGTGGTTTGTGTTCGGGGGCTTGTGGCTGGGAGTGGCCGGCTGGCTCCTGAAATTCCACGATATGCTGGATGATTCCCAGACCCAAGTGGCACCACTGACAAGTCGGACTGGTATGACAGTACAAAGTGGCTCCTGCAATCTGCCCGCCAGAAGCGGGGCAGCTGAGTTTTTGTTCCAGGGAAAAGGGCCGTTGTATGTGTTCGGGGGCCTGTGGCTGGGAGTGGCCGGCTGGCTCCTGAAAATCCACGCCGCGCAGGATGGTTCCCAGACCCAAGGGGGCACGAGTGCCGAGTTGGGCTGGTTCGATAGAGGCAAGTGGCTCCTGAAATCTGCCAGCCAGAAGCGGGGCGAGTGAGTTTTGTTTGCCGGGGAAAAGGGCCGTGGTTGGTGTTTGGGGGCTTGTGGCTGGGAGTGGCTGGCTGGCTCCTGAAAATCCACGATACGCAGGGTGGTTACCAGAAACTTAGGGGGCACCAGTGCCGAGTCAGGCTGGTTGGATAGAGGCAAGTGGCTCCTGCAATCTGCCAGACAGAAGATGGGCAGGTCAGTTTGACTTCCAGGGAAAAGGGCCATAGATTGTGTTTGGGGGCCTGTGACTGCGAGTGGCCGGCTGGCTCCTGAAAATCCACATTACGCAGGATGGTTCCCAGACCCAAGGGGGCACCAGTGCCGAGTCAGACTGGTATGACAGTACAAAGTGGCTCCTGCAATCTACCATCCAGAAGCGGAGCAGCTGAGTTTTTTTTCCAGGGAAAAGGGCCGTTGTATGTGATCGGGGGCCTGTGGCTGGGAGTGGACGGCTGGCTCCTGAAAATCCACGATACGCAGGATGGTTCCCAGATGAAAGGTGGAACCAGTGCCGAGTCGGGCTGGTTTGATAAAGCCAAGTGGCTCCTGCAATCTGCAAGCCATAAGATGGGCAGGTCAGTTTTACTTCCAGGGAAAAGGGCCGTGGTTTGTGTTTGGGGGCCTGTGGCTGGGAGTGGCCGGCTGGCACCTGAAAATTCACGATACGCAGGATGGTTCCCAGACCCAAGGGGGCATCAGTGCCGAGTCGGACTGGTATGACAGTACAAAGTGGCTCCTGCAATCTGCCAGCTGAAAGCGGAGCAGCTGAGTTTTGTTTGCCAGGGAAAAGGGCCGTGGTTTATGTTTGGGGGCCTGTGGCTGGGAGTGGCCGGCTGGCTCCTGAAAATCCACGATACGCAGGATGGTTCCCAGACCCAAGGGGGCGCCAGTGCCGAGTCGGGCTGGTTTGATAGAGGCAAGTGGCTCCTGCAATCTGCCAGCCAGAAGCGGGGCGGGTGAGTTTTGTTTGCCAGGGAAAAGGGCCGTGGTTTGTGTTTGGGGGCCTGTGGCTGCGAGTGGCCGGCTGGCTCCAGAAAATCCACGCGGCGCAGGATGGTTCCCCGAACCTTAGGGGGCACCAGTGCCGAGTCGGACTGGTATGACAGTACAAAGTGGCTCCTGCAATCTACCATCCAGAAGCGGGGCAGCTGAGTTTTTTTTCCAGGGAAATGGCCCGTGGTATGTGTTTGGGGGCCTGTGGCTGGGAGTGGCCGGCTGGCTCCTTAAAATCCACGATACGCAGGATGGTTCCCAGATGAAAGGTGGCACCAGTGCCAAGTCGGGCTGGTTTGATAGAGGCAAGTGGCTCCTGCATTCTGCCCGCCAGAAGCGGGGCATCTGAGTTTTTTTTCCAGGGAAAAGGGCCGCTTTTATGTGATCGGGGGCCTGTGGCTGGGAGTGGCCGGCTGGCTCCTGAAAATCCACGATACGCAGGACGGTTCCCAGAAGAAAGGTGGCACCAGTGCCGAGTCGGGCTGGTTTGATAGAGCCAAGTGGCTCCTGCAATCTGCCAGACAGAAGATGGGCAGGTCAGTTTGACTTCAAGGGAAAAGGGCCGGAGTTTGTGTTTGGGGGCCTGTGACTGCGAGTGGCCGGCTGGCTCCTGAAAATCCACGATACCCTGGATGGTTCCCAGATGAAAGGTGGCAGCAGCGCCAAGTCGGGCTGGTTTGATAGAGCCAAGTGGCTCCTGCAATCTGCCAGATAGAAGCGGGGCAGCTGAGTTTTGATTGCCAGGGAAAAGGGCCGTGGTTTGTGTTCGGGGGCTTGTGGCTGGGAGTGGCCGGCTGGCGCCTGAAAATCCACAAAACGCAGGATGGTTCCCAGATGAAAGGTGGCACCAGTGCCGAGTCGGGCTGGTTTGATAGAGCCAAGTGGCTCCTGCAATCTGCCAGACAGAAGATGGGCAGGTCAGTTTGACTTCCAGGGAAAAGGGCCGGAGTTTGTGTTTGGGGGCCTGTGACTGCGAGTGGCCGGCTGGCTCCTGAAAATCCACGATACACTGGATGGTTCCCAGATGAAAGGTGGCACCAGTGCCGAGTCGGGCTGGTTGGATATAGGCAAGTGACTCCTGCAATCTGCCAGACAGAAGATGGGCAGGTCAGTTTGACTTCCAGGGAAAAGGGCCATAGTTTGTGTTTGGGGGCCTGTGACTGCCAGTGGCCGGCTGGCTCCTGAAAATCCGCAATACGCAGGATGGTTCCCAGATGAAAGGTGGCACCAGTGCCGAGTCGGGCTGGTTTGATAGAGCCAAGTGGCTCCTGCAATCTGCCAGCCAGAAGCTGGCAGCTGAGTTTTGTTTGCCAGGGAATAGGGCCGTGGTTTGTGTTCGGGGGCTTGTGGCTGGGAGTGGCCGGCTGGCTCCTGAAAATCCACGATATGCTGGATGATTCCCCGACCCAAGTGGCACCACTGACAAGTCGGACTGGTATGACAGTACAAAGTGGCTCCTGCAATCTGCCCGCCAGAAGCGGGGCAGCTGAGTTTTTGTTCCAGGGAAAAGGGCCGTTGTATGAGTTCGGGGACTGTGGCTGGGAGTGGCCGGCTGGCTCCTGAAAATCCACGATACGCAGGATGGTTCCCAGATGAAAGGTGGCACCAGTGCCAAGTCGGGCTGGTTAGATAGAGCCAAGTGGCTCCTGCAATCTGCCAGACAGAAGATGGGCAGGTCAGTTTGACTTCCAGGGAAAAGGGCCGGAGTTTGTGTTTGGGGGCCTGTGGCTGCGAGTGGCCGGCTGGCTCCTGAAAATCCACAATACGCAGGATGGTTCCCAGGCCCAAGGGGGCACCAGTGCCGAGTCGGACTGGTATGACAGTAGAAAGTGGCTCCTGCAATCTACCATCCAGAAGCGGGGCAGCTGAGTTTTTTTTCCAGGGAAATGGGCCGTGGTATGTGTTTGGGGGCCTGTGGCTGGGAGTGGCCGGCTGGCTCCTGAAAATCCACGATACGCAGGATGGTTCCCAGATGAAAGGTGGCAGCAGTGCCAAGTCGGGCTGGTTTGATAGAGGCAAGTGGCTCCTGCAATCTGCCAGCCAGAAGCGGGGCAGCAGAGTTTTGATTGCCAGGGAAAAGGGCCATGGTTTGTGTTCGGGGGCCTGTGGCTGGGAGTGGCCGGCTGGCTCCTGAAAATCCACGCCGCGCAGGATGGTTCCCAGACCCAAGGGGGCACCAGTGCCGAGTCGGGCTGGTTTGATAGAGTCAAGTGGCTCCTGCGGTCTGCCAGCCAGAAGCGGGGCGGGTGAGTTTTGTTTGCCAGGGAAAAGGTCCGTGGTTTGTGTTTGTGGGCCTGTGGCTGGGAGTGGCCGGCTGGCTCCTGAAAATTCACGCGGCGCAGGATGGTCCCCCGAACCTTAGGGGGCACCAGTGCCGAGTCGGGCTATTTGGATAGTGGCAAGTGGCTCCTGCCATCTGCCAGACAGAAGATGGGCAGGTCAGTTTGACTTCCAGGGAAAAGGGCCGTAGTTTTTGTTTGAGGGCCTGTGACTGCGAGTGGCCGGCTGGCTCCTGAAAATCCACAATACGCAGGATGGTTCCCAGATGAAAGGTGGCACCAGTGCCGAGTCGGGCAGGTTTGATAGAGCCAAGCGGCTCCTGCAATCTGCCAGCCAGAAGCGGGGCGGGTGAGTTTTGTTTCCAGGGAAAAGGGCCGTTGTATATGTTCGGGGGCCTGTGACTGGGAATGGCCGGCTGGCTCCTGAAAATCCACGATAAGCAGGATGGTTCCCAGATTAAAGGTGGCACCAGTGCCGAGTCAGGCTGGTTTGATAGAGCCAAGTGTCTCCTGCAATCTGCCAGCCCGAAGCGAGGCAGCTGAGTTTTGTTTGCCAGGGAAAAGGGCCGTGGTTTGTGTTCGGGGGCTTGTGGCTGGGAGTGGCCGGCTGGCTCCTGAAAATTCACGATACGCAGGGTGGTTCCCAGACCCAAGTGGCACCACTGACAAGTCGGACTGGTATGACAGTACAAAGTGGCTCCTGCAATCTACCATCCTGAAGATGGGAAGGTCAGTTTTACATCCAGGAAAAAGGGCAGTAGAATGTGTTTGGGGGCCTGTGGCTGGGAGTGGCCGGCTGGCTCCTGAAAATCCACGATACGCAGGATGGTTCCCAGATGAAAGGTGGCACCAGTGCCTAGTCGGGCTGGTTTGATAGAGCCAAGTGGCTCCAGCAATCTGCCAGCCAGAAGATGGGAAGGTCAGTTTTACTTCCAGGGAAAAGGGCCGTGGTTTGTGTTTGGGGGCCTGTGGCTGGGAGTGGCCGGCTGGCTCCTGAAAATCCACGTTACACTGCATGGTTCCCAGATGAAAGGTGGCACCCGTGCCGAGTCGGGCTGGTTGGATAGAGGCAAGTGACTCCTGCAATCTGCCAGACAGAAGATGGGCAGGTCAGTTTGACTTTCAGGGAAAAGGGCCATTTTTTTTTTTTGGGGGCCTGTGGCTGGGAGTGGCCGGCTGGCTCCTGAAAATCCGCAACACGCAGGGTGGTTCCCAGACCCAAGGGGGCACCAATGCCGGGTTGGACTGGTATGACAGTACAAAGTGGCTCCTGCAATCTGCCAGACAGAAGCGGGGCGGGGGAGATCTGTTTCCAGGGAAAAGGGCCGTTGTATGTGTTCGGGGGCCTGTGGCTGGGAATGGCCGGCTGGCTCCTGAAAATCCACGATACACTGGATGGTTCCCAGATGAAAGGTGGCACCAGTGCCGAGTCGGGCTGGTTTGACAGAGCCAAGTGACTCCTGCAATCTGCCAGCCAGAAGCGGGGCAGCTGAGTTTTGTTTGCCAGGGAAAAGGGCCGTGGTTTGTGTTCGGGGGCTTGTGGCTGGGAGTGGCCGGCTGGCTCCTGAAAATCCACGATATGCTGGATGATTCCCAGACCCAAGTGGCACCACTGACAAGTCGGACTGGTATGACAGTACAAAGTGGCTCCTGCAATCTACCATCCAGAAGCGGGGCAGCTGAGTTTTTTTTCCAGGGAAAAGGGCCATGCTATATTTTCGGGGGCCTGTGGCTGGGAGTGGCCGGCTGGCTCCTGAAAATCCACGATACGCAGGATGGTTCCCACATGAAAGGTGGCACCTGTGCCGAGTCGGGCTGGTTTGATAGTTTCAAGTGGCTCCTGCAATCTGCCATCCTGAAGATGGGAAGGTCAGTTTTACTTCCAGGGAAAAGGGCAGTGGAATGTGTTTGGGGGCCTGTGGCTGGGAGTGGCCGGCTGGCTCCTGAAAATTCACGATACGCAGGGTGTTTCCCAGAACCTTTGGGGGCACCAGTGCCGAGTCGGGCTGGTTGCATAGAGGCAAGTGGCTCCTGCAATCTGCCAGCCAGAAGCAGGGCAGGTCAGTTTTACTTCCAGGGAAAAGGGCCGTAGTTTGTGTTTGGGGGCCTGTGACTGCGAGTGGCCGGCTGGCTCCTGAAAATCCACGATACGCAGGGTGGTTCCCAGATGAAAGGTGGTACCAGTGCCGAGTCGGGCTGGTTTGATAGAGGCAAGTGGCTCCTGCAATCTGCCAGCCAGAAGCGGGGCAGCTGAGTTTTGATTGCCAGGGAAAAGGGCCGTGGTTTGTGTTTGGGGGCCTGTGACTGCGAGTGGCTGGCTGGCTCCTGAAAATCCACAATACGCAGGATGGGTCCCAGACCCAAGGGGGCACCAGTGCCGAGTCGGACTGGTATGACAGTACAAAGTGGCTCCTGCAATCTACCATCCAGAAGTGGGGCAGCTGAGTTTTGTTTTCCAGGGAAATGGGCCGTGGTATGTGTTTGGGGCCCTGTGGCTGGGAGTGGCCGGCTGGCTCCTGAAAATCCACGATACGCAGGATGGTTCCCAGATGAAAGGTGGCACCAGTGCCAAGTCGGGCTGGTTTGATAGAGGCAAGTGGCTCCTGCAATCTGCCAGCCAGAAGCGGGTCAGCTGAGTTTTTTTTCCAGGGAAAAGGGCCATGGTTTTTATTTGGGGGCCTGTGGCTGGGGGTGGCCGGCTGGCTCCTGAAAATCCACGATACGCAGGATGGTTCCCAGATGAAAGGTGGCACCAGTGCCGAGTCAGGCTGGTTTGATAGAGGCAAGTGGCTCCTGCAATCTGCCAGCCAGAAGCAGGGCGAGTAAGTTTTGTTTGCCGGGGAAAAGGGCCATCGTTTATGTTTGGGGGCTTGTGGGTGGGAGTGGCCGGCTAGCTCCTCAAAATCCACGATACACAGGATGGTTCCCAGATGCAAGGTGGCACCAGTGCCAAGTCGGGCTGGTTTGATAGAGCCAAGTGGCTCCTGCAATCTGCCAGCCAGAAGATGTGCAGGTCACTTTTACATCCAGGGAAAAGGGCCGTGGTTTGTGTTTGGGGTCCTGTGGCTGGGAGTGGCCGGCTGGCTCCTGAAAATCCACGATACGCAGGGTGGTTCCCAGAACCTTAGGGGGCACCAGTGCCGAGTCAGGCTGGTTGGATAGAGGCAAGTGGCTCCTGCAATCTGTCAGACAGAAGATGGGCAGGTCAGTTTGACTTCCAGGGAAAAGGGCCATAGATTGTGTTTGGGGGCCTGTGACTGCGAGTGGCCGGCTGGCTCCTGAAAATCCACATTACGCAGGATGGTTCCCAGATGAAAGGTGGCACCAGTGCCAAGTCGGGCTGGTTTGATAGAGGCAAGTGGCTCCTGCAATCTGCCAGCTGAAAGCGGAGCAGCTGAGTTTTGTTTGCCAGGGAAAAGGGCCGTTGTATGTGTTCGGGGGCCTGTGGCTGGGAGTGGCCGGCTGGCTCCTGAAAATCCACGATACGCAGGGTGGTTACCAGAAACTTAGGGGGCACCAGTGCCGAGTCAGGCTGGTTGGATAGAGGCAAGTGGCTCCTGCAATCTGCCAGACAGAAGATGGGCAGGTCAGTTTGACTTCCAGGGAAAAGGGCCATAGATTGTGTTTGGGGGCCTGTGACTGCGAGTGGCCGGCTGGCTCCTGAAAATCCACATTACGCAGGATGGTTCCCAGACCCAAGGGGGCACCAGTGCCGAGTCAGACTGGTATGACAGTACAAAGTGGCTCCTGCAATCTACCTTCCAGAAGCGGGGCAGCTGAGTTTTTTTTCCAGGGAAAAGGGCCGTTGTATGTGATCGGGGGCCTGTGGCTGGGAGTGGACGGCTGGCGCCTGAAAATCCACGATACGCAGGATGATTCCCAGATGAAAGGTGGATCCAGTGCCGAGTCGGGCTGGTTTGATAAAGCCAAGTGGCTCCTGCAATCTGCAAGCCATAAGATGGGCAGGCCAGTTTTATTTCCAGGGAAAAGGGCCGTCGTTTGTGTTTGGGGGCCTGTGGCTGGGAGTGGCCGGCTGGCTCCTGAAAATTCACGATACGCAGGGTGGTTCCCAGAACCTTAGGGGGCACCAGTGCCGAGTCGGGCTGGTTTGATAGAGCCAAGTGGCTCCTGCAATCTGCCAGCCAGAAGATGGGCAGGTCAGTTTTACTTCCAGGGAAAAGGGCCGTGGTTTGTGTTTGGGGGCCTGTGGCTGGGAGTGGCCGGCTGGCACCTGAAAATTCACGATACGCAGGATGGTTCTCAGACCCAAGGGGGCATCAGTGCCGAGTCGGGCTGGTTTGATAGAGGCAAGGGGCTCCTGCAATCTGCCAGCCAGAAGCGGGGTGGGTGAGTTTTGTTTGCCAGGGAAAAGGGCCGTGGTTTGTGTTTGGGGGCCTGTGGCTGGGAGCGGCCGGCTGGCTCCAGAAAATCCACGCGGCGCAGGATGGTTCCCCGAACCTTAGGGGGCACCAGTGCCGAGTCGGGCTGGTTGGATGGAGGCAAGTGGCTCCTGCAATCTGCCAGACAGAAGATGGGAAGGTCAGTTTGACTTCCAGGGAAAAGGGCCGTCGTTTGTGTTTGGGGGCCTGTGGCTGAGAGTGGCCGGCTGGCTCCTGAAAATTCACGATACGCAGGGTGGTTCCCAGAACCTTAGGGGGCACCAGTGCCGAGTCGGGCTGGTTTGAAAGAGCCAAGTGGCTCCTGCAATCTGCCAGACAGAAGATGGGCAGGTCAGTTTGACTTCCAGGGAAAAGGGCCGTAGTTTGTGTTTGGGGGCCTGTGACTGCGAATGGCCGGCTGGCTCCTGAAAATCCAAAATACGCAGGATGGTTCCCAGACCCAAGGGGGCATCAGTGCCGAGTCGGACTGGTATGACAGTACAAAGTGGCTCCTGCACTCTGCCAGCCAGAAGCGAGGCAGCTGAGTTTTGTTTGCCAGGGAAAAGGGCCGTGGTTTGTGTTCTGGGGCTTGTAGCTGGGAGTGGCCGGCTGGCTCCTGAAAATCCACGCCGCGCAGGATCGTTCCCAGACCCAAGGGGGCACCAGTGCCGAGTCGGGCTGGTTTGATAGAGCAAAGTGGCTCCTGCAATCTGTCAGACAGAAGATGGGCAGGTCAGTTTGACTTCCAGGGAAAAGGGCCGTAGTTTGTGTTTGGGGGCCTGTGACTGCGAGTGGCCGGCTGGCTCCTGAAAATCCACAATACGCAGGATGGTTCCCAGACCCAAGGGGGCACCAGTGCCGAGTCGGACTGGTATGACAGTACAAAGTGGGTCCTGCAATCTACCATCAAGAAGCAGGGCAGCTGAGTTTTTTTTCCAGGGAAATGGGCCGTGGTATGTGTTTGGGAGCCTGTGGCTGGGAGTGGCCGGCTGGCTCCTGAAAATCCACGATACGCAGGATGGTTCCCAGATGAAAGGTGGCACCAGTGCCAAGTCGGGCTGGTTTGATAGAGTCAAGTGGCTCCTGCAATCTGCCCGCCAGAAGCGGGGCAGCTGAGTTTTTGTTCCAGGGAAAAGGGCCGTTGTATGTGTTCGGGGGCCTGTGGCTGGGAGTGGCCGGCTGGCTCCTGAAAATCCACGCCGCGCAGGATGGTTCCCAGACCCAAGGGGGCACGAGTGCCGAGTTGGGCTGGTTTGATAGAGGCAAGTGGCTCCTGCAATCTGCCAGCCAGAAGCGGGGCGAGTGAGTTTTGTTTGCCGGGGAAAAGGGCCGTGGTTGGTGTTTGGGGGCTTGTGGCTGGGAGTGGCTGGCTGGCTCCTGAAAATCCACGATACGCAGGGTGGTTACCAGAAACTTAGGGGGCACCAGTGCCGAGTCAGGCTGGTTGGATAGAGGCAAGTGGCTCCTGCAATCTGCCAGACAGAAGATGGGCAGGTCAGTTTGACTTCCAGGGAAAAGGGCCATAGATTGTGTTTGGGGGCCTGTGACTGCGAGTGGCCGGCTGGCTCCTGAAAATCCACATTACGCAGGATGGTTCCCAGACCCAAGGGGGCACCAGTGCCGAGTCAGACTGGTATGACAGTACAAAGTGGCTCCTGCAATCTACCATCCAGAAGCGGGGCAGCTGAGTTTTTTTTCCAGGGAAAAGGGCCGTTGTATGTGATCGGGGGCCTGTGTCTGGGAGTGGACGGCTGGCTCCTGAAAATCCACGATACGCAGGATGGTTCCCAGATGAAAGGTGGATCCAGTGCCGAGTCGGGCTGGTTTGATAAAGCCAAGTGGCTCCTGCAATCTGCAAGCCATTAGATGGGCAGGCCAGTTTTATTTCCAGGGAAAAGGGCCGTCGTTTGTGTTTGGGGGCCTGTGGCTGGGAGTGGCCGGCTGGCTCCTGAAAATTCACGATACGCAGGGTGGTTCCCAGAACCTTAGGGGGCACCAGTGCCGAGTCGGGCTGGTTTGATAGAGCCAAGTGGCTCCTGCAATCTGCCAGCCAGAAGATGGGCAGGTCAGTTTTACTTCCAGGGAAAAGGGCCGTGGTTTGTGTTTGGGGGCCTGTGGCTGGGAGTGGCTGGTTGGCTCCTGAAAATCCACAATACGCAGGATGGGTCCCAGACCCAAGGGGGCACCAGTGCCGAGTCGGACTGGTATGACAGTACAAAGTGGCTCCTGCAATCTGCCAGCTGAAAGCGGAGCAGCTGAGTTTTGTTTGCCAGGGAAAAGGGCCGTGGTTTGTGTTTGGGGGCCTGTGGCTGGGAGTGGCCGGCTGGCTCCTGAAAATCCACGATACGCAGGATGGTTCCCAGACCCAAGGGGGCACCAGTGCCGAGTCGGGCTGGTTTGATAGAGGCAAGTGGCTCCTGCAATCTGCCAGCCAGAAGCGGGGCGGGTGAGTTTTGTTTGCCAGGGAAAAGGGCCGTGGTTTGTGTTTGGGGGCCTGTGGCTGGGAGTGGCCGGCTGGCTCCAGAAAATCCACGCGGCGCAGGATGGTTCCCCGAACCTTAGGGGGCACCAGTGCCGAGTCGGACTGGTATGACAGTACAAAGTGGCTCCTGCAATCTACCATCCAGAAGCGGGGCAGCTGAGTTTTTTTTCCAGGGAAATGGCCCGTGGTATGTGTTTGGGGGCCTGTGGCTGGGAGTGGCCGGCTGGCTCCTTAAAATCCACGATACGCAGGATGGTTCCCAGATGAAAGGTGGCACCAGTGCCAAGTCGGGCTGGTTTGATAGAGGCAAGTGGCTCCTGCATTCTGCCCGCCAGAAGCGGGGCATCTGAGTTTTTTTTCCAGGGAAAAGGGCCGCCTTTATGTGATCGGGGGCCTGTGGCTGGGAGTGGCCGGCTGGCTCCTGAAAATCCACGATACGCAGGACGGTTCCCAAAAGAAAGGTGGCACCAGTGCCGAGTCGATCTGGTTTGATAGAGCCAAGTGGCTCCTGCAATCTGCCAGACAGAAGATGGGCAGGTCAGTTTGACTTCAAGGGAAAAGGGCCGGAGTTTGTGTTTGGGGGCCTGTGACTGCGAGTGGCCGGCTGGCTCCTGAAAATCCACGATACACTGGATGGTTCCCAGATGAAAGGTGGCAGCAGTGCCAAGTCGGGCTGGTTTGATAGAGCCAAGTGGCTCCTGCAATCTGCCAGACAGAAGCGGGGCAGCTGAGTTTTGATTGCCAGGGAAAAGGGCCGTGGTTTGTGTTCGGGGGCTTGTGGCTGGGAGTGGCCGGCTGGCGCCTGAAAATCCACAAAACGCAGGATGGTTCCCAGATGAAAGGTGGCACCAGTGCCGAGTCGGGCTGGTTTGATAGAGCCAAGTGGCTCCTGCAATCTGCCAGACAGAAGATGGGCAGGTCAGTTTGACTTCCAGGGAAAAGGGCCGGAGTTTGTGTTTGGGGGCCTGTGACTGCGAGTGGCCGGCTGGCTCCTGAAAATCCACGATACACTGGAGGGTTCCCAGATGAAAGGTGGCACCAGTGCCGAGTCGGGCTGGTTGGATATAGGCAAGTGACTCCTGCAATCTGCCAGACAGAAGATGGGCAGGTCAGTTTGACTTCCAGGGAAAAGGGCCATAGTTTGTGTTTGGGGGCCTGTGGCTGCCAGTGGCCGGCTGGCTCCTGAAAATCCGCAATACGCAGGATGGTTCCCAGATGAAAGGTGGCACCAGTGCCGAGTCGGGCTGGTTTGATAGAGCCAAGTGGCTCCTGCAATCTGCCAGCCAGAAGCTGGCAGCTGAGTTTTGTTTGCCAGGGAATAGGGCCGTGGTTTGTGTTCGGGGGCCTGTGGCTGGGAGTGGCCGGCTGGCTCCTGAAAATCCACGATATGCTGGATGATTCCCAGACCCAAGTGGCACCACTGACAAGTCGGACTGGTATGACAGTACAAAGTGGCTCCTGCAATCTGCCCGCCAGAAGCGGGGCAGCTGAGTTTTTGTTCCAGGGAAAAGGGCCGTTGTATGTGTTCGGGGGCCTGTGGCTGGGAGTGGCCGGCTGGCTCCTGAAAATCCACGCCGCGCAGGATGGTTCCCAGACCCAAGGGGGCACGAGTGCCGAGTTGGGCTGGTTTGATAGAGGCAAGTGGCTCCTGCAATCTGCCAACCAGAAGCGGAGCGAGTGAGTTTTGTTTGCCGGGGAAAAGGGCCGTGGTTTGTGTTTGGGGGCTTGTGGCTGGGAGTGGCTGGCTGGCTCCTGAAAATCCACGATACGCAGGGTGGTTACTAGAAACTTAGGGGGCACCAGTGCCGAGTCAGGCTGGTTGGATAGAGGCAAGTGGCTCCTGCAATCTGCCAGCCAGAAGATGGGCAGGTCATTTTTACTTCCAGGGAAAAGGGCCGTGGTTTGTTTTTGGGGGCCTGTGGCTGGGAGTGGCCGGCTGGCTCCTGAAAATCCACGATACGCAGGATGGTTCCCAGATGAAAGGTGGCACCAGTGCCAAGTCGGGCTGGTTTGATAGAGGCAAGTGGCTCCTGCAATCTGCCAGCCAGAAGCGGGGCAGCTGAGTTTTTTTTCCAGGGAAAAGGGCCGTGGTTTGTGTTTGGGGGCCTGTGACTGCGAGTGGCCGGCCGGCTCCCGAAAATTGACGATACGCAGGGTGGTTCCCAGAACCTTAGGGGGCACCAGTGCCGTGTCGGGCTTGTTGGATAGAGGCAAGTGGCTCCTGCAATCTGCCTGACAGAAGATGGGCAGGTCAGTTTGACTTCCAGGGAAAAGGGCCGTAGTTTGTGTTTGGGGGCCTGTGACTGCGAGTGGCTGGCTGGCTCCTGAAAATCCACAATACGCAGGATGGGTCCCAGACCCAAGGGGGCACCAGTGCCGAGTCGGACTGGTATGACAGTACAAAGTGGCTCCTGCAATCTACCATCCAGAAGTGGGGCAGCTGAGTTTTATTTTCCAGGGAAATGGGCCGTGGTATGTGTTTGGGGGCCTGTGGCTGGGAGTGGCCGGCTGGCTCCTGAAAATCCACGATACGCAGGATGGTTCCCAGATGAAAGGTGGCACCAGTGCCAAGTCGGGCTGGTTTGATAGAGGCAAGTGGCTCCTGCAATCTGCCAGCCAGAAGCGGGTCAGCTGAGTTTTTTTTCCAGGGAAAAGGGCCATGGTTTGTATTTGGGGGCCTGTGGCTGGGGGTGGCCGGCTGGCTCCTGAAAATCCACGATACGCAGGATGGTTCCCAGATGAAAGGTGGCACCAGTGCCGAGTCAGGCTGGTTTGATAGAGGCAAGTGGCTCCTGCAATCTGCCAGCCAGAAGCGGGGCGGGTGAGTTTTGTTTGCCAGGGAAAAGGGCCGTGGTTTGTGTTTGGGGGCCTGTGGCTGGGAGTGGCCGGCTGGCTCCAGAAAATCCACGCGGCGCAGGATGGTTCCCCGAACCTTAGGGGGCACCAGTGCCGAGTCGGACTGGTATGACAGTACAAAGTGGCTCCTGCAATCTACCATCCAGAAGCGGGGCAGCTGAGTTTTTTTTCCAGGGAAATGGCCCGTGGTATGTGTTTGGGGGCCTGTGGCTGGGAGTGGCCGGCTGGCTCCTTAAAATCCACGATACGCAGGATGGTTCCCAGATGAAAGGTGGCACCAGTGCCAAGTCGGGCTGGTTTGATAGAGGCAAGTGGCTCCTGCATTCTGCCCGCCAGAAGCGGGGCATCTGAGTTTTTTTTCCAGGGAAAAGGGCCGCCTTTATGTGATCGGGGGCCTGTGGCTGGGAGTGGCCGGCTGGCTCCTGAAAATCCACGATACGCAGGACGGTTCCCAAAAGAAAGGTGGCACCAGTGCCGAGTCGGGCTGGTTTGATAGAGCCAAGTGGCTCCTGCAATCTGCCAGACAGAAGATGGGCAGGTCAGTTTGACTTCAAGGGAAAAGGGCCGGAGTTTGTGTTTGGGGGCCTGTGACTGCGAGTGGCCGGCTGGCTCCTGAAAATCCACGATACACTGGATGGTTCCCAGATGAAAGGTGGCAGCAGTGCCAAGTCGGGCTGGTTTGATAGAGCCAAGTGGCTCCTGCAATCTGCCAGACAGAAGCGGGGCAGCTGAGTTTTGATTGCCAGGGAAAAGGGCCGTGGTTTGTGTTCGGGGGCTTGTGGCTGGGAGTGGACGGCTGGCGCCTGAAAATCCACAAAACGCAGGATGGTTCCCAGATGAAAGGTGGCACCAGTGCCGAGTCGGGCTGGTTTGATAGAGCCAAGTGGCTCCTGCAATCTGCCAGACAGAAGATGGGCAGGTCAGTTTGACTTCCAGGGAAAAGGGCCGGAGTTTGTGTTTGGGGGCCTGTGACTGCGAGTGGCCGGCTGGCTCCTGAAAATCCACGATACACTGGATGGTTCCCAGATGAAAGGTGGCACCAGTGCCGAGTCGGGCTGGTTGGATATAGGCAAGTGACTCCTGCAATCTGCCAGACAGAAGATGGGCAGGTCAGTTTGACTTCCAGGGAAAAGGGCCATAGTTTGTGTTTGGGGGCCTGTGACTGCCAGTGGCCGGCTGGCTCCTGAAAATCCGCAATACGCAGGATGGTTCCCAGATGAAAGGTGGCACCAGTGCCGAGTCGGGCTGGTTTGATAGAGCCAAGTGGCTCCTGCAATCTGCCAGCCAGAAGCTGGCAGCTGAGTTTTGTTTGCCAGGGAATAGGGCCGTGGTTTGTGTTCGGGGGCTTGTGGCTGGGAGTGGCCGGCTGGCTCCTGAAAATCTACGATATGCTGGATGATTCCCAGACCCAAGTGGCACCACTGACAAGTCGGACTGGTATGACAGTACAAAGTGGCTCCTGCAATCTGCCCGCCAGAAGCGGGGCAGCTGAGTTTTTGTTCCAGGGAAAAGGGCCGTTGTATGTGTTCGGGGGCCTGTGGCTGGGAGTGGCCGGCTGGCTCCTGAAAATCCACGCCGCGCAGGATGGTTCCCAGACCCAAGGGAAAACGAGTGCCGAGTTGGGCTGGTTTGATAGAGGCAAGTGGCTCCTGCAATCTGCCAGCCAGAAGCAGGGCGAGTGAGTTTTGTTTGCCGGGGAAAAGGGCCGTGGTTTGTGTTTGGGGGCTTGTGGCTGGGAGTGGCTGGCTGGCTCCTGAAAATCCACGATACGCAGGGTGGTTACTAGAAACTTAGGGGGCACCAGTGCCGAGTCAGGCTGGTTGGATAGAGGCAAGTGGCTCCTGCAATCTGCCAGCCAGAAGATGGGCAGGTCATTTTTACTTCCAGGGAAAAGGGCCGTGGTTTGTTTTTGGGGGCCTGTGGCTGGGAGTGGCCGGCTGGCTCCTGAAAATCCACGATACGCAGGATGGTTCCCAGATGAAAGGTGGCACCAGTGCCAAGTCGGGCTGGTTTGATAGAGGCAAGTGGCTCCTGCAATCTGCCAGCCAGAAGCGGGGCAGCTGAGTTTTTTTTCCAGGGAAAAGGGCCGTGGTTTGTGTTTGGGGGCCTGTGACTGCGAGTGGCCGGCCGGCTCCCGAAAATTGACGATACGCAGGGTGGTTCCCAGAACCTTAGGGGGCACCAGTGCCGTGTCGGGCTTGTTGGATAGAGGCAAGTGGCTCCTGCAATCTGCCTGACAGAAGATGGGCAGGTCAGTTTGACTTCCAGGGAAAAGGGCCGTAGTTTGTGTTTGGGGGCCTGTTACTGCGAGTGGCTGGCTGGCTCCTGAAAATCCACAATACGCAGGATGGGTCCCAGACCCAAGGGGGCACCAGTGCCGAGTCGGACTGGTATGACAGTACAAAGTGGCTCCTGCAATCTACCATCCAGAAGTGGGGCAGCTGAGTTTTGTTTTCCAGGGAAATGGGCCGTGGTATGTGTTTGGGGGCCTGTGGCTGGGAGTGGCCGGCTGGCTCCTGAAAATCCACGATACGCAGGATGGTTCCCAGATGAAAGGTGGCACCAGTGCCAAGTCGGGCTGGTTTGATAGAGGCAAGTGGCTCCTGCAATCTGCCAGCCAGAAGCGGGTCAGCTGAGTTTTTTTTCCAGGGAAAAGGGCCATGGTTTGTATTTGGGGGCCTGTGGCTGGGGGTGGCCGGCTGGCTCCTGAAAATCCACGATACGCAGGATGGATCCCAGATGAAAGGTGGCACCAGTGCCGAGTCGGGCTGGTTTGATAGAGCCAAGTGGCTCCTGCAATCTGCCAGCCAGAAGCGGGGCGAGTAAGTTTTGTTTGCCGGGGAAAAGGGCCGTCGTTTATGTTTGCGGGCTTGTGGGTGGGAGTGGCCGGCTAGCTCCTCAAAATCCACGATACGCAGGATGATTCCCAGATGAAAGGTGGCACCAGTGCCAAGTCGGGCTGGTTTGATAGAGCCAAGTGGCTCCTGCAATCTGCCAGCCAGAAGATGTGCAGGTCACTTTTACATCCAGGGAAAACGGCCGTGGTTTGTGTTTGGGGTCCTGTGGCTGGGAGTGGCCGGCTGGCTCCTGAAAATCCACGATACGCAGGGTGGTTCCCAGAACCTTAGGGGGCACCAGTGCCGAGTCAGGCTGGTTGGATAGAGGCAAGTGGCTCCTGCAATCTGCCAGACAGAAGATGGGCAGGTCAGTTTGACTTCCAGGGAAAAGGGCCATAGTTTGTGTTTGGGGGCCTGTGACTGCGAGTGGCCGGCTGGCTCCTGAAAATCCACAATACGCAAGATGGTTCCCAGACCCAAGGGGGCACCAGTGCCGAGTCGGACTGGTATGACAGTATAAAGTGGCTCCTGCAATCTAACATCCAGAAGCGGGGCAGCTGAGTTTTTTTTCCAGGGAAATGGGCCGTGGTATGTGTTTGGGGGCCTGTGGCTGGGAGTGGCCGGCTGGCTCCTGAAAATCCACGATACGCAGGATGGTTCCCAGATGTAAGGTGGCAGCAGTGCCAAGTCGGGCTGGTTTGATAGAGGCAAGTGGCTCCTGCAATCTGCCAGCCAGAAGCGGGGCGGGTGAGTTTTGTTTGCCAGGGAAAAGGGCCGTGGTTTGTGTTTGGGGGCCTGTGGCTGGGAGTGGCCGGCTGGCTCCAGAAAATCCAGGCGGCGCAGGATGGTTCCCCGAACCTTAGGGGGCACCAGTGCCGAGTCGGGCTGGTTGGATAGAGGCAAGTGGCTCCTGCAATCTGCCATCCAGAAGATGGGCAGGTCAGTTTTACTTCCAGGGAAAAGGGCCGTGGTTTGTGTTTGGGGGCCTGTGGCTGGGAGTGGCCGGCTGGCTCCTGAAAATTCACGATACGCAGGGTGGTTCCCAGAACCTTAGGGGGCACCTGTGCCGAGTCAGGCTGGTTGGATAGAGGCAAGTGGCTCCTGCAATCTGCCCGACAGAAGATGGGCAGGTCAGTTTGACTTCCAGGGAAAAGGGCCATAGTTTATGTTTGGGGGCCTGTGACTGCGAGTGGCTGGCTGGCTCCTGAAAATCCACAATACGCAGGATGGTTCCTAGACCCAAGGGGGCACCAGTGCCGAGTCTGACTGGTATGACAGTACAAAGTGGCTCCTGCAATCTACCATCCAGAAGCGGGGCAGGTCAGTTTTTTTTCCAGGGAAATGGGCCGTGGTATGTGTTCTGGGGCCTGTGGCTGGGAGTGGCCGGCTGGCTCCTGAAAATCCACGCCGCGCAGGATGGTTTCCAGACCCAAGGGGGCACGAGTGCCGAGTTGGGCTGGTTTTATAGAGGCAAGTGGCTCCTGCAATCTGCCAGCCAGAAGATGTGCAGGTCAATTTTACTTCCAGGGAAAAGGGCCGTGGTTTGTATGTGGGGTCCAGTGGCTGGGAGTGGCCGGCTGGCTCCTGAAAATCCACGATACGCAGGATGGTTCCCAGATGAAAGGTGGCACCAGTGCCGAGTCGGGCTGGTTTGATAGAGCCAAGTAGCTCCTGCAATCTGCCAGCCAGAAGATGGGCAGGTCAGTTTTACCTCCAGGGAAAAGGGCCGTGGTTTGTGTTTGGGGGCCTGTGACTACGAGTGGCCGGCTGGCTCCTGAAAATCCACGATACGCAGGATGGTTCCCAGATGAAAGGTGGCACCAGTGCCAAGTCGGGCTGGTTTGATAGAGGCAAGTGGCTCCTGCAATCTGCCAGCCAGAAGCGGGGCAGCAGAGTTTTTTTCCAGGGAAAAGGGCCGTGGTTTTTATTTGGGGGCCTGTGGCTGGGAGTGGCCGGCTGGCTCCTGAAAATCCACGATACGCAGGATGGTTCCCAGACCCAAGGGGGCACCAGTGCCGAGTCGGGCTGGTTTGATAGAGGCAAGGGGCTCCTGCAATCTGCCAGCCAGAAGCGGGGTGGGTGAGTTTTGTTTGCCAGGGAAAAGGGCCGTGGTTTGTGTTTGGGGGCCTGTGGCTGGGAGCGGCCGGCTGGCTCCAGAAAATCCACGCGGCGCAGGATGTTTCCCCGAACCTTAGGGGGCACCAGTGCCGAGTCGGGCTGGTTGGATGGAGGCAAGTGGCTCCTGCAATCTGCCAGACAGAAGATGGGAAGGTCAGTTTGACTTCCAGGGAAAAGGGCCGTCGTTTGTGTTTGGGGGCCTGTGGCTGGGAGTGGCCGGCTGGCTCCTGAAAATCCACGCCGCGCAGGATCGTTCCCAGACCCAAGGGGGCACCAGTGCCGAGTCGGGCTGGTTTGATAGAGCAAAGTGGCTCCTGCAATCTGTCAGACAGAAGATGGGCAGGTCAGTTTGACTTCCAGGGAAAAGGGCCGTAGTTTGTGTTTGGGGGCCTGTGACTGCGAGTGGCCGGCTGGCTCCTGAAAATCCACAATACGCAGGATGTTTCCCAGACCCAAGGGGGCACCAGTGCCGAGTCGGACTGGTATGACAGTACAAAGTGGGTCCTGCAATCTACCATCAAGAAGCAGGGCAGCTGAGTTTTTTTTCCAGGGAAATGGGCCGTGGTATGTGTTTGGGGGCCTGTGGCTGGGAGTGGCCGGCTGGCTCCTGAAAATCCACGATACGCAGGATGGTTCCCAGATGAAAGGTGGCACCAGTGCCAAGTCGGGCTGGTTTGATAGAGGCAAGTGGCTCCTGCAATCTGCCCGCCAGAAGCGGGGCAGCTGAGTTTTTGTTCCAGGGAAAAGGGCCGTTGTATGTGTTCGGGGGCCTGTGGCTGGGAGTGGCCGGCTGGCTCCTGAAAATCCACGCCGCGCAGGATGGTTCCCAGACCCAAGGGGGCACGAGTGCCGAGTTGGGCTGGTTTGATAGAGGCAAGTGGCTCCTGCAATCTGCCAGCCAGAAGCGGGGCGAGTGAGTTTTGTTTGCCGGGGAAAAGGGCCGTGGTTGGTGTTTGGGGGCTTGTGGCTGGGAGTGGCTGGCTGGCTCCTGAAAATCCACGATACGCAGGGTGGTTACCAGAAACTTAGGGGGCACCAGTGCCGAGTCAGGCTGGTTGGATAGAGGCAAGTGGCTCCTGCAATCTGCCAGACAGAAGATGGGCAGGTCAGTTTGACTTCCAGGGAAAAGGGCCATAGATTGTGTTTGGGGGCCTGTGACAGCGAGTGGCCGGCTGGCTCCTGACAATCCACATTACGCAGGATGGTTCCCAGACCCAAGGGGGCACCAGTGCCGAGTCAGACTGGTATGACTGTACAATGTGGCTCCTGCAATCTACCATCCAGAAGCGGGGCAGCTGAGTTTTTTTTCCAGGGAAAAGGGCCGTTGTATGTGATCGGGGGCCTGTGGCTGGGAGTGGACGGCTGGCTCCTGAAAATCCACGATACGCAGGATGGTTCCCAGATGAAAGGTGGATCCAGTGCCGAGTCGGGCTGGTTTGATAAAGCCAAGTGGCTCCTGCAATCTGCAAGCCATAAGATGGGCAGGCCAGTTTTATTTCCAGGGAAAAGGGCCGTCGTTTGTGTTTGGGGGCCTGTGGCTGGGAGTGGCCGGCTGGCTCCTGAAAATCCAGGCCGCGCAGGATGGTTTCCAGACCCAAGGGGGCACGAGTGCCGAGTTGGGCTGGTTTTATAGAGGCAAGTGGCTCCTGCAATCTGCCAGCCAGAAGATGGGCAGGTCAGTTTTACTTCCAGGGAAAAGGGCCGTGGTTTGTGTTTGGGGGCCTGTGGCTGGGAGTGGCCGGCTGGCACCTGAAAATTCACGATACGCAGGATGGTTCCCAGACCCAAGGGGGCATCAGTGCCGAGTCGGACTGGTATGACAGTACAAAGTGGCTCCTGCAATCTGCCAGCTGAAAGCGGAGCAGCTGAGTTTTGTTTGCCAGGGAAAAGGGCCGTGGTTTGTGTTTGGGGGCCTGTGGCTGGGAGTGGCCGGCTGGCTCCTGAAAATCCACGATACGCAGGATGGTTCCCAGACCCAAGGGGGCACCAGTGCCGAGTCGGGCTGGTTTGATAGAGGCAAGTGGCTCCTGCAATCTGCCAGCCAGAAGCGGGGCGGGTGAGTTTTGTTTGCCAGGGAAAAGGGCCGTGGTTTGTGTTTGGGGGCCTGTGGCTGGGAGTGGCCGGCTGGCTCCAGAAAATCCACGCGGCGCAGGATGGTTCCCCGAACCTTAGGGGGCACCAGTGCCGAGTCGGACTGGTATGACAGTACAAAGTGGCTCCTGCAATCTACCATCCAGAAGCGGGGCAGCTGAGTTTTTTTTCCAGGGAAATGGCCCGTGGTATGTGTTTGGGGGCCTGTGGCTGGGAGTGGCCGGCTGGCTCCTTAAAATCCACGATACGCAGGATGGTTCCCAGATGAAAGGTGGCACCAGTGCCAAGTCGGGCTGGTTTGATAGAGGCAAGTGGCTCCTGCATTCTGCCCGCCAGAAGCGGGGCATCTGAGTTTTTTTTCCAGGGAAAAGGGCCGCTTTTATGTGATCGGGGGCCTGTGGCTGGGAGTGGCCGGCTGGCTCCTGAAAATCAACGATACGCAGGACGGTTCCCAAAAGAAAGGTGGCACCAGTGCCGAGTCGGGCTGGTTTGATAGAGCCAAGTGGCTCCTGCAATCTGCCAGACAGAAGATGGGCAGGTCAGTTTGACTTCAAGGGAAAAGGGCCGGAGATTGTGTTTGGGGGCCTGTGACTGCGAGTGGCCGGCTGGCTCCTGAAAATCCACGATACACTGGATGGTTCCCAGATGAAAGGTGGCAGCAGTGCCAAGTCGGGCTGGTTTGATAGAGCCAAGTGGCTCCTGCAATCTGCCAGACAGAAGCGGGGCAGCTGAGTTTTGATTGCCAGGGAAAAGGGCCGTGGTTTGTGTTCGGGGGCTTGTGGCTGGGAGTGGCCGGCTGGCTCCTGAAAATCCACAAAACGCAGGATGGTTCCCAGATGAAAGGTGGCACCAGTGCCGAGTCGGGCTGGTTTGATAGAGCCAAGTGGCTCCTGCAATCTGCCAGACAGAAGATGGGCAGGTCAGTTTGACTTCCAGGGAAAAGGGCCGGAGTTTGTGTTTGGGGGCCTGTGACTGCGAGTGGCCGGCTGGCTCCTGAAAATCCACGATACACTGGATGGTTCCCAGATGAAAGGTGGCACCAGTGCCGAGTCGGGCTGGTTGGATATAGGCAAGTGACTCCTGCAATCTGCCAGACAGAAGATGGGCAGGTCAGTTTGACTTCCAGGGAAAAGGGCCATAGTTTGTGTTTGGGGGCCTGTGACTGCCAGTGGCCGGCTGGCTCCTGAAAATCCGCAATACGCAGGATGGTTCCCAGATGAAAGGTGGCACCAGTGCCGAGTCGGGCTGGTTTGATAGAGCCAAGTGGCTCCTGCAATCTGCCAGCCAGAAGCTGGCAGCTGAGTTTTGTTTGCCAGGGAATAGGGCCGTGGTTTGTGTTCGGGGGCTTGTGGCTGGGAGTGGCCGGCTGGCTCCTGAAAATCCACGATATGCTGGATGATTCCCAGACCCAAGTGGCACCACTGACAAGTCGGACTGGAAATGACAGTACAAAGTGGCTCCTGCAATCTGCCCGCCAGAAGCGGGGCAGCTGAGTTTTTGTTCCAGGGAAAAGGGCCGTTGTATGTGTTCGGGGGCCTGTGGCTGGGAGTGGCCGGCTGGCTCCTGAAAATCCACGCCGCGCAGGATGGTTCCCAGACCCAAGGGGGCATGAGTGCCGAGTTGGGCTGGTTTGATAGAGGCAAGTGGCTCCTGCAATCTGCCAGCCAGAAGCGGGGCGAGTGAGTTTTGTTTGCCGGGGAAAAGGGCCGTGGTTGGTGTTTGGGGGCTTGTGGCTGGGAGTGGCTGGCTGGCTCCTGAAAATCCACGATACGCAGGGTGGTTACCAGAAACTTAGGGGGCACCAGTGCCGAGTCAGGCTGGTTGGATAGAGGCAAGTGGCTCCTGCAATCTGCCAGACAGAAGATGGGCAGGTCAGTTTTTTTTCCAGGGAAATGGGCCGTGGTATGTGTTTGGGGGCCTGTGGCTGGGAGTGGCCGGCTGGCTCCTGAAAATCCACATTACGCAGGATGGTTCCCAGACCCAAGGGGGCACCAGTGCCGAGTCAGACTGGTATGACAGTACAAAGTGGCTCCTGCAATCTACCATCCAGAAGCGGGGCAGCTGAGTTTTTTTTCCAGGGAAAATGGCCGTTGTATGTGATCGGGGGCCTGTGGCTGGGAGTGGACGGCTGGCTCCTGAAAATCCACGATACGCAGGATGGTTCCCAGACCCAAGGGGGCACCAGTGCCGAGTCGGGCTGGTTTGATAGAGGCAAGTGGCTCCTGCAATCTGCAAGCCATAAGATGGGCAGGCCAGTTTTATTTCCAGGGAAAAGGGCCGTCGTTTTTGTTTGGGGGCCTGTGGCTGGGAGTGGCCGGCTGGCTCCTGAAAATTCACGATACGCAGGGTGGTTCCCAGAACCTTAGGGGGCACCAGTGCCGAGTCGGGCTGGTTTGATAGAGCCAAGTGGCTCCTGCAATCTGCCAGCCAGAAGATGGGCAGGTCAGTTTTACTTCCAGGGAAAAGGGCCGTGGTTTGTGTTTGGGGGCCTGTGGCTGGGAGTGGCCGGCTGGCACCTGAAAATTCACGATACGCAGGATGGTTCCCAGACCCACGGGGGCATCAGTGCCGAGTCGGACTGGTATGACAGTACAAAGTGGCTCCTGCAATCTGCCAGCTGAAAGCGGAGCAGCTGAGTTTTGTTTGCCAGGGAAAAGGGCCGTGGTTTGTGTTTGGGGGCCTGTGGCTGGGAGTGGCCGGCTGGCTCCTGAAAATCCACGATACGCAGGATGGTTCCCAGACCCAAGGGGGCACCAGTGCCAAGTCGGGCTGGTTTGATAGAGGCAAGTGGCTCCTGCAATCTACCATCCAGAAGCGGGGCAGCTGAGTTTTTTTTCCAGGGAAATGGCCCGTGGTATGTGTTTGGGGGCCTGTGGCTGGGAGTGGCCGGCTGGCTCCTTAAAATCCACGATACGCAGGATGGTTCCCAGATGAAAGGTGGCAGAAGTGCCAAGTCGGGCTGGTTTGATAGAGGCAAGTGGCTCCTGCATTCTGCCCGCCAGAAGCGGGGCATCTGAGTTTTTTTTCCAGGGAAAAGGGCCGCTTTTATGTGATCGGGGGCCTGTGGCTGGGAGTGGCCGGCTGGCTCCTGAAAATCCACGATACGCAGGACGGTTCCCAAAAGAAAGGTGGCACCAGTGCCGAGTCGGGCTGGTTTGATAGAGCCAAGTGGCTCCTGCAATCTGCCAGACAGAAGCGGGGCAGCTGAGTTTTGATTGCCAGGGAAAAGGGCCGTGGTTTGTGTTCGGGGGCTTGTGGCTGGGAGTGGACGGCTGGCGCCTGAAAATCCACAAAACGCAGGATGGTTCCCAGATGAAAGGTGGCACCAGTGCCGAGTCGGGCTGGTTTGATAGAGCCAAGTGGCTCCTGCAATCTGCCAGACAGAAGATGGGCAGGTCAGTTTGACTTCCAGGGAAAAGGGCCGGAGTTTGTGTTTGGGGGCCTGTGACTGCGAGTGGCCGGCTGGCTCCTGAAAATCCACGATACACTGGATGGTTCCCAGATGAAAGGTGGCACCAGTGCCGAGTCGGGCTGGTTGGATATAGGCAAGTGACTCCTGCAATCTGCCAGACAGAAGATGGGCAGGTCAGTTTGACTTCCAGGGAAAAGGGCCATAGTTTGTGTTTGGGGGCCTGTGACTGCCAGTGGCCGGCTGGCTCCTGAAAATCCGCAATACGCAGGATGGTTCCCAGATGAAAGGTGGCACCAGTGCCGAGTCGGGCTGGTTTGATAGAGCCAAGTGGCTCCTGCAATCTGCCAGCCAGAAGCTGGCAGCTGAGTTTTGTTTGCCAGGGAATAGTGCCGTGGTTTGTGTTCGGGGGCTTGTGGCTGGGAGTGGCCGGCTGGCTCCTGAAAATCCACGATATGCTGGATGATTCCCAGACCCAAGTGGCACCACTGACAAGTCGGACTGGTATGACAGTACAAAGTGGCTCCTGCAATCTGCCAGCCAGAAGCGGGGCAGCTGAGTTTTTGTTCCACGGAAAAGGGCCGTTGTATGTGTTCGGGGGCCTGTGGCTGGGAGTGGCCGGCTGGCTCCTGAAAATCCACGATACGCAGGATGGTTCCCAGACCCAAGGGGGCACGAGTGCCAAGTCGGGCTGGTTAGATAGACCAAGTGGCTCCTGCAATCTGCAAGCCAGAAGATGTGCAGGTCAGTTTGACTTCCAGGGAAAAGGGCCGGAGTTTGTGTTTGGGGGCCTGTGGCTGCGAGTGGCCGGCTGGCTCCTGAAAATTCACGATACGCAGGATGGTTCCCAGACCCAAGGGGGCATCAGTGCCGAGTCGGACTGGTATGACAGTACAAAGTGGCTCCTGCAATCTACCATCCAGAAGCGGGGCAGCTGAGTTTTTTTTCCAGGGAAATGGGCCGTGGTATGTGTTTGGGGGCCTGTGGCTGGGAGTGGCCGGCTGGCTCCTGAAAATCCACGATACGCAGGATGGTTCCCAGATGAAAGGTGGCAGCAGTGCCAAGTTGGGCTGGTTTGATAGAGGCAAGTGGCTCCTGTAATCTGCCAGCCAGAAGCGGGGCAGCTGAGTTTTTTTCCAGGGGAAAGGGCCATGGTATGTGTTTGGGGGCCTGTGGCTGGGAGTGGCCGGCTGGCTCCTGAAAATCCACGATACGCAGGATGGTTCCCAGATGAAAGGTGGCACCAGTGCCAAGTTGGGCTGGTTAGATAGAGCCAAGTGGCTCCTGCAATCTGCCAGACAGAAGATGGGCAGGTCAGTTTGACTTCCAGGGAAAAGGGCCGGACTTTGTGTTTGGGGGCCTGTGGCTGCCAGTGGCCGTCTGGCGCCTGAAAATCCACAATACGCAGGATGGTTCCCAGGCCCAAGGGGGCACCAGTGCCGAGTCGGACTGGTATGACAGTACAAAGTGGCTCCTGCAATCTACCATCCAGAAGCGGGGCAGCTGAGTTTTTTTCCAGGGAAATGGGCCGTGGTATGTGTTTGGGGGCCTGTGGCTGGGAGTGGCCGGCTGGCTCCTGAAAATCCACGATACGCAGGATGGTTCCCAGATGAAAGGTGGCAGCAGTGCCAAGTTGGGCTGGTTTGATAGAGGCAAGTGGCTCCTGCAATCTGCCAGCCAGAAGCGGGGCAGCTGAGGTTTTTTTCCAGGGAAAAGGGCAGTGGTTTGTGTTTTGGGGCCTGTGGCTGGGTGTGGCTTGCTGGCTCCTGAAAATCCACGATACGCAGGATGGTTCCCAGATGAAAGGTGGCACCAGTGCCAAGTCGGGCTGGTTTGATAGAGGCAAGTGGCTCCTGCAATCTGCCAGCCAGAAGCGGGGCAGCAGAGTTTTGATTGCCAGGGAAAAGGGCCATGGTTTGTGTTCGGGGGCTTGTGACTGCGAGTGGCCGGCTGGCTCCTGAAAATCCACAATACGCAGGATGGTTCCCAGACCCAAGGGGGCACCAGTGCCGAGTCAGACTGGTATGACAGTACAAAGTGGCTCCTGCAATCTACCATCCAGAAGCGGGGCAGCTGAGTTTTTTTTTCCAGGGAAAAGGGCCATGGTATGTGTTTGGGGGCCTGTGGCTGGGAGTGGCCAGCTGGCTCCTGAAAATCCACGATACGCAGGATGGTTCCCAGATGAAAGGTGGTACCAGTGCCGAGTCGGGCTGGTTTGATAGAGGCAAGTGGCTCCTGCAATCTGCCAGCCAGAAGCGGGGCAGCTGAGTTTTTTTTCCAGGGAAAAGGGCCGTGGTTTGTATTTGGGGGCCTGTGGCTGGGAGTGGCCAGCTGGCTCCTGAAAATCCACGATACGCAGGAAGGAACCCAGATGAAAGGCGGCACCAGTGCCAAGTCAGGCAGGTTTTATAGAGCCAAGCGGCTCCTGCAATCTGCCAGCCAGAAGCAGGGCGGGTGAGTTTTGTTTGCCAGGGCAGAGGGCCGTGGTTTGTCTCTGGGGGCCTGTGGCTGGGAGTGGCCGTCTGGCTCCAGAAAATCCACGCGGGGCAGGATGGTTCCCGGAACCTTAGGGGGCACCAGTGCCGAGTCAGGCTGGTTGGATAGAGGCAAGTGGCTCCTGCAATCTGCCAGACAGAAGATGGGCAGGTCAGTTTGACTTCCAGGGAAAAGGGCCGTAGTTTTTGTTTGGGGGCCTGTGACTGCGAGTGGCCGGCTGGCTCCTGAAAATCCACAATACGCAGGATGGTTCCCAGATGAAAGGTGGCACCAGTGCCGAGTCGGGCAGGTTTGATAGAGCCAAGCGGCTCCTGCAATCTGCCAGCCAGAAGCGGGGCGGGTGAGTTTTGTTTCCAGGGAAAAGGGCCGTTGTATATGTTCGGGGGCCTGTGGCTGGGAATGGCCGGCTGGCTCCTGAAAATCCACGATACGCAGGATGGTTCCCAGATTAAAGGTGGCACCAGTGCCGAGTCGGGCTGGTTTGATAGAGCCAAGTGTCTCCTGCAATCTACCAGCCCGAAGCGAGGCAGCTGAGTTTTGTTTGCCAGGGAAAAGGGCCGTGGTTTGTGTTCGGGGGCTTGTGGCTGGGAGTGGCCGGCTGGCTCCTGAAAATTCACGATACGCAGGGTGGTTCCCAGACCCAAGTGGCACCACTGACAAGTCGGACTGGTATGACAGTACAAAGTGGCTCCTGCAATCTACCATCCTGAAGATGGGAAGGTCAGTTTTACATCCAGGAAAAAGGGCAGTAGAATGTGTTTGCGGGCCTGTGGCTGGGAGTGGCCAGCTGGCTCCTGAAAATCCACGATACGCAGGATGGTTCCCAGATGAAAGGTGGTACCAGTGCCGAGTCGGGCTGGTTTGATAGAGGCAAGTGGCTCCTGCAATCTGCCAGCCAGAAGCGGGGCAGCTAAGTTTTTTTTCCAGGGAAAAGGGCCGTTGTATGTTTTCGGGGGCCTGTGACTGGGAGTGGCCGGCTGGCTCCTGAAAATCCACGATACGCAGGATGGATCCCAGATGAAAGGTGGCACCAGAGCCAAGTCCCGCAGGTTTTATAGAGCCAAGCAGCTCCTGCAATCTGCCAGCCAGAAGCAGGGCGGGTGAGTTTTGTTTGCCAGGGAAGTGGGCCGTGGTTTGTCTCTGGGGGCCAGTGGCTGGGAGTGGCCGGCTGGCTCCAGAAAATCCATGCGGGGCAGGATGGTTCCCGGAACCTTAGGGGGCACCAGTGCCGAGTCAGGCTTGTTGGATAGAGCCAAGTGGCTCTTGCAATCTGCCAGCGAGAAGATGGGCAGGTCAGTTTTACTTCCAGGGAAAAGGGCCGTGGTTTGTATTTGGGGGCCTGTGGCTGGGAGTGGCCGGCTGGCTCCAGAAAATCCATGCGGGGCAGGATGGTTCCCAGACCCAAGGGGGCATCAGTGCCGAGTCGGACTGGTATGACAGTACAAAGTGGCTCCTGCAATCTGCCAGCTGAAAGCGAAGCAGCTGAGTTTTGTTTGCCAGGGAAAAGGGCCGTGGTTTGTGTTTGGGGGCCTGTGGCTGGGAGTGGCCGGCTGGCTCCTGAAAATCCACGATACGCAGGATGGTTCCCAGACCCAAGGGGGCACGAGTGCCGAGTTGGGCTGGTTTGATAGAGGCAAGTGGCTCCTGCAATCTGCCAGCCAGAAGCGGGGCGAGTGAGTTTTGTTTGCCGGGGAAAAGGGCCGTGGTTGGTGTTTGGGGGCTTGTGGCTGGGAGTGGCTGGCTGGCTCCTGAAAATCCACGATACGCAGGGTGGTTACCAGAAACTTAGGGGGCACCAGTGCCGAGTCAGGCTGGTTGGATAGAGGCAAGTGGCTCCTGCAATCTGCCAGACAGAAGATGGGCAGGTCAGTTTGACTTCCAGGGAAAAGGGCCATAGATTGTGTTTGGGGGCCTGTGACTGCGAGTGGCCGGCTGGCTCCTGACAATCCACATTACGCAGGATGGTTCCCAGACCCAAGGGGGCACCAGTGCCGAGTCAGACTGGTATGACAGTACAAAGTGGCTCCTGCAATCTACCATCCAGAAGCGGGGCAGCTGAGTTTTTTTTCCAGGGAAAAGGGCCGTTGTATGTGATCGGGGGCCTGTGGCTGGGAGTGGACGGCTGGCTCCTGAAAATCCACGATACGCAGGATGGTTCCCAGATGAAAGGTGGAACCAGTGCCGAGTCGGGCTGGTTTGATAAAGCCAAGTGGCTCCTGCAATCTGCAAGCCATAAGATGGGCAGGCCAGTTTTATTTCCAGGGAAAAGGGCCGTCGTTTGTGTTTGGGGGCCTGTGGCTGGGAGTGGCCGGCTGGCTCCTGAAAATTCACGATACGCAGGGTGGTTCCCAGAACCTTAGGGGGCACCAGTGCCGAGTCGGGCTGGTTTGATAGAGCCAAGTGGCTCCTGCAATCTGCCAGCCAGAAGATGGGCAGGTCAGTTTTACTTCCAGGGAAAAGAGCCGTGGTTTGTGTTTGGGGGCCTGTGGCTGGGAGTGGCCGGCTGGCACCTGAAAATTCACGATACGCAGGATGGTTCCCAGACCCAAGGGGGCATCAGTGCCGAGTCGGACTGGTATGACAGTACAAAGTGGCTCCTGCAATCTGCCAGCTGAAAGCGGAGCAGCTGAGTTTTGTTTGCCAGGGAAAAGGGCCGTGGTTTGTGTTTGGGGGCCTGTGGCTGGGAGTGGCCGGCTGGCTCCTGAAAATCCACGATACGCAGGATGGTTCCCAGACCCAAGGGGGCACGAGTGCCGAGTCGGGCTGGTTTGATAGAGGCAAGTGGCTCCTGCAATCTACCATCCAGAAGCGGGGCAGCTGAGTTTTTTTTCCAGGGAAATGGCCCGTGGTATGTGTTTGGGGGCCTGTGGCTGGGAGTGGCCGGCTGGCTCCTTAAAATCCACGATACGCAGGATGGTTCCCAGATGAAAGGTGGCAGAAGTGCCAAGTCGGGCTGGTTTGATAGAGGCAAGTGGCTCCTGCATTCTGCCCGCCAGAAGCGGGGCATCTGAGTTTTTTTTCCAGGGAAAAGGGCCGCTTTTATGTGATCGGGGGCCTGTGGCTGGGAGTGGCCGGCTGGCTCCTGAAAATCCACGATACGCAGGACGGTTCCCAAAAGAAAGGTGGCACCAGTGCCGAGTCGGGCTGGTTTGATAGAGCCAAGTGGCTCCTGCAATCTGCCAGACAGAAGATGGGCAGGTCAGTTTGACTTCAAGGGAAAAGGGCCGGAGTTTGTGTTTGGGGGCCTGTGACTGCGAGTGGCCGGCTGGCTCCTGAAAATCCACGATACACTGGATGGTTCCCAGATGAAAGGTGGCAGCAGTGCCAAGTCGGGCTGGTTTGATAGAGCCAAGTGGCTCCTGCAATCTGCCAGACAGAAGCGGGGCAGCTGAGTTTTGATTGCCAGGGAAAAGGGCCGTGGTTTGTGTTCGGGGGCTTGTGGCTGGGAGTGGACGGCTGGCGCCTGAAAATCCACAAAACGCAGGATGGTTCCCAGATGAAAGGTGGCACCAGTGCCGAGTCGGGCTGGTTTGATAGAGCCAAGTGGCTCCTGCAATCTGCCAGACAGAAGATGGGCAGGTCAGTTTGACTTCCAGGGAAAAGGGCCGGAGTTTGTGTTTGGGGGCCTGTGACTGCGAGTGGCCGGCTGGCTCCTGAAAATCCACGATACACTGGATGGTTCCCAGATGAAAGGTGGCACCAGTGCCGAGTCGGGCTGGTTGGATATAGGCAAGTGACTCCTGCAATCTGCCAGAGAGAAGATGGGCAGGTCAGTTTGACTTCCAGGGAAAAGGGCCATAGTTTGTGTTTGGGGGCCTGTGACTGCCAGTGGCCGGCTGGCTCCTGAAAATCCGCAATACGCAGGATGGTTCCCAGATGAAAGGTGGCACCAGTGCCGAGTCGGGCTGGTTTGATAGAGGCAAGTGGCTCCTGCAATCTGCCAGCCAGAAGCTGGAAGCTGAGTTCTGTTTGCCAGGGAATAGGGCCGTGGTTTGTGTTCGGGGGCTTGTGGCTGGGAGTGGCCGGCTGGCTCCTGAAAATCCACGATATGCTGGATGATTCCCAGACCCAAGTGGCACCACTGACAAGTCGGACTGGTATGACAGTACAAAGTGGCTCCTGCAATCTGCCCGCCAGAAGCGGGGCAGCTGAGTTTTTGTTCCACGGAAAAGGGCCGTTGTATGTGTTCGGGGGCCTGTGGCTGGGAGTGGCCGGCTGGCTCCTGAAAATCCACGATACGCAGGATGGTTCCCAGACCCAAGGGGGCACGAGTGCCAAGTCGGGCTGGTTAGATAGACCAAGTGGCTCCTGCAATCTGCAAGCCAGAAGATGTGCAGGTCAGTTTGACTTCCAGGGAAAAGGGCCGGAGATTGTGTTTGGGGGCCTGTGGCTGCGAGTGGCCGGCTGGCTCCTGAAAATTCACGATACGCAGGATGGTTCCCAGACCCAAGGGGGCATCAGTGCCGAGTCGGACTGGTATGACAGTACAAAGTGGCTCCTGCAATCTACCATCCAGAAGCGGGGCAGCTGAGTTTTTTTTCCAGGGAAATGGGCCGTGGTATGTGTTTGGGGGCCTGTGGCTGGGAGTGGCCGGCTGGCTCCTGAAAATCCACGATACGCAGGATGGTTCCCAGATGAAAGGTGGCAGCAGTGCCAAGTTGGGCTGGTTTGATAGAGGCAAGTGGCTCCTGTAATCTGCCAGCCAGAAGCGGGGCAGCTGAGTTTTTTTCCAGGGGAAAGGGCCATGGTATGTGTTTGGGGTCCTGTGGCTGGGAGTGGCCGGCTGGCTCCTGAAAATCCACGATACGCAGGATGGTTCCCAGATGAAAGGTGGCACCAGTGCCAAGTTGGGCTGGTTAGATAGAGCCAAGTGGCTCCTGCAATCTGCCAGACAGAAGATGGGCAGGTCAGTTTGACTTCCAGGGAAAAGGGCCGGAGTTTGTGTTTGGGGGCCTGTGGCTGCGAGTGGCCGGCTGGCGCCTGAAAATCCACAATACGCAGGATGGTTCCCAGGCCCAAGGGGGCACCAGTGCCGAGTCGGACTGGTATGACAGTACAAAGTGGCTCCTGCAATCTACCATCCAGAAGCGGGGCAGCTGAGTTTTTTTTCCAGGGAAATGGGCCGTGGTATTGTGTTTGGGGGCCTGTGGCTGGGAGTGGCCGGCTGGCTCCTGAAAATCCACGATACGCAGGATGGTTCCCAGATGAAAGGTGGCAGCAGTGCCAAGTTGGGCTGGTTTGATAGAGGCAAGTGGCTCCTGCAATCTGCCAGCCAGAAGCGGGGCAGCTGAGGTTTTTTTCCAGGGAAAAGGGCAGTGGTTTGTGTTTTGGGGCCTGTGGCTGGGTGTGGCTTGCTGGCTCCTGAAAATCCACGATACGCAGGATGGTTCCCAGATGAAAGGTGGCACCAGTGCCAAGTCGGGCTGGTTTGATAGAGGCAAGTGGCTCCTGCAATCTGCCAGCCAGAAGCGGGGCAGCAGAGTTTTGATTGCCAGGGAAAAGGGCCATGGTTTGTGTTCGGGGGCTTGTGACTGCGAGTGGCCGGCTGGCTCCTGAAAATCCACAATACGCAGGATGGTTCCCAGACCCAAGGGGGCACCAGTGCCGAGTCAGACTGGTATGACAGTACAAAGTGGCTCCTGCAATCTACCATCCAGAAGCGGGGCAGCTGAGTTTTTTTTTCCAGGGAAAAGGGCCATGGTATGTGTTTGGGGGCCTGTGGCTGGGAGTGGCCAGCTGGCTCCTGAAAATCCACGATACGCAGGATGGTTCCCAGATGAAAGGTGGTACCAGTGCCGAGTCGGGCTGGTTTGATAGAGGCAAGTGGCTCCTGCAATCTGCCAGCCAGAAGCGGGGCAGCTGAGTTTTTTTTCCAGGGAAAAGGGCCGTTTTATGTTTTCGGGGGCCTGTGGCTGGGAGTGGCCAGCTGGCTCCTGAAAATCCACGATACGCAGGATGGAACCCAGATGAAAGGCGGCACCAGTGCCAAGTCAGGCAGGTTTTATAGAGCCAAGCGGCTCCTGCAATCTGCCAGCCAGAAGCAGGGCGGGTGAGTTTTGTTTGCCAGGGCAGAGGGCCGTGGTTTGTCTCTGGGGGCCTGTGGCTGGGAGTGGCCGTCTGGCTCCAGAAAATCCACGCGGGGCAGGATGGTTCCCGGAACCTTAGGGGGCACCAGTGCCGAGTCAGGCTGGTTGGATAGAGCCAAGTGGCTCCTGCAAGCTGCCAGCCAGAAGATGTGCAGTTCAGTTTTACATCCAGGGAAAAGGGCCGTGGTTTGTATTTGGGGGCCAGTGGCTGGGATAGGCCGGCTGGCTCCTGAAAATCCACGATACGCAGGGTGGTTCCCAGAACCTTAGGGGGCACCAGTGCCGAGTCAGGCTGGTTGGATAGAGGCAAGTGGCTCCTGCAATCTGCCAGACAGAAGATGGGCAGGTCAGTTTGACTTCCAGGGAAAAGGGCCGTAGTTTTTGTTTGGGGGCCTGTGACTGCGAGTGGCCGGCTGGCTCCTGAAAATCCACAATACGCAGGATGGTTCCCAGATGAAAGGTGGCACCAGTGCCGAGTCGGGCAGGTTTGATAGAGCCAAGCGGCTCCTGCAATCTGCCAGCCAGAAGCGGGGCGGGTGAGTTTTTTTTCCAGGGAAAAGGGCCGTTGTATATGTTCGGGGGCCTGTGGCTGGGAGTGGCCGGCTGGCTCCTGAAAATCCACGATACGCAGGATGGTTCCCAGATGAAAGGTGGCACCAGTGCCAAGTCCCGCAGGTTTTATAGAGCCAAGCGGCTCCTGCAATCTGCCAGCCAGAAGCAGGGCGGGTGAGTTTTGTTTGCCAGGGAAGAGGGCCGTGGTTTGTCTCTGGGGGCCTGTGGTTGGGAGTGGCCGGCTGGCTCCAGAAAATCCACGCGGGGCAGGATGGTTCCCGGAACCTTAGGGGGCACGAGTGCCGAGTTGGGCTGGTTGGATAGAGGCAAGTGGCTCCTGCAATCTTCCAGCCAGAAGATGTGCAGGTCAGTTTTACTTCCAGGGAAAAGGGCCGTGGTTTGTCTTTGGGGGCCTGTGGCTGGGAGTGGCCGGCTGGCTCCTGAAAATTCACGATAAGCAGGGTGGTTCCCAGAACCTTAGGGGGCACCAGTGCCGAGTCAGGCTGGTTGGATAGAGGCAAGTGGCTCCTGCAATCTGCCAGACAGAAGATAGGCAGGTCAGTTTGACGTCCAGGGAAAAGGGCCATAGTTTGTGTTTGGGGGCCTGTGACTGCGAGTGGCCGGCTGGCTTCTGAAAATCCACGATACGCAGGATGGTTCCCAGACCCAAGGGGGCACCAGTGCCGAGTCGGGCATGTTTGATAAAGCCAAGTGGCTCCTGCAATCTGCCAACCAGAAGCGGGGCGGGTGAGTTTTGTTTGCCAGGGAAAAGGGCCGTGGTTTGTGTTTGGGGGCCTGTGGCTCGGAGTGGCCGGCTGGCTCCTGAAAATCCACGATACGCAGGATGGTTCCCAGATGAAAGGTGGCACCAGTGCCGAGTCGGGCTGGTTTGATAGAGGCAAGTGGCTCTTGCAATCTGCCAGCCAGAAGCGGGGCAGCTGAGTTTTGTTTGCCAGGGAAATAGGCCGTGGTTTGTGTTTGGGGGCCTGTGGCTCGGAGTGGCCGGCTGGCTCCTGAAAATCCACGATACGCAGGATGGTTCCCAGATGAAAGGTGGCACCAGTGCCGAGTCGGGCTGGTTTGATAGAGGCAAGTGGCTCTTGCAATCTGCCAGCCAGAAGCGGGGCAGCTGAGTTTTTTTTCCATGGAAAAGGGTCGTTGTATGTGATCGGGGGCCTGTGGCTGTGAGTGGCCGGCTGGCCCCTGAAAATCCACGAGACGCAGGATGGTTCCCAGATGAAAGGTGGCACCAGTGCCGAGTCGGGCTGGTTTGATAGAGCCAAGTGGCTCCTGCAATCTGCCAGCCAGAAGCAGGGCAGCTGAGTTTTGTTTGCCAGGGAAAAGGGCCGTGGTTTGTGTTTGGGGGCCTGTGGCTGGGAGTGGCCGGCTGGCTCCTGAAAATCCACGATACGCAGGATGGTTCCCAGATGAAAGGTGGCACCAGTGCCGAGTCGGGCTGGTTTGATAGAGCCAAGTGGCTCCTGCAATCTGCCAGCCAGAAGCGGGGCAGCTGAGTTTTGTTTGCCAGGGAAAAGGGCCGTGGTTTGTGTTCGGGGGCTTGTGGCTGGGAGTGGCCGGCTGGCTCCTGAAAATCCACGATATGCTGGATGATTCCCAGACCCAAGTGGCACCAGTGCCGAGTCGGACTGGTATGACTTTACAAAGTGGCTCCTGCAATCTACCATTCAGAAGCGGGGCAGCTGAGTTTTTTTTCCAGGGAAAAGGGCCATGGTATGTGTTCGGGGGCCTGTGGCTGGGAGTGGCCGGCTGGCTCCTGAAAATCCACGATATGCAGGATGGTTCCCAGATGAAATGTGGCACCAGTGCCGAGTCGGGCTGGTTTGATAGTTTCAAGTGGCTCCTGCAATCTGCCATCCTGAAGATGGGAAGGTCAGTTTTACTTCCAGGGAAAAGGGCAGTAGAATGTGTTTGGGGGCCTGTTGCTGGGAGTGGCCAGCTGGCTCCTGAAAATCCACGATACGCAGGATCGTTCCCAGATGAAAGGTGGCACCAGTGCCGAGTCGGGCTGGTTTGATAGAGCCAAGTGTCTCCTGCAATCTACCAGCCCGAAGCGAGGCAGCTGAGTTTTGTTTGCCAGGGAAAAGGGCCGTGGTTTGTGTTCGGGGGCTTGTGGCTGGGAGTGGCCGGCTGGCTCCTGAAAATTCACGATACGCAGGGTGGTTCCCAGACCCAAGTGGCACCACTGACAAGTCGGACTGGTATGACAGTACAAAGTGGCTCCTGCAGTCTACCATCCTGAAGATGGGAAGGTCAGTTTTACATCCAGGAAAAAGGGCAGTAGAATGTGTTTGCGGGCCTGTGGCTGGGAGTGGCCAGCTGGCTCCTGAAAATCCACGATACGCAGGATGGTTCCCAGATGAAAGGTGGTACCAGTGCCGAGTCGGGCTGGTTTGATAGAGGCAAGTGGCTCCTGCAATCTGCCAGCCAGAAGCGGGGCAGCTAAGTTTTTTTTCCAGGGAAAAGGGCCGTTGTATGTTTTCGGGGGCCTGTGACTGGGAGTGGCCGGCTGGCTCCTGAAAATCCACGATACGCAGGATGGATCCCAGATGAAAGGTGGCACCAGTGCCAAGTCAGGCAGGTTTTATAGAGCCAAGCAGCTCCTGCAATCTGCCAGCCAGAAGCAGGGCGGGTGAGTTTTGTTTGCCAGGGAAGTGGGCCGTGGTTTGTCTCTGGGGGCCAGTGGCTGGGAGTGGCCGGCTGGCTCCAGAAAATCCATGCGGGGCAGGATGGTTCCCGGAACCTTAGGGGGCACCAGTGCCGAGTCAGGCTTGTTGGATAGAGCCAAGTGGCTCCTGCAATCTGCCAGCCAGAAGATGGGCAGGTCAGTTTTACTTCCAGGGAAAAGGGCCGTGGTTTGTATTTGGGGGCCTGTGGCTGGGAGTGGCCGGCTGGCTCCTGTAAATCCACGAAACGCAGGATGGTTCCCCGATGAAAGGTGGCACCAGTGCCAAGTCGGGCAGGTTTGATAGAGCCAAGTGGCTCCTGCAATATGCCAGCCAGAAGATGGGCAGGTCAGTTTTACTTCCAGGGAAAAGGGCCGTGGTTTGTGTTTGGGGGCCTGTGGCTGGGAGTGGCCGGCTGGCTCCTGAAAATTCACGATACGCAGGGTGGTTCCCAGAACCTTAGGGGGCACCAGTGCCGAGTCGGGCTGGTTGGATAGAGGCAAGTGGCTCCTGCAATCTGCCAGACAGAAGCGGGGCGGGTGAGTTTTGATTGCCAGGGAAAAGGGCCGTGGTTTTTTTTCGGGGGCCTGTGGCTGGGAGTTGCCGGCTGGCTCCTGAAAATCCACGATACGCAGGATGGTTCCCAGATGAAAGGTGGCACCAGTGCCTAGTCGGGCTGGTTTGATAGAGCCAAGTGGCTCCAGCAATCTGCCAGCCAGAAGATGTGCAGGTCAGTTTAACTTCCAGGGAAAAGGGCCGTGGTTTGTGTTTGGGGGCCTGTGGCTGGGAGTGGCCGGCTGGCTCCTGAAAATCCACGTTACACTGCATGGTTCCCAGATGAAAGGTGGCACCCGTGCCGAGTCGGGCTGGTTGGATAGAGGCAAGTGACTCCTGCAATCTGCCAGACAGAAGATGGGCAGGTCAGTTTGACTTTCAGGGAAAAGGGCCATTTTTTTTTTTGGGGGGCCTGTGGCTGGGAGTGGCAGGCTTGCTCCTGAAAATCCGCAATACGCAGGGTGGTTCCCAGACCCAAGGGGGCACCAGTGCCGGGTTGGACTGGTATGACAGTACAAAGTGGCTCCTGCAATCTGCCAGACAGAAGCGGGGCGGGGGAGATCTGTTTCCAGGGAAAAGGGCCGTTGTATGTGTTCGGGGGCCTGTGGCTGGGAATGGCCGGCTGGCTCCTGAAAATCCACGATACGCAGGATGGTTCCCAGATGAAAGGTGGCACCAGTGCCGAGTCGGGCTGGTTTGACAGAGCCAAGTGGCTCCTGCAATCTGCCATCCTGAAGATGGGAAGGTCAGTTTTACTTCCAGGGAAAAGGGCAGTGGAATGTGTTTGGGGGCCTGTGGCCGGGAGTGGCCGGCTGGCTCCTGAAAATTCACGATACGCAGGGTGTTTCCCAGAACCTTAGGGGGCACCAGTGCCGATTTGGGCTGGTTGGATAGAGGCAAGTGGCTCCTGCAATCTGCCAGCCAGAAGCAGGGCAGGTCAGTTTTACTTCCAGGGAAAAGGGCCGTAGTTTGTGTTTGGGGGCCTGTGACTGCGAGTGGCCGGCTGGCTCCTGAAAATCCACGATACGCAGGGTGGTTCCCAGATGAAAGGTGGTACCAGTGCCGAGTCGGGCTGGTTTGATAGAGGCAAGTGGCTCGTGCAATCTGCCAGCCAGAAGCGGGGCAGCTAATTTTTTTTCCAGGGAAAAGGGCCGTTGTATGTTTTCGGGGGCCTGTGGCTGGGAGTGGCCGGCTGGCTCCTGAAAATCCACGATACGCAGGATGGATCCCAGATGAAAGGTGGCACCAGTGCCAAGTCCCGCAGGTTTTATAGAGCCAAGCGGCTCCTGCAATCTGCCAGCCAGAAGCAGGGCGGGTGAGTTTTGTTTGCCAGGGAAGAGGGCCGTGGTTTGTCTCTGGGGGCCTGTGGTTGGGAGTGGCCGGCTGGCTCCAGAAAATCCACGCGGGGCAGGATGGTTCCCGGAATCTTAGGGGGCACGAGTGCCGAGTTGGGCTGGTTGGATAGAGGCAAGTGGCTCCTGCAATCTTCCAGCCAGAAGATGTGCAGGTCAGTTTTACTTCCAGGGAAAAGGGCCGTGGTTTGTCTTTGGGGGCCTGTGGCTGGGAGTGGCCGGCTGGCTCCTGAAAATTCACGATAAGCAGGGTGGTTCCCAGAACCTTAGGGGGCACCAGTGCCGAGTCAGGCTGCTTGGATAGAGGAAAGTGGCTCCTGCAATCTGCCAGACAGAAGATAGGCAGGTCAGTTTGACTTCCAGGGAAAAGGGCCATAGTTTGTGTTTGGGGGCCTGTGACTGCGAGTGGCCGGCTGGCTTCTGAAAATCCACGATACGCAGGATGGTTCCCAGACCCAAGGGGGCACCAGTGCCGAGTCGGGCATGTTTGATAAAGCCAAGTGGCTCCTGCAATCTGCCAACCAGAAGCGGGGCGGGTGAGTTTTGTTTGCCAGGGAAAAGGGCCGTGGTTTGTGTTTGGGGGCCTGTGGCTCGGAGTGGCCGGCTGGCTCCTGAAAATCCACGATACGCAGGATGGTTCCCAGATGAAAGGTGGCACCAGTGCCGAGTCGGGCTGGTTTGATAGAGGCAAGTGGCTCTTGCAATCTGCCAGCCAGAAGCGGGGCAGCTGAGTTTTTTTTCCATGGAAAAGGGTCGTTGTATGTGATCGGGGGCCTGTGGCTGGGAGTGGCCGGCTGGCCCCTGAAAATCCACGAGACGCAGGATGGTTCCCAGATGAAAGGTGGCACCAGTGCCGAGTCGGGCTGGTTTGATAGAGCCAAGTGGCTCCTGCAATCTGCCAGCCAGAAGCAGGGCAGCTGAGTTTTGTTTGCCAGGGAAAAGGGCCGTGGTTTGTGTTTGGGGGCCTGTGGCTGGGAGTGGCCGGCTGGCTCCTGAAAATCCACGATACGCAGGATGGTTCCCAGATGAAAGGTGGCACCAGTGCCGAGTCGGGCTGGTTTGATAGAGCCAAGTGGCTCCTGCAATCTGCCAGCCAGAAGCGGGGCAGCTGAGTTTTGTTTGCCAGGGAAAAGGGCCGTGGTTTGTGTTCGGGGGCTTGTGGCTGGGAGTTGCCGGCTGGCTCCTGAAAATCCACGATATGCTGGATGATTCCCAGACCCAAGTGGCACCAGTGCCGAGTCGGACTGGTATGACTTTACAAAGTGGCTCCTGCAATCTACCATTCAGAAGCGGGGCAGCTGAGTTTTTTTTCCAGGGAAAAGGGCCATGGTATGTGTTCGGGGGCCTGTGGCTGGGAGTGGCCGGCTGGCTCCTGAAAATCCACGATATGCAGGATGGTTCCCAGATGAAATGTGGCACCAGTGCCGAGTCGGGCTGGTTTGATAGTTTCAAGTGGCTCCTGCAATCTGCCATCCTGAAGATGGGAAGGTCAGTTTTACTTCCAGGGAAAAGGGCAGTAGAATGTGTTTGGGGGCCTGTGGCTGGGAGTGGCCAGCTGGCTCCTGAAAATCCACGATACGCAGGATCGTTCCCAGATGAAAGGTGGCACCAGTGCCGAGTCGGGCTGGTTTGATAGAGCCAAGTGGCTCCTGCAATCTGCCAGCCAGAAGCAGGGCAGCTGAGTTTTGTTTGCCAGGGAAAAGGGCCATAGTTTGTGTTTGGGGTCCTGTGGCTGGGAGTGGCCGGCTGGCTCCTGAAAATCCACGATACGCAGGATGGTTCCCAGATGAAAGGTGGCACCAGTGCCGAGTCGGGCTGGTTTGATAGAGGCAAGTGGCTCCTGCAATCTGCCAGCCAGAAGCGGGGCAGCTGAGTTTTGTTTGCCAGGGAAAAGGGCCGTGGTTTGTGTTCGGGGGCTTGTGGCTGGGAGTGGCCGGCTGGCTCCTGAAAATCCACGATATGCTGGATGATTCCCAGACCCAAGTGGCACCAGTGCCGAGTCGGACTGGTATGACTTTACAAAGTGGCTCCTGCAATCTACCATTCAGAAGCGGGGCAGCTGATTTTTTTTTCCAGGGAAAAGGGCCATGGTATATGTTCGGGGGCCTGTGGCTGGGAGTGACCGGCTGGCTCCTGAAAATCCACGATACGCAGGATGGTTCCCAGATGAAATGTGGCACCAGTGCCGAGTCGGGCTGGTTTGATAGTTTCAAGTGGCTCCTGCAATCTGCCATCCTGAAGATGGGAAGGTCAGTTTTACTTCCAGGGAAAAGGGCAGTAGAATGTGTTTTTGGGCCTGTGGCTGGGAGTGGCCAGCTGGCTCCTGAAAATCCACGATACGCAGGATCGTTCCCAGATGAAAGGTGGTACCAGTGCCGAGTCGGGCTGGTTTGATAGAGGCAAGTGGCTCCTGCAATCTGCCAGCCAGAAGCGGGGCAGCTGAGTTTTTTTTCCAGGGAAAAGGGCCGTTGTATGTTTTCGGGGGCCTGTGGCTGGGAGTGGCCGGCTGGCTCCTGAAAATCCACGATACACAGGATGGATCCCAGATGAAAGGTGGCACCAGTGCCAAGTCAGGCAGGTTTTATAGAGCCAAGCGGCTCCTGCAATCTGCCAGCCAGAAGCAGGGCGGGTGAGTTTTGTTTTCCAGGGAAGAGGGCCGTGGTTTGTCTCTGGGGGCCTGTGGCTGGGAGTGGCCGGCTGGCTCAAGAAAATCCACGCGGGGCAGGATGGTTCCCGGAACCTTAGGGGGCACCAGTGCCGAGTCAGGCTGGTTGGATAGAGCCAAGTGGCTCCTGCAATCTGCCAGCCAGAAGATGTGCAGGTCAGTTTGACTTCCAGGCAAAAGGGCCGTAGTTTGTGTTTGGGGGCCTGTGACTGCGAGTGGCCGGCTGGCTCCTGAAAATCCACAATACGCAGGATGGTTCCCAGACCCAAGGGGGCACCAGTGCCGAGTCGGGCATGTTTGATAAAGCCAAGTGGCTCCTGCAATCTGCCAGCCAGAAGCGGGGCGGGTGAGTTTTGTTTGCCAGGGAAAAGGGCCGTGGTTTGTGTTTGGGGTCCTGTGGCTGGGAGTGGCCGGCTGGCTCCTGAAAATCCACGATACGCAGGATGGTTCCCAGATGAAAGGTGGCACCAGTGCCGAGTCGGACTGGTTTGATAGAGGCAAGTGGCTCCTGCAATCTGCCAGCCAGAACCGGGGCAGCTGAGTTTTGTTTGCCAGGGAAAAGGGCCGTGGTTTGTGTTCGGGGGCCTGTGGCTGGGAGTAGCCGGCTGGCTCCTGAAAATCCACGATACGCAGGATGGTTCCCAGATGAAAGGTGGCACCAGTGCCAAGTCGGGCAGGTTTGATAGAGGCAAGCGGCTCCTGCAATCTGCCAGCCAGAAGCAGGGCGGGTGAGTTTTGTTTGCCAGGGAAACGGGCCGTGGTTTGTGTTCGGGGGCTTGTGGCTGGGAGTGGCCGGCTGGCTCCTGAAAATCCACGCCGCGCAGGATGGTTCCCAGACCAAAGGGGGCAAGAGTGCCGAGTTGGGCTGGTTTGATAGAGGCAAGTGGCTCCTGCAATCTGCCAGCCAGAAGCGGGGCGAGTCAGTTTTGTTTGCCAGGGAAAAGGGCCGTGGTTTGTGTTTGGGGGCTTGTGGCTGGGAGTGGCCGGCTGGCTCCTGAAAATCCACGATACGCAGGATGGTTCCCAGATGAAAGGTGGCACCAGTGCCAAGTCGGGCTGGTTTGATAGAGCCAAGTGGCTCCTGCAATCTGCCAGCCAGAAGATGTGCAGGTCAGTTTTACTTCCATGGAAAAGGGCCGTTGTATGTGTTCGGGGGCCTGTGGCTGGGAGTGGCCGGCTGGCTCCTGAAAATTCACGATACGCAGGGTGGTTCCCAGAAACTTAGGGGGCACCAGTGCCGAGTCAGGCTGGCTGGATAGAGGCAAGAGGGTCCTGCAATCAGCCAGACAGAAGATGGGCAGGTCAGTTTGACTTCCAGGGAAAAGGGCGGTAGTTTTTGTTTGGGGGCCTGTGACTGCGAGTGGCCTGCTGGCTCCTGAAAATCCACAATACGCAGGATGGTTCCCAGACCCAAGGGGGCACCAGTGCCGAGTCGGACTGGTATGACAGTACAAAGTGGCTCCTGCAATCTACCATCCAGAAGCGGGGCAGCTGAGTTTTTTTTCCAGGGAAATTGGCCGTGGTATGTGTTTGGGGGCCTGTGGCTGGGAGTGGCCGGCTGGCTCCTGAAAATTCACGATACGCAGGGTGGTTCCCAGATGAAAGGTGGCACCAGTGCCGAGTCAGGCTGGTTTGATAGAGCCAAGTGGCTCCTGCAATCTGCCAGCCAGAAGATGGGCAGGTCATTTTTACTTCCAGGGAAAAGGGCCGTGGTTTTTTTTGGGGGCCTGTGGCTGGGAGTGGCCGGCTGGCTCCTGAAAATTCACGATACGCAGGGTGGTTCCCAGAACCTTAGGGGGCACCAGTGCCGAGTCGGGCTGGTTGGATAGAGGCAAGTGGCTCCTGCAATCTCCCAGCCAGAAGCGGTGCGGGTGAGTTTTGTTTGCCAGGGAAAAGGGCCGTGGTTTTTGTTTGGGGGCCTGTGGCTGGGAGTGGCCGGCTGGCTCCAGAAAATCCACGCGGCGCAGGATGGTTCCCCGAACTTTAGGGGGCACCAGTGCCGAGTCGGGCTGGTTCGATAGAGCCAAGTGGCTCCTGCAATCTGCCGGCCAGAAGATGGGCAGGTCAGTTTTACTTCCAGGGAAAAGGGCCGTGGTTTGTGTTTGGGGGCCTGTGGCTGGGAGTGGCCGGCTGGCTCCTGAAAATTCACGATACGCAGGGTGGTTCCCAGAAACTTAGGGGGCGCCAGTGCCGAGTCAGGCTGGTTGGAGAGTGGCAAGTGCCTCCTGCAATCTGCCAGACAGAAGAGGGGCCGGTCAGTTTGACTTCCAGGGAAAAGGGCCATAGTTTGTGTTTGGGGGCCTGTGACAGCGAGTGGCCGGCTGGCTCCTGAAAATCCACAATACGCAGGATGGATCCCAGATGAAAGGTGGCACCAGTGCCAAGTCAGGCAGGTTTTATAGAGCCAAGCGGATCCTGCAATCTGCCAGCCAGAAGCAGGGCGGGTGAGTTTTGTTTGCCAGGGAAGAGGGCCATAGTTTGTGTTTGGGGGCCTGTGGCTGGGAGTGGCCGGCTGGCTCCTGAAAATTCATGATACGCAGGGTGGTTCCCAGAACCTTAGGGGGCACCAGTGCCGAGTCAGGCTGGTTGGATAGAGGCAAGTGGCTCCTGCAATCTGCCAGACAGAAGATGGGCAGGTCAGTTTGACTTCCAGGGAAAAGGGCCGTAGTTTGTGTTTGGGGGCCTGTGACTGCGAGTGGCCGGCTGGCTCCTGAAAATCCACAATACGCAGGATGGTTCCCAGACCCAAGGGGGCACCAGTGCCGAGTCGGGCATGTTTGATAAAGCCAAGCGGCTCCTGCAATCTGCCAGCCAGAAGCAGGGCGGGTGAGTTTTGTTTGCCAGGGAAAAGGGCCGTGGTTTGTGTTTGGGGTCCTGTGGCTGGGAGTGGCCGGCTGGCTCCTGAAAATCCACGATTCGCAGGATGGTTCCCAGATGAAAGGTGGCACCAGTGCCGAGTCGGGCTGGTTTGATAGAGGCAAGTGGCTCCTGCAATCTGCCAGCCAGAAGCGGGGCAGCTGAGTTTTTTTTCCAGGGAAAAGGGCCGTGGTTTTTGTTCGGGGGCCTGTGGCTGGGAGTAGCCGGCTGGCTCCTGAAAATCCACGATACGCAGGATGGTTCCCAGACCCAAGTGGCACCACTGACAAGTCGGACTGGAATGACAGTACAAAGTGGCTCCTGCAATCTACCATCCAGAAGCGGGGCAGATGAGTTTTTTTTCCAGGGAAAAGGGCCATGCTATGTTTTCGGGGGCCTGTGGCTGGGAGTGGCCGGCTGGCTCCTGAAAATCCACGATACGCAGGATGGTTCCCACATGAAAGGTGGCACCAGTGCCGAGTCGGGCTGGTTTGATAGTTTCAAGTGGCTCCTGCAATCTGCCATCCTGAAGATGGGAAGGTCAGTTTTACTACCAGGGAAAAGGGCAGTGGAATGTGTTTGGGGGCCTGTGGCTGGGAGTGGCCGGCTGGCTCCTGAAAATTCACGATACGCAGGGTGTTTCCCAGAACCTTAGGGGGCACCAGTGCCGAGTCGGGCTGGTTGGATTGAGGCAAGTGGCTCCTGCAATCAGCCAGCTAGAAGTGGTGCGGGTGAGTTTTGTTTGCCAGGGAAAAGGGCCGTGGTTTTTGTTTGGGGGCCTGTGGCTGGGAGTGGCCGGCTGGCTCCAGAAAATCCACGCGGCGCAGGATGGTTCCCCGAACTTTAGGGGGAACCAGTGCCGAGTCGGGCTGGTTTGATAGAGGCAAGTGGCTCCTGCAATCTGCCGGCCAGAAGATGGGCAGGTCAGTTTTACTTCCAGGGAAAAGGGCCGTGGTTTGTGTTTGGGGGCCTGTGGCTGGGAGTGGCCGGCTGGCTCCTGAAAATTCCCGATACGCAGGGTGGTTCCCAGAACCTTAGGGGGCACCAGTGCCGAGTCGGGCTGGTTGGATAGAGGCAAGTGCCTCCTGCAATCTGCCAGACAGAAGATGGGCAGGTCAGTTTGACTTCCAGGGAAAAGGGCCATAGTTTGTGTTTGAGGGCCTGTGACTGCGAGTGGCCGGCTGGCTCCTGAAAATCCACAATACGCAGGATGGTTCCCAGACCCAAGGGGGCACCAGTGCCGAGTCGGACTGGTATGACAGTACAAAGTGGCTCCTGCAATCTACCATCCAGAAGCGGGGCAGATGAGTTTCTTTTCCAGGGAAAGGGGCTGTTGTATGTGATCGGGGGCCTGTGGCTGGGAGTGGCCGGCTGGCTCCTGAAAATCCACGATACGCAGGATGGTTCCCAGATGAAATGTGGCACCAGTGCCGAGTCGGGCTGGTTTGATAGAGCCAAGTGGCTCCTGCTATCTGCCAGCCAGAAGATGGGCAGGTCATTTTTACTTCCAGGGAAAAGGGCCGTGGTTTGTGTTTGGGGGCCTGTGGCTGGGAGTGACCGGCTGGCTCCTGAAAATTCACGATACGCAGGATGGTTCCCAGAACCTTAGGGGGCACCAGTGCCCAGTCGGGCTGGTTGGATAGAGGCAAGTGGCTCCTGCAATCTGCCAGCTAGAAGCGGTGCGGGTGAGTTTTGTTTGCCAGGGAAAAGGGCCGTGGTTTTTGTTTGGGGGCCTGTGGCTGGGAGTGGCCGGCTGGCTCCAGAAAATCCACGCGGCGCAGGATGGTTCCCCGAACTTTAGGGGGAACCAGTGCCGAGTCAGGCTGGTTTGATAGAGGCAAGTGGCTCCTGCAATCTGCCGGCCAGAAGATGGGCAGGTCAGTTTTACTTCCAGGGAAAAGGGCCGTGGTTTGTGTTTGGGGGCCTGTGGCTGGGAGTGGCCGGCTGGCTCCTGAAAATTCCCGATACGCAGGGTGGTTCCCAGAACCTTAGTGGGCACCAGTGCCGAGTCGGGCTGGTTTGATAGAGGCAAGTGGCTCCTGCAATCTGCCGGCCAGAAGATGGGCAGGTCAGTTTGACTTCCAGGGAAAAGGGCCATAGTTTGTGTTTGGGGGCCTGTGACTGCGAGTGGCCGGCTGGCTCCTGAAAATCCACAATACGCAGGATGGTTCCCAGACCCAAGGGGGCACCAGTGCCGAGTCGGACTGGTATGACAGTACAAAGTGGCTCCTGCAATCTACCATCCAGAAGCGGGGCAGCTGAGTTTTTTTTCCAGGGAAATGGGCCGTGGTATGTGTTTGGGGGCCTGTGGCTGGGAGTGGCCGGCTGGCTCCTGAAAATCCACGATACGCAGGATGGTTCCCAGATGAAAGTTGGCGCCAGTGCCGAGTCGGGCTGGTTTGATAGAGCCAAGTGGCTCCTGCAATCTGCCAGCCAGAAGATGGGCAGCTGAGTTTTGTTTGCCAGGGAAATTGGCCGTGGTTTGTGTTCGGGGGCTTGTGGCTGGGAGTGGCCGGCTGGCTCCTGAAAATCCACGATACGCAGGATGGTTCCCAGATGAAAGGTGGCACCAGTGCCGAGTCGGGCTGGTTTGATAGAGCCAAGTGGCTCCTGCAATCTGCCAGCCAGAAGCGGGGCAGCTGAGTTTTGTTTGCCAGGGAAAAGGGCCGTGTTTTGTGTTCGGGGGCTTGTGGCTGGGAGTGGCCGGCTGGCTCCTGAAAATCCATGATACGCAGGGTGGTTCCCAGAACCTTAGGGGGCAAGAGTGCCGAGTTGGGCTGGTTTGATAGAGGCAAGTGGCTTCTGCAATCTGCCAGCCAGAAGCGGGGCGAGTGAGTTTTGTTTGCCAGGGAAAAGGGCCGTGGTTTGTGTTTGGGGGCTGGTGGCTGCGAGTGGCCGGCTGGCTCCTGAAAATCCACGATACGCAGGATGGTTCCCAGATGAAAGGTGGCACCAGTGCCGAGTCGGGCTGGTTTGATAGAGCCAAGTGGCTCCTGCAATCTGCCAGCGAGAAGATGTGCAGGTCAGTTTACCTTCAATGGAAAAGGGCCGTGGTTTGTGTTTGGGGGCCTGTGGCTGGGAGTGGCCGGCTGGCTCCTGAAAATTCCCGATACGCAGGGTGGTTCCCAGAACCTTAGGGGGCACCAGTGCCGAGTCGGGCTGGTTGGATAGTGGCAAGTGGCTCCTGCAATCTGCCAGACAGAAGATGGGCAGGTCAGTTTGACTTCAAGGGGAAAGGGCCGTAGTTTGTGTTTGGGGGCCTGTGACTGCGAGTGGCCGGCTGGCTCCTGAAAATCCACAATAGCAGGATGGTTCCCAGACCCAAGGGGGCACCAGTGCCGAGTCGGGCTGGTTTGATAGAGCCAAGTGGCTCCTGCAATCTGCCAGCCAGAAGCGGGGCAGCTGAGTTTTGTTTGCCAGGGAAAAGGGCCGTGGTTTGTGTTCGGAGGCTTGTTGATGGGAGTGGCCGGCTGGCTCCTGAAAATCCACGTTATGCTGGATAATTCCCAGACACAAGTGGAACCACTGACAAGTCGGACTGGTATGACAGTACGAAGTGGCTCCTGCAATCTACCATCCAGAAGCGGGGCAGCTGAGATTTTTTTCCAGGGAAAAGGGCCATGGTATGTGTTTGGGGGCCTGTGGCTGCGAGTGGCCGGCTGGCTCCTGCATATCCACGATACGCAGTATGGTTCCCAGATGAAAGGTGGCACCAGTGCCGAGTCGGTCTGGTTTGATAGTTTCAAGTGGCTCCTGCAATCTGCCATCCTGAAGATGGGAAGGTCAGTTTTATTTCCAGGGAAAAGGGCAGTAGAATGTGTTTGGGGGCCTGTGGCTGGGTGTGGCCAGCTGGCTCCTGAAAATCCACGATACGCAGGATGGTTCCCAGATGAAAGGTGGTACCAGTGCCGAGTCGGGCTGGTTTGATAGAGGCAAGTGGCTCCTGCAATCTGCCAGCCAGAAGCGGGGCAGCTGAGTTTTATTTGCCAGGGAAAAGGGCCGTGGTTTGTGTTCGGGGGCCTGTGGCTGGGAGTGGCCGGCTGGCAACTGAAAATCCACGATACGCAGGATGGTTCCCAGATGAAAGGTGGCACCAGTGCCAAGTCAGGCAGGTTTTATAGAGCCAAGCGGCTCCTGCAATCTGCCAGCCAGAAGCAGGGCGGGTGAGTTTTGTTTGCCAGGGAAGAGGGCCGTGGTTTGTCTCTGGGGGCCTGTGGCTGGGAGTGGCCGGCTGGCTCCAGAAAATCCACGCGGGGCAGGATGGTTCCCGGAACCTTAGGGGGCACCAGTGCCGAGTCAGGCAGGTTGGATAGAGGCAAGTGGCTCCTGCAATCTGCCATACAGAAGATGTGCAGGTCAGTTTTACTTCCAGGGAAAAGGGCCGTTGTTTGTCTTTGGGGGCCTGTGACTGGGAGTGGCCGGCTGGCTCCTGAAAATTCACGATACGCAGGGTGGTTCCCAGAACCTGAGGGGGCACCAGTGCCGAGTCAGGCGGTTGGATAGAGGCAAGTGGCTCCTGCAATCTGCCAGCCAGAAGATGGGCAGGTCAGTTTGATTTCCAGGGAAAAGGGCCGTAGTTTGTGTTTGGGGGCCTCTGACTGCGAGTGGCCGGCTGGCTCCTGAAAATCCACAATATGCAGGATGGTTCCCAGACCCAAGGGGGCACAAGTGCCGAGTCGGGCATGTTTGATAAAGCCAAGTGGCTCCTGCAATCTGCCAGCCAGAAGCGGGGCGGGTGAGTTTTGTTTGCCAGGGAAAAGGGCCGTGGTTTGTGTTTGGGGTCCTGTGGCTGGGAGTGGCCGGCTGGCTCCTGAAAATCCACGATACGCAGGGTGCTTCCCAGAACCTTAGGGGGCACCAGTGCCGAATCAGGCTGGTTGGATAGAGGCAAGTGGCTCCTGCAATCTGCCAGACAGAAGATGGGCAGGTCAGTTTTACTTCCAGGGAAAAGGGCCGTTGTATGTGGTCGGGGGCCTGTGGCTGGGAGTGGCCGGCTGGCTCCTGAAAATCCACGCCGCGCAGGATGGTTCCCAGACCCAAGGGGGCAAGAGTGCCGAGTTGGGCTGGTTTGATAGAGCCAAGTGGCTCCAGCAATATGCAAGCCAGAAGATGTGCAGGTTAGTTTTACTTCCAGGGAAAAGGGCCGTGGTTTGTGTTTGGGGGCCTGTGGCTGGGAGTGGCCGGCTGGCTCCTGAAAATTCACGATACGCAGGGTGGTTCCCAGAAACTTAGGGGGCACCAGTGCCGAGTCGGGCTATTTGGATACTGGCAAGTTCCTCCTGCAATCTGCCACACAGAAGATGGGCAGGTCAGTTTGACTTCCAGGGAAAAGGGCCATAGTTTGTGTTTGGGGGCCTGTGACTTCGAGTGGCCGGCTGGCTCCTGAAAATCCACAATACGCAGGATGGTTCCCAGACCCAAGGGGGCACCAGTGCCGAGTCGGACTGGTATGATAGTACAAAGTGGCTCCTGCAATCTACCATCCAAAAGCGGGGCAGCTGAGTTTTTTTTCCAGGGAAATGGGCCGTGGTATGTGTTTGGGGGCCTGTGGCTGGGAGTGGCCGGCTGGCTCTTGAAAATCCACGATACGCAGGATGGTTCCCAGATGAAAGGTGGCTATAGTGCCAAGTCGGGCTGGTTGGATAGAGCCAAGTGGCTCCTGCAATCTGCAAGCCAGAAGATGTGCAGGTCAGTTTTACTTCAATGGAATAGGGCCGTGGTTTTTGTTTGGGGGCCTGTGGCTGGGAGTGGCCGGCTGGCTCCTGAAAATTCCCGATACGCAGGGTGGTTCCCAGAAACTTAGGGGGCACCAGTGCCGAGTCGGGCTGGTTGGATAGAGGCAAGTGGCTCCTGCAATCTGCCAGACAGAAGATGGGCAGGTCAGTTTGACTTCCAGGGGAAAGGGCCGTAGTTTGTGTTTGGGGGCCTGTGACTGCGAGTGGCCGGCTGGCTCCTGAAAATCCACAATGGCAGGATGGTTCCCAGACCCAAGGGGGCACCAGTGCCGAGTCGGACTGGTATGACAGTACAAAGTGGCTCCTGCAATCTACCATCCAGTAGCGGGGCAGCTGAGTTTTTTTTCCGGGGAAATGGGCCGTGGTAGGTGTTTGGGGGCCTGTGGCTGGGAGTGGCCGGCTGGCTCCTGAAAATCCACGATACGCAGGATGGTTCCCAGATGAAAGGTGGCACCAGTGCCGAGTCGGGCTGGTTTGATAGAGCCAAGTGGCTCCTGCAATCTGCCAGCCAGAAGATGTGCAGGTCAGTTTTACTTCCAGGGAAAAGGGCCGTGGTATGTGTTTGGGGTCCTGTGGCTGGGAGTGGCCGGCTGGCTCCTGAAAATCCACGATACGCAGGGTGGTTCCCAGAACCTTAGGGGGCACCAGTGCCGAGTCAGGCTGGTTGGATAGAGGCAAGTGGCTCCTGTAATCTGCCAGACAGAAGATGGGTAGGTCAGTTTGACTTCCAGGGAAAGGGGCCATAGTTTGTGTTTGGGGCCCTTCACTGCGAGTGGCTTGCTGGCTCCTGAAAATCCATAATACGCAGGATGGTTCCCAGACCCAAGGGGGCACCAGTGCCGTGTCGGACTGGTATGACAGTACAAAGTGGCTCCTGCAATCTTCCATCCAGAAGCGGGGCAGCTGAGTTTTTTTTCCAGAGAAATGGGCCGTTGTACGTGATCGGGGGCCTGTGGCTGGGAGTGGCCGGCTGGCTCCTGAAAATCCACGATACGCAGGATGGTTCCCAGATGAAAGGTGGCACCAGTGCCAAGTCGGGCTGGTTGGATAGAGCCAAGTGGCTCCTGCAATCTGCCAGCCAGAAGATGGGCAGGTCAGTTTTACTTCCAGGGAAAAGGGCCGTGGTTTGTGTTTGGGGGCCTGTGGCTGGGAGTGGCCGGCTGGCTCCTGAAAATTCACGATACGCAGGGTGGTTCCCAGAACCTTAGGGGGCGCCAGTGCCGAGTCGGGCTGGTTGGATAGTGGCAAGTGGCTCCTGCAATCTGCCAGACAGAAGAGGGGCAGGTCAGTTTGACATCCAGGGAAAAGGGCCATAGTTTGTGTTTGGGGGCCTGTGATTGCGAGTGGCCGGCTGGCTCCTGAAAATCCACAATACGCAGGATGGTTCCCAGGCCCAAGGGGGCACCAGTGCCGAGTCGGACTGGTATGACAGTACAAAGTGGCTCCTGCAATCTCACATCCAGAAGCGGGGCAGCTGAGTTTTTTTTTCCAGGGAAATGGCCGTGGTATGTGTTTGGGGGCCTGTGGCTGGGAGTGGCCGGCTGGCTCCTGAAAATCCACGATACGCAGGATGGTTCCCAGATGAAAGGTGGCACCAGTGCCAAGTCAGGCAGGTTTATAGAGGCAAGTGGCTCCTGCAATCTGCCAGCCAGAAGCGGGGCAGCTGAATTTTTTTTCCAGGGAAAAGTGCCGTTGTATGTTTTCGGGGGCCTGTGGCTGGGAGTGGCCGGCTGGCTCCTGAAAATCCACGATACGCAGGATGGATCCCAGATGAAAGGTGGCACCAGTGCCGAGTCGGGCTGGTTTGATAGAGCCAAGTGGCTCCTGCAATCTGCCAGCCAGAAGCGGGGCGGGTGAGTTTTGTTTGCCAGGGAAAAGGGCCGTGGTTTGTGTTTGGGGGCTTGTGGCTGGGAGTGGCCGGCTGGCTCCTGAAAATCCACGATACGCAGGATGGTTCCCAGACCCAAGGGGGCACCAGTGCCGAGTCGGGCTGGTTTGATAGAGCCAAGTGGCTCCTGCAATCTGCCAGCCAGAAAATGGGCAGGTCAGTTTTACTTCCAGGGAAAAGGGCCGTGGTTTGTGTTTGGGGCCCTGTGGCTGGGAGTGGCCGGTTGGCTCCTGAACATTGACGATACGCAGGGTGGTTCCCAGAACCTTAGGGGGCACCAGTGCCGAGTCCAGCTGGTTGGATAGAGGCATGGGGCTCCTGCAATCTGCCAGCCAGGAGCGGGGCAGGTCAGTTTGACATCCAGGGAAAAGGGCCGTAGTTTGTGTTTGGGGGCCTGTGACTGCGAGTGGCCGGCTGGCTCCTGAAAATCCACAATAGGCAGGATGGTTCCCAGACCCAAGTGGGCACCAGTGCCGAGTCGGACTGGTATGACAGTACAAAGTGGCTCCTGCAATCTACCATCCAGAAGCGGGGCAACTGAGTTTTTTTTCCAGGGAAATGGGCCGTGGTATGTGTTTGGGGGCCTGTGGCTGGGAGTGGCCGGCAGGCTCCTGAAAATCCACGATACGCAGGATGGTTCCCAGAGGAAAGGTGGCACCAGTGCCAAGTCGGGCTGGTTTGATAGAGGCAAGTGGCTCCTGCAATCTGCCAGCCAGAAGAGGGGCAGCTGAGTTTTTTTTCCAGGGAAAAGGGCCGTGGTATGTGTTCGGGGGCCGGTGGCTGGGAGTGGCCGGCTGGCTCCGGAAAATCCACGATACGCAGGATGGTTCCCAGATGAAAGGTGGCACCAGTGCCGAGTCGGGCTGGTTTGATAGAGGCAAGTGGCTCCTGAAATCTGCCAGCCAGAAGCGGGGCGGGTGAGTTTTGTTTGCCAGGGAAAAAGGGCCGTGGTTTGTGTTCGGGGGCTTGTGGCTGGGAGTGGCAGGCTGGCTCCTGAAAATCCACGCCGCGCAGGATGGTTCCCAGACCCCAGGGGGCACCAGTGCCGAGTCGGGCTGGTTGGATAGAGGCAAGTGGCTCCTGCAATCTGCCAGACAGAAGATGGGCAGGTCAGTTTTACCTCCAGGGAAATGGGCCGTTGTATGTGATCGGCGGCCTGTGGCTGGGAGTGGCCGGCTGGCTCCTGAAAATCCACGATACACAGGATGGTTCCCAAATGAATGGGGGCACCAGTGCCGAGTCGGGCTGGTTGGATAGAGGCAAGTGGCTCCTGCAATCTGCCAGACAGAGGATGGGCAGGTCAGTTTGACTGCCAGGGAAAAGGGCCGTGGTTTGTGTTTGGGGGCCTGTGGCTGGGAGTGGCCGGCTGGCTCCTGAAAATCCACGATACGCAGGATGGTTCCCCGAACCTTAGGGGGCACCAGTGCCGAGTCCGGCTGGTTGGATAGAGCCAAGTGGCTCCTGCAATCTGCCAGCCAGAAGCGGGGCAGGTCAGTTTTACTTCCAGGGAAAAGGGCCGTGGTTTGTGTCTGGGGGCCTGTGGCTGGGAGTGGCCGGCTGGCTCCTGAATATTCACGATACGTCGGGTGGTTCCCAGATGAACGTTGGCACCAGTGCCAAGTCGGGGTGGTATGATAGTACAAAGTGGCTCCTGCAATCTACCATCCAGAAGCGGGGTAGTTGATTTTTTTTTCCAGGGAAAATGGCCGTTGTATGTGTTTGGGGGCCTGTGGCTGGGAGTGGCCGGCTGGCTCCTGAAAATGCACAATACGCATGATGGTTCCCAGACCAAAGGGGGCACCAGTTCCGAGTGGGGCTGGTTTGATAAATCCAAGTGGCTCCTGCAATCTGCCAGCCGGAAGCGGGGCGGGTGAGTTTTGTTTGCCAGGGAAAAGGGCCGTGGTTTGTGTTTGGGGGCCTGTGGCTGGGAGTGGCCGGCTGGCTCCTGAAAATCCACGATACACTGGATGGTTCCCAGTTGAAAGGTGGCACCAGTGCCAGTCGGGCTGGTCGGATAGAGGCAAGTGGCTCCTGCAATCTGCCAGCCAGAAGCGGAGCGAGTGAGTTTTGCTTCCAGGGAAAAGGGCCGTGGTTTGTGTTTGGGGGCCTGTGGCTGGGAGTGGCCGGTTGGCTCCTGAAAATTCACATTACGCAGGGTGGTTCCCAGAACCTTAGGGGGCACCAGTGCCGAGTCGGGCTGGTTGGATAGAGGCAAGTGGCTCCAGTAATCTGCCAGACAGAAGATGGGCAGGTCAGTTTGACTTCCAGGGAAAAGTGAGGTAGTTTGTGTTTGGGGGCCTGTGGCTGCGAGTGGCCGGCTGGCTCCTGAAAAGCCACAATATGCAGGATGGTTCCCAGACCCAAGTGGGCACCAGTGCCGAGTCGGACTGGTATGACAGTACAAAGTGGCTCCTGCAATCTACCATCCAGAAGCGGGGCAACTGAGTTTTTTTTTCCAGGGAAATGGGCCGTGGTATGTGTTTGGGGGCCTGTGGCTGGGAGTGGCCGGCAGGCTCCTGAAAATCCACGATACGCAGGATGGTTCCCAGAGGAAAGGTGGCACCAGTGCCAAGTCGGGCTGGTTTGATAGAGGCAAGTGGCTCCTGCAATCTGCCAGCCAGAAGAGGGGCAGCTGAGTTTTTTTTCCAGGGAAAAGGGCCGTGGTATGTGTTCGGGGGCCGGTGGCTGGGAGTGGCCGGCTGGCTCCGGAAAATCCACGATACGCAGGATGGTTCCCAGATGAAAGGTGGCACCAGTGCCGAGTCGGGCTGGTTTGATAGAGGCAAGTGGCTCCTGAAATCTGCCAGCCAGAAGCGGGGCGGGTGAGTTTTGTTTGCCAGGGAAAAGGGCCGTGGTTTGTGTTCGGGGGCTTGTGGCTGGGAGTGGCAGGCTGGCTCCTGAAAATCCACGCCGCGCAGGATGGTTCCCAGACCCCAGGGGGCACCAGTGCCGAGTCGGGCTGGTTGGATAGAGGCAAGTGGCTCCTGCAATCTGCCAGACAGAAGATGGGCAGGTCAGTTTTACCTCCAGGGAAATGGGCCGTTGTATGTGATCGGCGGCCTGTGGCTGGGAGTGGCCGGCTGGCTCCTGAAAATCCACGATACACAGGATGGTTCCCAAATGAATGGGGGCACCAGTGCCGAGTCGGGCTGGTTGGATAGAGGCAAGTGGCTCCTGCAATCTGCCAGACAGAGGATGGGCAGGTCAGTTTGACTGCCAGGGAAAAGGGCCGTGGTTTGTGTTTGGGGGCCTGTGGCTGGGAGTGGCCGGCTGGCTCCTGAAAATCCACGATACGCAGGATGGTTCCCCGAACCTTAGGGGGCACCAGTGCCGAGTCCGGCTGGTTGGATAGAGCCAAGTGGCTCCTGCAATCTGCCAGCCAGAAGCGGGGCAGGTCAGTTTTACTTCCAGGGAAAAGGGCCGTGGTTTGTGTCTGGGGGCCTGTGGCTGGGAGTGGCCGGCTGGCTCCTGAATATTCACGATACGTCGGGTGGTTCCCAGATGAACGTTGGCACCAGTGCCAAGTCGGGGTGGTATGATAGTACAAAGTGGCTCCTGCAATCTACCATCCAGAAGCGGGGTAGCTGATTTTTTTTTCCAGGGAAAATGGCCGTTGTATGTGTTTGGGGGCCTGTGGCTGGGAGTGGCCGGCTGGCTCCTGAAAATGCACAATACGCATGATGGTTCCCAGACCAAAGGGGGCACCAGTTCCGAGTGGGGCTGGTTTGATAAATCCAAGTGGCTCCTGCAATCTGCCAGCCGGAAGCGGGGCGGGTGAGTTTTGTTTGCCAGGGAAAAGGGCCGTGGTTTGTGTTTGGGGGCCTGTGGCTGGGAGTGGCCGGCTGGCTCCTGAAAATCCACGATACACTGGATGGTTCCCAGTTGAAAGGTGGCACCAGTGCCAGTCGGGCTGGTCGGATAGAGGCAAGTGGCTCCTGCAATCTGCCAGCCAGAAGCGGAGCGAGTGAGTTTTGCTTCCAGGGAAAAGGGCCGTGGTTTGTGTTTGGGGGCCTGTGGCTGGGAGTGGCCGGTTGGCTCCTGAAAATTCACATTACGCAGGGTGGTTCCCAGAACCTTAGGGGGCACCAGTGCCGAGTCGGGCTGGTTGGATAGAGGCAAGTGGCTCCAGTAATCTGCCAGACAGAAGATGGGCAGGTCAGTTTGACTTCCAGGGAAAAGTGAGGTAGTTTGTGTTTGGGGGCCTGTGGCTGCGAGTGGCCGGCTGGCTCCTGAAAAGCCACAATATGCAGGATGGTTCCAAGACCCAAGGGGGCACCAGTGCCGAGTCGGACTGGTATGACAGTACAAAGTGGCTCCTGCAATCTGACAGCCAGAAGCGGGGCAGCTGAGTTTTTTTTCCAGGGAAATGGGCCGTGGTATTTGTTTGGAGGCCTGTGGCTGGGAGTGGCCGGCTGGCTCCTGAAAATCCACGCCGCGCAGGATGGTTCCCAGACCCAAGGGGGCACCAGTGCCGAGTCGGGCTGGTTTGATAGAGGCAAGGGGCTACTGCAATCTGCCATCCAGCAGATGGGCAGGTCAGTTTTACTTCCAGGGAAAAGGGCCGTGGTTTGTGTTTGGGGACCTGTGGCTGGGAGTGGCCGGCTGGCTCCTGAAAATTCACGATACGCAGGGTGGTTCCCAGATGAAAGTTGGCACCAGTGCCTAGTCGGGCTGGTATGATAGTACAAAGTGGGTCCTGCAATCTACCATCCAGAAGCGGGGTAGCTGAGTTTTTTTTCCAGGGAAAATGGCCGTGGTTTTTGTTCCTGGGCCTGTGGCTGGGAGTGGCCGGCTGGCTCCCGAAAATCCACGCGGCGCAGGATGGTTCCCCGAACCTTAGGGGGCACCAGTGCCGAGTCGGGCTGGTTGGATACAGGCAAGTGGCTCCTGCAATCTGACAGCCTGAAGCGGGGCAGCTGATTTTTTTTTCCAAGGATAAGGGCCGTTGTATGTGTTCGGGGGCCTGTGGCTGGGAGTGGCCTGCTGGCTCCTGAAAATCCACGATACGCAGGATGGTTCCCAGATGAAAGGTGGCACCAGTGCCGAGTCGGGCTGGTTTGATAGAGCCAAGTGGCTCCTGCAATCTGCCAGCCAGAAGATGGGCAGGTCAGTTTTACTTCCAGGGAAAAGGGCCGTGGTTTGTGTTTGGGGGCCTGTGATTGCGAGTGGCCAGCTGACTCCTGAAAATCCACAATACGAAGGATGGTTCCCAGACCCAAGGGGGCACCAGTGCCGAGTCGGGCTGATTTGATAGAGCCAAGTGGCTGCTGCAATCTGCCAGCCAGAAGATGGGCAGGTCAGTTTTACTTCCAGGGAAAAGGGCCGTGGTTTGTGTCTGGGGGCCTGTGGCTGGGAGTGGCCGGCTGGCTCCTGAAAATTCACGATACGCAGGGTGGTTCCCAGAACCTTAGGGGGCACCAGTGCCGTGTCGGGCTGGTTAGATACAGGCAAGTGGCTCCTGCAATCTGCCAGCCTGAAGCGGGGCAGCTGAGTTTTTTTTCCAAGGATAAGGGCCTTTGTATGTGTTCGGGGGCCTGTGGCTGGGAGTGGCCTGCTGGCTCCTGAAAATCCACGATACGCAGGATGGTTCCCAGATGAAAGGTGGCACCAGTGCCGAGTCGGGCTGGTTTGATAGAGCCAAGTGGCTCCTGCAATCTGCCAGCCAGAAGATGGGCAGGTCAGTTTTACTTCCAGGGAAAAGGGCCGTGGTTTGTGTCTGGGGGTCTGTGGCTGGGAGTGGCCGGTTGGCTCCTGAACATTGACGATACGCAGGGTGGTTCCCAGAACCTTAGGGGGCACCAGTGCCGAGTCGGGCTGGTTGGATAGAGGCATGGGGCTCCTGCAATCTGCCAGCCAGAAGCGGGGCAGGTCAGTTTTACTTCCAGGGAAAAGAGCCGTGGTTTGTGTTTGGGGGCCTGTGATTGCGAGTGGCCAGCTGGCTCCTGAAAATCCACAATACGCAGGATGGTTCCCAGACCCAAGGGGGCACCAGTGCCGAGTCGGGCTGATTTGATAGAGCCAAGTGGCTGCTGCAATCTGCCAGCCAGAAGATGGGCAGGTCAGTTTTACTTCCAGGGAAAAGGCCCGTGGTTTGTGTCTGGGGGCCTGTGGCTGGGAGTGGCCGGCTGGCTCCTGAAAATTCACGATACGCAGGGTGGTTCCCAGAACCTTAGGGGGCACCAGTGCCGTGTCGGGCTGGTTGGATACAGGCAAGTGGCTCCTGCAATCTGCCAGCCTGAAGCGGGGCAGCTGAGTTTTTTTTCCAAGGATAAGGGCCTTTGTATGTGTTCGGGGGCCTGTGGCTGGGAGTGGCCTGCTGGCTCCTGAAAATCCACGATACGCAGGATGGTTCCCAGATGAAAGGTGGCACCAGTGCCAAGTCGGGCTTGTTTGATAGAGGCAAGTGGCTCCAGCAATCTGCCAGCCAGAAGTGGGGCAGCTGAGATTGGTTTTCCAAGGAAAAGGGCCGTGGTTTGTGTTCAGGGGCTTGTGGCTGGGAGTGGCCGGCTGGCTCCTGAAAATCCACGCCGCGCAGGATGGTTCCCAGACCCAAGGGGGACGAGATCCGAGTCGGGCTGGTTTGATAGAGGCAAGTGGCTCCTGCAATCTGCCAGCCAGAAGCGGGCCGGGTGTGTTTTGTTTGCCAGGGAAAAGGGCCGTGGTTTGTGTTTAGGGGCCTGTGGCTGCGAGTGGCCGGCTGGCTCCTGAAAATCCAAAATACGCAGGATGGTTCCCAGACCCAAGGGGGCACCAGTGCCGAGTTGGGCTGGTTTGATAAAGCCAAGTGGCTCCTGCAATCTGCCAGCCAGAAGCCGGGCGGGTGAGTTTTGTTTGCCAGGGAAAAGGGCCGTGGTTTTTGTTCGGGGGCCTGTGGCTGGGAGTGGCCTGCTGGCTCCTGAAAATCCACGTTACGCCGGATGGTTCCCAGAGGAAAGGTGGCACCAGTGCCAAGTTGGGCTGGTTTGATAGAGGCAAGTGGCTCCTGCAATCTGCCAGCCAGAAGCGGGTCGGGTGAGTTTTGTTTGCCAGGGAAAAGGGCCGTGGTTTGTGTTTGGGGGCCTGTGACTGGGAGTGGCCGGCTGGCTCCTGAAAATCCACGATACACAGGATGATTCCCAGACCCAAGTGGCACCATTGACAAGTCGGACTGGTATGACAGTACAAAGTGGCTCCTGCAATCTGCCAGCCAGAAGCGGGGTAGCTAAGTTTTTTTTCCTGGGAAAATGGCCGTTGTATGTGTTTGGGGGCCTGTGGCTGGGAGTGGCCGGATGGCTCCTGAAACTCCACGATACGCAGGATGGTTCCCAGATGAAAGGTGGCACCAGTGCCAAGTCGGGCTGGTTTGATAGAGGCAAGTGTCTCCTGCAATCTGCCAGCCAGAAGTGTGGCGGGTGAGTTTTGTTTGCCAGGGAAAAAGGCCGTGGTTTGTGTTTGGGGGCCTGTGGCCGGGGGTGGCCGGCTGGCTCCTAAAAATCCACGTTACGCAGGATGGTTCACCGAGGAAAGGTGGCACCAGTGCCGAGTCGGGGTGGTTTGATAGAGGCAAGTGGCTCCTGCAATCTGCCAGCCAGAAGCGGGTCGGGTGAGTTTTGTTTGCCAGGGAAAAAGGCCGTGGTTTGTGTTTGGGGGCCTGTGGCTGGGGGTGGCCGGCTGGCTCCTAAAAATCCACGATACACAGGATGGTTCGCAGATGAAAGGTGGCACCAGTGCCAAGTCGGGCTGGTTTGATAGAGGCAAGGGGCTACTGCAATCTGCCATCCAAAAGATGGACAGGTCAGTTTTACTTCCAGGGAAAAGGGCCGTGGTTTGTGTTTGGGGGCCTGTGGCTGGGAGTGGCCGGCTGGCTCCTGAAAATTCACGATACGCAGGGTGGTTCCCAGATGAAAGTTGGCACCAGTGCCAAGTCGGGCTGCTATGAAAGTACAAAGTGGGTCCTGCAATCTACCATCCAGAAGCGGGGTAGCTGAGTTTTTTTTCCAGGGAAAATGGCCGTGGTTTGTGTTCGGGGGCCTGTGGCTGGGAGTGGCCTGCTGGCTCCTGAAAATCCACGATACGCAGGATGGTTCCCCGAACCTTAGGGGGCACCAGTGCCGAGTCGGGCTGGTTGGATAGAGGCAAGTGGCTACTGCAATCTGCCAGACAGAAGATGGGCCGCTCAGTTTGACTTCCAGGGAAAAGGGCCATAGTTTGTGTTTGGGGACCTGTGACTGCGAGTGGCCAGCTGGCTCCTGAAAATCCACAATACGCAGGATGGTTCCCAGACCCAAGGGGGCACCAGTGCCGAGTCGGGCATATTTGAAAAAGCCAAGTGGCTCCTGCAATCTGCCAGCCAGAAGCGGGGCTGGTGAGTTTTGTTTGCCAGGGAAAAGGGCCGTGGTTTTTGTTCGGGGGCCTGTGGCTTTGAGTGGCCTGCTGGCTCCTGAAAATCCACGTTACGCCGGATGGTTCCCAGAGGAAAGGTGGCACCAGTGCCATGTTGGGCTGGTTTGATAGAGGCAAGTGGCTCCTGCAATCTGCCAGCCAGAAGTGGGGCGGGTGAGTTTTGTTTGCCAGGGGAAAGGGCCGTAGTTTGTGTTTGGGGGCCTGTGGCTGCGAGTGGCCAGCTGGCTCCTGAAAATCCACATTACGCAGGATGGTTCCCAGATTTAAGGGGGCACCAGTGCAGAGTCAGGCTGGTTTGATAAAGCCAAGTGGCTCCTGCAATCTGCCAGCCAGAAGCGGGGCGGGTGAGTTTTGTTTTCCAGGGAAAAGGGCCGTGGTTTTTGTTCGGGGGCCTGTGGCTGCGAGTGGCCAGCTGGCTCCTGAAAATCCACATTACGCAGGATGGTTCCCAGATTTAAGGGGGCACCAGTGCCAAGTCGGGCTGGTTTGATAGAGGCAAGGGGCTACTGCAATCTGCCGTCCAGAAGATGGGCAGGTCAGTTTTACTTCCAGGGAAAAGGGCCGTGGTTTGTGTTTGGGGGCCTGTGGCTGGGTGTGGCCGGCTGGCTCCCGAAAATCCACGATACGCTGGATGATTCCCAGACCCAAGTGGCACCATTGACAAGTCGGACTGGTATGACAGTACAAAGTGGCTCCTGCAATCTACCATCCAGAGGCGGGGCAGCTGAGTTTTTTTTCCAGGGAAAAGGGCCGTCGTATGTGTTCGGGGGCCTGTGGCTGGGTGTGGCCGGCTGGCTCCCGAAAATCCACGATACGCTGGATGATTCCCAGACCCAAGTGGCACCATTGACAAGTCGGACTGGTATGACAGTACAAAGTGGCTCCTGCAATCTACAATCCAGAGGCGGGGCAGCTGAGTTTTTTTTCCAGGGAAAAGGGCCGTCGTATGTGTTCGGGGCCTGTGGCTGGGAGTGGCCGGCTGGCTCCTGAAAATCCACGATACGCCGGATGATTCCCAGACCCAAGTGGCACCATTGACAAATCAGACTCGTATGATAGTACAAAGTGGCTCCTGCAATCTACCATCCAGAAGCACTGCAGCTGAGTTTTTTTTCCAGGGAAAAGGGCCGTTGTATGTGTTTGGGGTCCTGTGGCTGGGAGTGGCCGGCTGGCTCCTGAAAATCCACGATACGCAGGATGATTCCCAGACCCAAGTGGCACCACTGACAATTTAGACTGGTATGATAGTAGAAAGTGGCTCCTGCAATCTGCCAGACAGAAGATGCGCAGGTCAGTTTGACTTCCAGGGAAAAGGGCCGTGGTTTGTGTTTGGGGGCCTGTGGCTGGGAGTGGCCGGCTGGCTCCAGAAAATCCACGCGGCGCAGGATAGTTCCCCGAACCTTAGGGGGCACCAGTGCCGAGTCGGGCTGGTTGGATAGAGGCAAGTGGCTCCAGCAATCTGCCAGACAGAAGACGGGCAGGTCAGTTTGACTTCGAGGGAAAAGGGCCATAGTTTGTGTTTGGGGGCCTGTGGCTGCGAGTGGCCGGCTGGCTCCTGAAAATCCAAAATACGCAGATGGTTCCCAGACCCAAGGGGGCACCAGTGCCGAGTCGGGCTGGTTTGATAGAGGCAAGTGTCTCCTGCAATCTTCCAGCCAGAATTGTGGCGGGTGAGTTTTGTTTGCCAGGGAAAAGGGCCATAGTTTGTGTTTGGGGGCCTGTGGCTGCGAGTGGCCGGCTGGCTCCTGAAAATCCACAATAGGCAGATGGTTCCCAGACCCAAGGGGGCACCAGTGCCGAGTCGGGCTGGTTTGATAGAGGCAAGTGGCTCCTGCAATCTGCCAGCCAGAAGCAGGGCGGGTGAGTTTTGTTTGCCAGGGAAAAGGGCCGTGGTTTTTGTTCGGGGGCCTGTGGCTTTGAGTGGCCGGCTGGCTCCTGAAAATCCACGTTACGCAGGATGGTTCCCAGAGGAAAGGTGGCACCAGTGCCAAGTTGGGCTGGTTTGATAGAGGCAAGTGGCTCCAGCAATCTGTCAGCCAGAAGCGGGGCGGGTGAGTTTTGTTTGCCCGGGAAAAGGGCCGTGGTTCGTGTTTGGGGGCCTGTGGCTGGGAGTGGCCGGCTGGCTCCTGAAAATCCACGATACACAGGATGGTTCCCAGATGAAAGGTGGCACCAGTGCCAAGTCGGGCTGGTATGATAGTACAAAGTGGGTCCTGCAATCTACCATCCAGAAGCGGGGTAGCTGAGTTTTTTTTCCAGGGAAAATGGCCGTGGTTTGTGTTCGGGGGCCTGTGGCTGGGAGTGGCCTGCTGGCTCCTGAAAATCCACGATACGCAGGATGGTTCCCCGAACCTTAGGGGGCACCAGTGCCGAGTCGGGCTGGTTGGATAGAGGCAAGTGGCTCCTGCAATCTGCCAGACAGACGATGGGCAGGTCAGTTTGACTTCCAGGGAAAAGGGCGGTAGTTTGTGTTTGGGGGCCTGTGACTGCGAGTGTCCGGCTGGCTCCTGAAAATTTACGATACGCAGGGTGGTTCCCAGAACCTTAGGGGGCACCAGTGCCAAGTCGGGCTGGTTGGATAGAGGCAAGTGGCTACTGCAATCTGCCAGACAGAAGATGGGCCGCTCAGTTTGACTTCCAGGGAAAAGGGCGGTAGTTTGTGTTTGGGGGCCTGTGACTGCGAGTGTCCGGCTGGCTCCTGAAAATTTACGATACGCAGGATGGTTCCCAGACCCAAGGGGGCACCAGTGCCGAGTCGGGCATATTTGATAAAGCCAAGTGGCTCCTGCAATCTGCCAGCCAGAAGCGGGGCTGGTGAGTTTTGTTTGCCAGGGAAAAGGGCCGTGGTTTTTGTTCAGGGGCCTGTGGCTGGGAGTGGCCTGCTGGCTCCTAAAATCCACGTTACGCCGGATGGTTCCCAGAGGAAAGGTGGCACCAGTGCCAAGTTGGGCTGGTTTGATAGAGGCAAGTGGCTCCTGCAATCTGCCAGCCAGAAGTGGGGCGGGTGAGTTTTGTTTGCCAGGGGAAAGGGCCGTAGTTTGTGTTTGGGGGCCTGTGGCTGCGAGTGGCCAGCTGGCTCCTGAAAATCCACGATACGCAGGATGGTTCCCAGATTTAAGGGGGCACCAGTGCCGAGTCAGGCTGGTTTGATAAAGCCAAGTGGCTCCTGCAATCTGCCAGCCAGAAGCGGGGCGGGTAGTTTTGTTTGCCAGGGGAAAGGGCCGTGGTTTTTGTTCGGGGGCCTGTGGCTGGGAGTGGCCGACTGGCTCCTGAAAATCCACGATACACAGGATGGTTCGCAGATGAAAGGGTGCACCAGTGCCAAGTCGGGCTGGTTTGATAGAGGCAAGGGGCTACTGCAATCTGCCGTCCAGAAGATGGGCAGGTCAGTTTTACTTCCAGGGAAAAGGGCCGTGGTTTGTGTTTGGGGGCCTGTGGCTGGGTGTGGCCGGCTGGCTCCCGAAAATCCACGATACGCTGGATGATTCCCAGACCCAAGTGGCACCATTGACAAGTCGGGCTGGTATGACAGTACAAAGTGACTCCTGCAATCTACCATCCAGAGGCGCGGCAGCTGAGTTTTTTTTCCAGGGAAAAGGGCCGTCGTATGTGTTTGGGGCCTGTGGCTGGGAGTGGCCGGCTGGCTCCTGAAAATCCACGATACGCCGGATGATTCCCAGACCCAAGTGGCACCATTGACAAATCGGACTCGTATGATAGTACAAAGTGGCTCCTGCAATCTACCATCCAGAAGCACGGCAGCTGAGTTTTTTTTCCAGGGAAAAGGGCCTTTGTATGTGTTTGGGGTCCTGTGGCTGGGAGTGGCCGGCTGGCTCCTGAAAATCCACGATACGCAGGATGATTCCCAGACCCAAGTGGCACCACTGACAATTTAGACTGGTATGATAGTAGAAAGTGGCTCCTGCAATCAACCATCCAGAGGCGGGGCAGCTGAGTTTTTTTTCCAGGGAAAAGGGCCGTTGTATGTGTTTGGGGACCTGTGGCTGGGAGTGGCCGGCTGGCTAATGAAAATTCACGATACGCAGGGTGGTTCCAAGATGAAAGTTGGCACCAGTGCCAAGTCGGGCTGGTATGATAGTAGAAAGTGGCTCCTGCAATCTACCATCCAGAAGCGGGGTAGCTAAGTTTTTTTTCCTGGGAAAATGGCCGTTGTATGTGTTTGGGGTCCTGTGGCTGGGAGTTGCCGGCTGGCTCCTGAAAATCCACGATACGCAGGATGGTTCCCAGATGAAAGGTGGCAGCAGTGCCAAGTCGGGCTGGTTTGATAGAGGCAAGTGTCTCCTGCAATCTGCCAGCCAGAAGTGTGGCGGGTGAATTTTGTTTGCCAGGGAAAAGGGCCATAGTTTGTGTTTGGGGGCCTGTGGCTGGGAGTGGCCGGCTGGCTCCTGAAAATCCACGATACACAGGATGGTTCCCAGATGAAAGGTGGCACCAGTGCCGAGTCGGGCTGGTTTGATAGAGGCAAGTGGCTCCTGCAATCTGCCAGCCAGAAGCGGGGCGGGTGAGTTGTGTTTACCAGGGAAAAGGGCCGTGGTTTGTGTTTGGGGGCCTGTGGCTGGGAGTGGCCGGCTGGCTCCTAAAAATCCACGATACACAGGATGGTTCGCAGATGAAAGGTGGCACCAGTGCCAAGTCGGGCTGGTTTGATAGAGGCAAGGGGCTACTGCAATCTGCCATCCAGCAGATGGGCAGGTCAGTTTTACTTCCAGGGAAAAGGGCCGTGGTTTGTGTTTGGGGGCCTGTGGCTGGGAGTGGCCGGCTGGCTCCTGAAAATTCACGATACGCAAGGTGGTTACCAGATGAAAGTTGGCACCAGTGCCAAGTCGGGCTGGTATGATAGTACAAAGTGGGTCCTGCAATCTACCATCCAGAAGCGGGGTAGCTGAGTTTTTTTTCCAGGGAAAATGGCCGTGGTTTTTGTTTGGGGGCCTGTGGCTGGGAGTGGCCGGCTGGCTCCAGAAAATCCACGCGGCGCAGGATGGTTCCCCGAACCTTAGGGGGCACCAGTGCCGAGTCGGGCTGGTTGGATAGAGGCAAGTGGCTCCTGCAATCTGCCAGCCAGAAACGGGGCAGCTGAGTTTTTTTTCCAAGGATAAGCGCCGTTGTCTGTGTTCGGGGGCCAGTGGCTGGGAGTGGCCTGCTGGCTCCTGAAAATCCACGATACGCAGGATGGTTCCCAGATGAAAGGTGGCACCAGTGCCGAGTCGGGCTGGTTTGATAGAGGCAAGTGGCTCCTGCAATCTGCCAGCCAGAAGCAGGGCGGGTGAGTTTTGTTTGCCAGGGAAAAGGGCCGTGGTTTTTGTTCGGGGGCCTGTGGCTTTGAGTGGCCGGCTGGCTCCTGAAAATCCACGTTACGCAGGATGGTTCCCAGAGGAAAGGTGGCACCAGTGCCAAGTCGGGCTGGTTTGATAGAGGCAAGGGGCTACTGCAATCTGCCGTCCAGCAGATGGGCAGGTCAGTTTTACTTCCAGGGAAAAGGGCCGTGGTTTGTGTTTGGGGGCCTGAGGCTGGGAGTGGCCGGCTGGCTCCTGAAAATCCAAAATACGCAGGATGGTTCCCAGACCCAAGGGGGCACCAGTGCCGAGTTGGGCTGGTTTGATAAAGCCAAGTGGCTCCTGCAATCTGCCAGCCAGAAGCCGGGCGGGTGAGTTTTGTTTGCCACGGAAAACGGCCGTGGTTTTTGTTCGGGGGCCTGTGGCTGGAAGTGGCCTGCTGGCTCCTGAAAATCCACGTTACGCCGGATGGTTCCCAGAGGAAAGGTGGCATCAGAGCCGAGTCGGGCTGGTTTGATAGAGGCAAGTGGCTCCTGCAATCTGCCAGCCAGAAGCGGGGCTGGTGAGTTTTGTTTGCCAGGGAAAAGGGCCGTGGTTTTTGTTCGGGGGCCTGTGGCTGGGAGTGGCCTGCTGGCTCCTAAAATCCACGTTACGCCGGATGGTTCCCAGAGGAAAGGTGGCACCAGTGCCAAGTTGGGCTGGTTTGATAGAGGCAAGTGGCTCCTGCAATCTGCCAGCCAGAAGTGGGGCGGGTGAGTTTTGTTTGCCAGGGGAAAGGGCCGTAGTTTGTGTTTGGGGGCCTGTGGCTGCGAGTGGCCAGCTGGCTCCTGAAAATCCACGATACGCAGGATGGTTCCCAGATTTAAGGGGGCACCAGTGCCGAGTCAGGCTGGTTTGATAAAGCCAAGTGGCTCCTGCAATCTGCCAGCCAGAAGCGGGGCGGGTAGTTTTGTTTGCCAGGGGAAAGGGCCGTGGTTTTTGTTCGGGGGCCTGTGGCTGGGAGTGGCCGACTGGCTCCTGAAAATCCACGATACACAGGATGGTTCGCAGATGAAAGGGTGCACCAGTGCCAAGTCGGGCTGGTTTGATAGAGGCAAGGGGCTACTGCAATCTGCCGTCCAGAAGATGGGCAGGTCAGTTTTACTTCCAGGGAAAAGGGCCGTGGTTTGTGTTTGGGGGCCTGTGGCTGGGAGTGGCCGGCTGGCTCCCGAAAATCCACGATACGCTGGATGATTCCCAGACCCAATTGGCACCATTGACAAGTCGGACTGGTATGACAGTACAAAGTGACTCCTGCAATCTACCATCCAGAGGCGCGGCAGCTGAGTTTTTTTTCCAGGGAAAAGGGCCGTCGTATATGTTTGGGGCCTGCGGCTGGGAGTGGCCTGCTGGCTCCTGAAAATCCACGATACGCCGGATGATTCCCAGACCCAAGTGGCACCATTGACAAATCGGACTCGTATGATAGTACAAAGTGGCTCCTGCAATCTACCATCCAGAAGCACGGCAGCTGAGTTTTTTTTCCAGGGAAAAGGGCCGTTGTATGTGTTTGGGGTCCTGTGGCTGGGAGTGGCCGTCTGGCTCCTGAAAATCCACGATACGCAGGATGATTCCCAGACCCAAGTGGCACCACTGACAATTTAGACTGGTATGATAGTAGAAAGTGGCTCCTGCAATCAACCATCCAGAGGCGGGGCAGCTGAGTTTTTTTTCCAGGGAAAAGGGCCGTTGTATGTGTTTGGGGACCTGTGGCTGGGAGTCGCCGGCTGGCTAATGAAAATTCACGATACGCAGGGTGGTTCCCAGATGAAAGTTGGCACCAGTGCCAAGTCGGGCTGGTATGATAGTAGAAAGTGGCTCCTGCAATCTACCATCCAGAAGCGGGGTAGCTAAGTTTTTTTTCCTGGGAAAATGGCCTTTGTATGTGTTTGGGGTCCTGTGGCTGGGAGTTGCCGGCTGGCTCCTGAAAATCCACGATACGCAGGATGGTTCCCAGGTGAAAGGTGGCAGCAGTGCCAAGTCGGGCTGGTTTGATAGAGGCAAGTGTCTCCTGCAATCTGCCGGCCAGAAGTGTGGCGGGTGAATTTTGTTTGCCAGGGAAAAGGGCCATAGTTTGTGTTTGGGGGCCTGTGGCTGCGAGTGGCCGGCTGGCTCCTGAAAATCCACAATACGCAGATGGTTCCCAGACCCAAGGGGGCACCAGTGCCGAGTCGGGCTGGTTTGATAGAGGCAAGTGGCTCCTGCAATCTGCCAGCCAGAAGCAGGGCGGGTGAGTTTTGTTTGCCAGGGAAAAGGGCCGTGGTTTTTGTTCGGGGGCCTGTGGCTTTGAGTGGCCGGCTGGCTCCTGAAAATCCACGTTACGCAGGATGGTTCCCAGAGGAAAGGTGGCACCAGTGCCAAGTCGGGCTGGTTTGATAGAGGCAAGTGGCTCCAGCAATCTGCCAGCCAGAAGCGGGGCGGGTGAGTTTTGTTTCCCCGGGAAAAGGGCCGTGGTTTGTGTTTGGGGGCCTGTGGCTGGGAGTGGCCGGCTGGCTCCTGAAAATCCACGATACACAGGATGGTTCCCAGGAGAAAGGTGGCACCAGTGCCGAGTCGGGCTGGTTTGATAGAGGCAAGTGGCTCCTGCAATCTGCCAGCCAGAAGCGGGGCGGGTGAGTTGTGTTTGCCAGGGAAAAGGGCCGTGGTTTGTGTTTGGGGGCCTGTGGCTGGGAGTGGCCGGCTGGCTCCTAGAAATCCACGATACACAGGATGGTTCGCAGATGAAAGGTGGCACCAGTGCCAAGTCGGGCTGGTTTGATAGAGGCAAGGGGCTACTGCAATCTGCCATCCAGCAGATGGGCAGGTCAGTTTTACTTCCAGGGAAAAGGGCCGTGGTTTGTGTTTGGGGGCCTGTGGCTGGGAGTGGCCGGCTGGCTCCTGAAAATTCACGATACGCAGGGTGGTTCCCAGATGAAAGTTGGCACCAGTGCCAAGTCGGGCTGGTATGATAGTACAAAGTGGGTCCTGCAATCTACCATCCAGAAGCGGGGTAGCTGAGTTTTTTTTCCAGGGAAAATGGCCGTGGTTTTTGTTTGGGGGCCTGTGGCTGGGAGTGGCCGGCTGGCTCCAGAAAATCCACGCGGCGCAGGATGGTTCCCCGAACCTTAGGGGGCACCAGTGCCGAGTGGGGCTGGTTGGATAGAGGCAAGTGGCTCCTGCAATCTGCCAGCCAGAAGCGGGGCAGCTGAGTTTTTTTTCCAAGGATAAGGGCCGTTGTCTGTGTTCGGGGGCCAGTGGCTGGGAGTGGCCTGCTGGCTCCTGAAAATCCACGATACGCAGGATGGTTCCCAGATGAAAGGTGGCACCAGTGCCGAGTCGGGCTGGTTTGATAGAGGCAAGTGGCTCCTGCAATCTGCCAGCCAGAAGCAGGGCGGGTGAGTTTTGTTTGCCAGGGAAAAGGGCCGTGGTTTTTGTTCGGGGGCCTGTGGCTTTGAGTGGCCGGCTGGCTCCTGAAAATCCACGTTACGCAGGATGGTTCCCAGAGGAAAGGTGGCACCAGTGCCAAGTCGGGCTGGTTTGATAGAGGCAAGTGGCTCCTGCAATCTGCCAGCCAGAAGCGGGGCGGGTGAGTTGTGTTTGCCAGGGAAAAAGGCCGTGGTTTGTGTTTGGGGGCCTGTGGCTGGGAGTGGCCGGCTGGCTCCTAGAAATCCACGATACACAGGATGGTTCGCAGATGAAAGGTGGCACCAGTGCCAAGTCGGGCTGGTTTGATAGAGGCAAGGGGCTACTGCAATCTGCCATCCAGCAGATGGGCAGGTCAGTTTTACTTCCAGGGAAAAGGGCCGTGGTTTGTGTTTGGGGGCCTGTGGCTGGGAGTGGCCGGCTGGCTCCTGAAAATTCACGATTCGCAGGGTGGTTCCCAGATGAAAGTTGGCACCAGTGCCAAGTCGGGCTGGTATGATAGTACAAAGTGGGTCCTGCAATCTACCATCCAGAAGCGGGGTAGCTGAGTTTTTTTTCCAGGGAAAATGGCCGTGGTTTTTGTTTGGGGGCCTGTGGCTGGGAGTGGCCGGCTGGCTCCTGAAAATCCACGCGGCGCAGGATGGTTCCCCGAACCTTAGGGGGCACCAGTGCCGAGTCGGGCTGGTTGGATAGAGGCAAGTGGCTCCTGCAATCTGCCAGCCAGAAGCGGGGCAGCTGAGCTTTTTTTCCAAGGATAAGGGCCGTTGTCTGTGTTCGGGGGCCAGTGGCTGGGAGTGGCCTGCTGGCTCCTGAAAATCCACGATACGCAGGATTGTTCCCAGATGAAAGGTGGCACCAGTGCCGAGTCGGGCTGGTTTGATAGAGGCAAGTGGCTCCAGCAATCTGCCAGCCAGAAGCGGGGCAGCTGAGATTGGTTTTCCAAGGAAAAGGGCCGTGGTTTGTGTTCAGGGGCTTGTGGCGGGGAGTGGCCGGCTGGCTCCTGAAAATCCACGCCGCGCAGGATGGTTCCCAGACCCAAGGGGGCACGAGTGCCGAGTCGGGCTGGTTTGATAAAGGCAGGTGGCTCCTGCAATCTGCCAGCCAGAAGCGGGGCGGGTGAGTTTTGTTTGCCAGGGAAAAGGGCCGTAGTTTGTGTTTGGGGGCCTGTGGCTGCGAGTGGCCGGCTGGCTCCTGAAAATCCAAAATACGCAGGATGGTTCCCAGACCCAAGGGGGCACCAGTGCCGAGTTGGGCTGGTTTGATAAAGCCAAGTGGCTCCTGCAATCTGCCAGCCAGAAGCCGGGCGGGTGAGTTTTGTTTGCCAGGGAAAACGGCCGTGGTTTTTGTTCGGGGGCCAGTGGCTGGAAGTGGCCTGCTGGCTCCTGAAAATCCACGTTACGCCAGATGGTTCCCAGAGGAAAGGTGGCACCAGTGCCGAGTCGGGCTGGTTTGATAGAGGCAAGTGGCTCCTGCAACCTGCCAGCCAGAAGCAGGGCGGGTGAGTTTTGTTTGCCAGGGAAAAGGGCCGTGGTTTTTGTTCGGGGGCCTGTGGCTTTGAGTGGCCGGCTGGCTCCTGAAAATCCACGATACGCAGGATGGTTCCCAGACCCAAGGGGGCACCAGTGCCAAGTCGGGCTGGTTTGATAAAGCCAAGTGCCTCCTGCAATCTGCCAGCCAGAAGCGGGTCGGGTGACTTTTGTTTGCCAGGGAAAAAGGCCGTGGTTTGTGTTTGGGGGCCTGTGGCTGGGGGTGGCCGGCTGGCTCCTAAAAATCCACGATACACAGGATGGTTTGCAGATGAAAGGTGGCACTAGTGCCAAGTCGGGCTGGTTTGATAGAGGCAAGGGGCTACTGCAATCTGCCATCCAGCAGATGGGCAGGTCAGTTTTACTTCCAGGGAAAAGGGCCGTGGTTTGTGTTTGGGGGCCTGTGGCTGGGTGTGGCCGGCTGGCTCCCGAAAATCCACGATACGCTGGATGATTCCCAGACCCAAGTGGCACCATTGACAAGTCGGGCTGGTATGACAGTACAAAGTGACTCCTGCAATCTACCATCCAGAGGCGCGGCAGCTGAGTTTTTTTTCCAGGGAAAAGGGCCGTCGTATGTGTTTGGGGCCTGTGGCTGGGAGTGGCCGGCTGGCTCCTGAAAATCCACGATACGCCGGATGATTCCCAGACCCAAGTGGCACCATTGACAAATCGGACTCGTATGATAGTACAAAGTGGCTCCTGCAATCTACCATCCAGAAGCACGGCAGCTGAGTTTTTTTTCCAGGGAAAAGGGCCGTTGTATGTGTTTGGGGTCCTGTGGCTGGGAGTGGCCGGCTGGCTCCTGAAAATCCACGATACGCAGGATGATTCCCAGACCCAAGTGGCACCACTGACAATTTAGACTGGTATGATAGTAGAAAGTGGCTCCTGCAATCAACCATCCAGAGGCGGGGCAGCTGAGTTTTTTTTCCAGGGAAAAGGGCCGTTGTATGTGTTTGGGGACCTGTGGCTGGGAGTGGCCGGCTGGCTAATGAAAATTCACGATACGCAGGGTGGTTCCAAGATGAAAGTTGGCACCAGTGCCAAGTCGGGCTGGTATGATAGTAGAAAGTGGCTCCTGCAATCTACCATCCAGAAGCGGGGTAGCTAAGTTTTTTTTCCTGGGAAAATGGCCGTTGTATGTGTTTGGGGTCCTGTGGCTGGGAGTTGCCGGCTGGCTCCTGAAAATCCACGATACGCAGGATGGTTCCCAGATGAAAGGTGGCAGCAGTGCCAAGTCGGGCTGGTTTGATAGAGGCAAGTGTCTCCTGCAATCTGCCAGCCAGAAGTGTGGCGGGTGAATTTTGTTTGCCAGGGAAAAGGGCCATAGTTTGTGTTTGGGGGCCTGTGGCTGCGAGTGGCCGGCTGGCTCCTGAAAATCCACAATACGCAGATGGTTCCCAGACCCAAGGGGGCACCAGTGCCGAGTCGGGCTGGTTTGATAGAGGCAAGTGGCTCCTGCAATCTGCCAGCCAGAAGCAGGGCGGGTGAGTTTTGTTTGCCAGGGAAAAGGGCCGTGGTTTTTGTTCGGGGGCCTGTGGCTTTGAGTGGCCGGCTGGCTCCTGAAAATCCACGTTACGCAGGATGGTTCCCAGAGGAAAGGTGGCACCAGTGCCAAGTCGGGCTGGTTTGATAGAGGCAAGTGGCTCCAGCAATCTGCCAGCCAGAAGCGGGGCGGGTGAGTTTTGTTTGCCCGGGAAAAGGGCCGTGGTTTTTGTTTGGGGGCCTGTGGCTGGGAGTGGCCGGCTGGCTCCTGAAAATCCACGATACACAGGATGGTTCCCAGATGAAAGGTGGCACCAGTGCCGAGTCGGGCTGGTTTGATAGAGGCAAGTGGCTCCTGCAATCTGCCAGCCAGAAGCGGGGCGGGTGAGTTGTGTTTGCCAGGGAAAAGGGCCGTGGTTTGTGTTTGGGGGCCTGTGGCTGGGAGTGGCCGGCTGGCTCCTAAAAATCCACGATACACAGGATGGTTCGCAGATGAAAGGTGGCACCAGTGCCAAGTCGGGCTGGTTTGATAGAGGCAAGGGGCTACTGCAATCTGCCATCCAGCAGATGGGCAGGTCAGTTTTACTTCCAGGGAAAAGGGCCGTGGTTTGTGTTTGGGGGCCTGTGGCTGGGAGTGGCCGGCTGGCTCCTGAAAATTCACGATACGCAAGGTGGTTACCAGATGAAAGTTGGCACCAGTGCCAAGTCGGGCTGGTATGATAGTACAAAGTGGGTCCTGCAATCTACCATCCAGAAGCGGGGTAGCTGAGTTTTTTTTCCAGGGAAAATGGCCGTGGTTTTTGTTTGGGGGCCTGTGGCTGGGAGTGGCCGGCTGGCTCCAGAAAATCCACGCGGCGCAGGATGGTTCCCCGAACCTTAGGGGGCACCAGTGCCGAGTCGGGCTGGTTGGATAGAGGCAAGTGGCTCCTGCAATCTGCCAGCCAGAAACGGGGCAGCTGAGTTTTTTTTCCAAGGATAAGCGCCGTTGTCTGTGTTCGGGGGCCAGTGGCTGGGAGTGGCCTGCTGGCTCCTGAAAATCCACGATACGCAGGATGGTTCCCAGATGAAAGGTGGCACCAGTGCCGAGTCGGGCTGGTTTGATAGAGGCAAGTGGCTCCTGCAATCTGCCAGCCAGAAGCAGGGCGGGTGAGTTTTGTTTGCCAGGGAAAAGGGCCGTGGTTTTTGTTCGGGGGCCTGTGGCTTTGAGTGGCCGGCTGGCTCCTGAAAATCCACGTTACGCAGGATGGTTCCCAGAGGAAAGGTGGCACCAGTGCCAAGTCGGGCTGGTTTGATAGAGGCAAGTGGCTCCTGCAATCTGCCAGCCAGAAGCGGGGCGGGTGAGTTGTGTTTGCCAGGGAAAAAGGCCGTGGTTTGTGTTTGGGGGCCTGTGGCTGGGAGTGGCCGGCTGGCTCCTAGAAATCCACGATACACAGGATGGTTCGCAGATGAAAGGTGGCACCAGTGCCAAGTCGGGCTGGTTTGATAGAGGCAAGGGGCTACTGCAATCTGCCATCCAGCAGATGGGCAGGTCAGTTTTACTTCCAGGGAAAAGGGCCGTGGTTTGTGTTTGGGGGCCTGTGGCTGGGAGTGGCCGGCTGGCTCCTGAAAATTCACGATTCGCAGGGTGGTTCCCAGATGAAAGTTGGCACCAGTGCCAAGTCGGGCTGGTATGATAGTACAAAGTGGGTCCTGCAATCTACCATCCAGAAGCGGGGTAGCTGAGTTTTTTTTCCAGGGAAAATGGCCGTGGTTTTTGTTTGGGGGCCTGTGGCTGGGAGTGGCCGGCTGGCTCCTGAAAATCCACGCGGCGCAGGATGGTTCCCCGAACCTTAGGGGGCACCAGTGCCGAGTCGGGCTGGTTGGATAGAGGCAAGTGGCTCCTGCAATCTGCCAGCCAGAAGCGGGGCAGCTGAGCTTTTTTTCCAAGGATAAGGGCCGTTGTCTGTGTTCGGGGGCCAGTGGCTGGGAGTGGCCTGCTGGCTCCTGAAAATCCACGATACGCAGGATGGTTCCCAGATGAAAGGTGGCACCAGTGCCGAGTCGGGCTGGTTTGATAGAGGCAAGTGGCTCCAGCAATCTGCCAGCCAGAAGCGGGGCAGCTGAGATTGGTTTTCCAAGGAAAAGGGCCGTGGTTTGTGTTCAGGGGCTTGTGGCGGGGAGTGGCCGGCTGGCTCCTGAAAATCCACGCCGCGCAGGATGGTTCCCAGACCCAAGGGGGCACGAGTGCCGAGTCGGGCTGGTTTGATAAAGGCAGGTGGCTCCTGCAATCTGCCAGCCAGAAGCGGGGCGGGTGAGTTTTGTTTGCCAGGGAAAAGGGCCGTAGTTTGTGTTTGGGGGCCTGTGGCTGCGAGTGGCCGGCTGGCTCCTGAAAATCCAAAATACGCAGGATGGTTCCCAGACCCAAGGGGGCACCAGTGCCGAGTTGGGCTGGTTTGATAAAGCCAAGTGGCTCCTGCAATCTGCCAGCCAGAAGCCGGGCGGGTGAGTTTTGTTTGCCAGGGAAAACGGCCGTGGTTTTTGTTCGGGGGCCAGTGGCCGGAAGTGGCCTGCTGGCTCCTGAAAATCCACGTTACGCCAGATGGTTCCCAGAGGAAAGGTGGCACCAGTGCCGAGTCGGGCTGGTTTGATAGAGGCAAGTGGCTCCTGCAACCTGCCAGCCAGAAGCAGGGCGGGTGAGTTTTGTTTGCCAGGGAAAAGGGCCGTGGTTTTTGTTCGGGGGCCTGTGGCTTTGAGTGGCCGGCTGGCTCCTGAAAATCCACGATACGCAGGATGGTTCCCAGACCCAAGGGGGCACCAGTGCCAAGTCGGGCTGGTTTGATAAAGCCAAGTGCCTCCTGCAATCTGCCAGCCAGAAGCGGGTCGGGTGACTTTTGTTTGCCAGGGAAAAAGGCCGTGGTTTGTGTTTGGGGGCCTGTGGCTGGGGGTGGCCGGCTGGCTCCTAGAAATCCACGATACACAGGATGGTTTGCAGATGAAAGGTGGCACTAGTGCCAAGTCGGGCTGGTTTGATAGAGGCAAGGGGCTACTGCAATCTGCCATCCAGCAGATGGGCAGGTCAGTTTTACTTCCAGGGAAAAGGGCCGTGGTTTGTGTTTGGGGGCCTGTGGCTGGGAGTGGCCGGCTGGCTCCTGAAAATTCACGATACGCAGGGTGGTTACCAGATGAAAGTTGGCACCAGTGCCAAGTCGGGCTGGTATGATAGTACAAAGTGGGTCCTGCAATCTACCATCCAGAAGCGGGGTAGCTGAGTTTTTTTTCCAGGGAAAATGGCCGTGGTTTTTGTTTGGGGGCCTGTGGCTGGGAGTGGCCGGCTGGCTCCAGAAAATCCACGCGGCGCAGGATGGTTCCCCGAACCTTAGGGGGCACCAGTGCCGAGTCGGGCTGGTTGGATAGAGGCAAGTGGCTCCTGCAATCTGCCAGCCAGAAGCGGGGCAGCTGAGTTTTTTTTCCAAGGATAAGGGCCGTTGTCTGTGTTCGGGGGCCAGTGGCTGGGAGTGCCCTGCTGGCTCCTGAAAATCCACGATACGCAAGATGGTTCCCAGATGAAAGGTGGCACCAGTGCCGAGTCGGGCTGGTTTGATAGAGGCAAGTGGCTCCAGCAATCTGCCAGCCAGAAGCGGGGCAGCTGAGATTGGTTTTCCAAGGAAAAGGGCCGTGGTTTGTGTTCAGGGGCTTGTGGCTGGGAGTGGCCGGCTGGCTCCTGAAAATCCACGATACGCAGGATGGTTCCCAGACCCAAGGGGGCACCAGTGCCAAGTCGGGCTGGTTTGATAAAGCCAAGTGCCTCCTGCAATCTGCCAGCCAGAAGCGGGTCGGGTGACTTTTGTTTGCCAGGGAAAAAGGCCGTGGTTTGTGTTTGGGGGCCTGTGGCTGGGGGTGGCCGGCTGGCTCCTAAAAATCCACGATACACAGGATGGTTTGCAGATGAAAGGTGGCACTAGTGCCAAGTCGGGCTGGTTTGATAGAGGCAAGGGGCTACTGCAATCTGCCATCCAAAAGATGGGCAGGTCAGTTTTACTTCCAGGGAAAAGGGCCGTGGTTTGTGTTTGGGGGCCTGTGTCTGGGAGTGGCCGGCTGGCTCCGGAAAATTCACGATACGCAGGGTGGTTCCCAGATGAAAGTTGGCACCAGTGCCAAGTCGGTCTGGTATGATAATACAAAGTGGGTCCTGCAATCTACCATCCAGAAGCGGGGTAGCTGAGTTTTTTTTCCAGGGAAAATGGCCGTGGTTTGTGTTCGGGGGCCTGTGGCTGGGAGTGGCCGGCTGGCTCCAGAAAATCCACGCGGCGCAGGATGATTCCCCGAAACTTAGGGGGCACCAGTGCCGAGTCGGGCTGGTTGGATAGAGGCAAGTGGCTCCTGCAATCTGCCAGCCAGAAGCGGGGCAGCTGAGTTTTTTTTCCAAGGATAAGGGCCGTTGTCAGTGTTCGGGGGCCAGTGGCTGGGAGTGGCCTGCTGGCTCCTGAAAATCCACGATACGCAAGATGGTTCCCAGATGAAAGGTGGCACCAGTGCCGAGTCGGGCTGGTTTGATAGAGGCAAGTGGCTCCAGCAATCTGCCAGCCAGAAGCGGGGCAGCTGAGATTGGTTTTCCAAGGAAAAGGGCCGTGGTTTGTGTTCAGGGGCTTGTGGCTGGGAGTGGCCGGCTGGCTCCTGAAAATCCACGATACGCAGGATGGTTCCCAGACCCAACGGGGCACCAGTGCCAAGTCGGGCTGGTTTGATAAAGCCAAGTGCCTCCTGCAATCTGCCAGCCAGAAGCGGGTCGGGTGACTTTTGTTTGCCAGGGAAAAAGGCCGTGGTTTGTGTTTGGGGGCCTGTGGCTGGGGGTGGCCGGCTGGCTCCTAAAAATCCACGATACACAGGATGGTTTGCAGATGAAAGGTGGCACTAGTGCCAAGTCGGGCTGGTTTGATAGAGGCAAGGGGCTACTGCAATCTGCCATCCAAAAGATGGGCAGGTCAGTTTTACTTCCAGGGAAAAGGGCCGTGGTTTTTGTTTGGGGGCCTGTGTCTGGGAGTGGCCGGCTGGCTCCGGAAAATTCACGATACGCAGGGTGGTTCCCAGATGAAAGTTGGCACCAGTGCCAAGTCGGTCTGGTATGATAATACAAAGTGGGTCCTGCAATCTACCATCCAGAAGCGGGATAGCTGAGTTTTTTTTCCAGGGAAAATGGCCGTGGTTTGTGTTCGGGGGCCTGTGGCTGGGAGTGGCCGGCTGGCTCCAGAAAATCCACGCGGCGCAGGATGATTCCCCGAAACTTAGGGGGCACCAGTGCCGAGTCGGGCTGGTTGGATAGACGCAAGTGGCTCCTGCAATCTGCCAGACAGACGATGGGCAGGTCAGTTTGACTTCCAGGGAAAAGGGCGGTAGTTTGTGTTTGGGGGCCTGTGACTGCGAGTGGCCGGCTGGCTCCTGAAAATTCACGATACGCAGGGTGGTTCCCAGAACCTTAGGGGGCACCAGTGCAAAGTCGGGCTAGTTGGATAGAGCCAAGTGGCTCCTGCAATCTGCCAGACAGAAGATGGGAAGCTCAGTTTGACTTCCAGGGAAAAGGGCCATAGTTTGTGTTTGGGGACCTGTGACTGCGAGTGGCCGGCTGGCTCCTGAAAATCCACGTTACGCAGGATGGTTCACCGAGGAAAGGTGGCACCAGTGCCAAGTCGGGCTGGTTTGATAGAGGCAAGTGGCTCCTGCAATCTGCCAGCCAGAAGCAGGGCGGGTGAGTTTTTTTGCCAGGGAAAAGGGCCATAGTTTGTGTTTGGGGGCCTGTGGCTGCGAGTGGCCGGCTGGCTCCTTAAAATCCACAATACGCAGATGGTTCCCAGACCCAAGGGGGCACCAGTGCCGAGTCGGGCTGGTTTGATAGAGGCAAGTGGCTCCTGCAATCTGCCAGCCAGAAGCAGGGCGGGTAAGTTTTGTTTGCCAGGGAAAAGGGCCGTGGTTTGTGTTCGGGGGCCTGTGGCTTTGAGTGGCCGGCTGGCTCCTGAAAATCCACGTTACGCAGGATGGTTCCCAGAGGAAAGGTGGCACCAGTGCCAAGTCGGGCTGGTTTGATAGAGGCAAGTGGCTCCTGCAATCTGCCAGCCAGAAGCGGGGCGGGTGAGTTTTGTTTGCCCGGGAAAAGGGCCGTGGTTTGTGTTTGGGGGCCTGTGGCTGGGAGTGGCCGGCTGGCTCCTGAAAATCCACGATACACAGGATGGTTCCCAGATGAAAGGTGGCACAAGTGCCGAGTCGGGCTGGTTTGATAGAGGCAAGTGGCTCCTGCAATCTGCCAGCCAGAAGCGGGGCGGGTGAGTTGTTTTTGCCAGGGAAAAGGGCCGTGGTTTGTGTTTGGGGGCCTGTGGCTGGGAGTGGCCGGCTGGCTCATAAAAATCCACGATACACAGGATGGTTCGCAGATGAAAGGTGGCACCAGTGCCAAGTCGGGCTGGTTTGATAGAGGCAAGGGGCTACTGCAATCTGCCATCCAGCAGATGGGCAGGTCAGTTTTACTTCCAGGGAAAAGGGCCGTGGTTTGTGTTTGGGGGCCTGTGGCTGGGAGTGGCCGGCTGGCTCCTGAAAATTCACGATACGCAGGGTGGTTCCCAGATGAAAGTTGGCACCAGTGCCAAGTCGGGCTGGTATGATAGTACAAAGTGGGTCCTGCAATCTACCATCCAGAAGCGGGGTAGCTGAGTTTTTTTTCCAGGGAAAATGGCCGTGGTTGTTGTTTGGGGGCCTGTGGCTGCGAGTGGCCGGCTGGCTCCAGAAAATCCACGCGGCGCAGGATGGTTCCCCGAACCTTAGGGGGCACCAGTGCCGAGTCGGGCTGGTTGGATAGAGGCAAGTGGCTCCTGCAATCTGCCAGCCAGAAGCGGGGCAGCTGAGTTTTTTTTCCAAGGATAAGGGCCGTTGTCTGTGTTCGGGGGCCAGTGGCTGGGAGTGGCCTGCTGGCTCCTGAAAATCCACGATACGCAGGATGGTTCCCAGATGAAAGGTGGCACCAGTGCCGAGTCGGGCTGGTTTGATAGAGGCAAGTGGCTCCAGCAATCTGCCAGCCAGAAGCGGGGCAGCTGAGATTGGTTTTCCAAGGAAAAGGGCCGTGGTTTGTGTTCAGGGGCTTGTGGCTGGGAGTGGCCGGCTGGCTCCTGAAAATCCACGATACGCAGGATGGTTCCCAGACCCAAGGGGGCACCAGTGCCAAGTCGGGCTGGTTTGATAAAGCCAAGTGCCTCCTGCAATCTGCCAGCCAGAAGCGGGTCGGGTGACTTTTGTTTGCCAGGGAAAAAGGCCGTGGTTTGTGTTTGGGGGCCTGTGGCTGGGGGTGGCCGGCTGGCTCCTAAAAATCCACGATACACAGGATGGTTTGCAGATGAAAGGTGGCACTAGTGCCAAGTCGGGCTGGTTTGATAGAGGCAAGGGGCTACTGCAATCTGCCATCCAAAAGATGGGCAGGTCAGTTTTACTTCCAGGGAAAAGGGCCGTGGTTTGTGTTTGGGGGCCTGTGTCTGGGAGTGGCCGGCTGGCTCCGGAAAATTCACGATACGCAGGGTGGTTCCCAGATGAAAGTTGGCACCAGTGCCAAGTCGGTCTGGTATGATAATACAAAGTGGGTCCTGCAATCTACCATCCAGAAGCGGGGTAGCTGAGTTTTTTTTCCAGGGAAAATGGCCGTGGTTTGTGTTCGGGGGCCTGTGGCTGGGAGTGGCCGGCTGGCTCCAGAAAATCCACGCGGCGCAGGATGATTCCCCGAAACTTAGGGGGCACCAGTGCCGAGTCGGGCTGGTTGGATAGAGGCAAGTGGCTCCTGCAATCTGCCAGCCAGAAGCGGGGCAGCTGAGTTTTTTTTCCAAGGATAAGGGCCGTTGTCAGTGTTCGGGGGCCAGTGGCTGGGAGTGGCCTGCTGGCTCCTGAAAATCCACGATACGCAGGATGGTTCCCAGACCCAACGGGGCACCAGTGCCAAGTCGGGCTGGTTTGATAAAGCCAAGTGCCTCCTGCAATCTGCCAGCCAGAAGCGGGTCGGGTGACTTTTGTTTGCCAGGGAAAAAGGCCGTGGTTTGTGTTTGGGGGCCTGTGGCTGGGGGTGGCCGGCTGGCTCCTAAAAATCCACGATACACAGGATGGTTTGCAGATGAAAGGTGGCACTAGTGCCAAGTCGGGCTGGTTTGATAGAGGCAAGGGGCTACTGCAATCTGCCATCCAAAAGATGGGCAGGTCAGTTTTACTTCCAGGGAAAAGGGCCGTGGTTTTTGTTTGGGGGCCTGTGTCTGGGAGTGGCCGGCTGGCTCCGGAAAATTCACGATACGCAGGGTGGTTCCCAGATGAAAGTTGGCACCAGTGCCAAGTCGGTCTGGTATGATAATACAAAGTGGGTCCTGCAATCTACCATCCAGAAGCGGGGTAGCTGAGTTTTTTTTCCAGGGAAAATGGCCGTGGTTTTTGTTCGGGGGCCTGTGGCTGGGAGTGGCCGGCTGGCTCCAGAAAATCCACGCGGCGCAGGATGATTCCCCGAAACTTAGGGGGCACCAGTGCCGAGTCGGGCTGGTTGGATAGACGCAAGTGGCTCCTGCAATCTGCCAGACAGACGATGGGCAGGTCAGTTTGACTTCCAGGGAAAAGGGCGGTAGTTTGTGTTTGGGGGCCTGTGACTGCGAGTGGCCGGCTGGCTCCTGAAAATTCACGATACGCAGGGTGGTTCCCAGAACCTTAGGGGGCACCAGTGCAAAGTCGGGCTAGTTGGATAGAGCCAAGTGGCTCCTGCAATCTGCCAGACAGAAGATGGGAAGCTCAGTTTGACTTCCAGGGAAAAGGGCCATAGTTTGTGTTTGGGGACCTGTGACTGCGAGTGGCCGGCTGGCTCCTGAAAATCCACGTTACGCAGGATGGTTCACCGAGGAAAGGTGGCACCAGTGCCAAGTCGGGCTGGTTTGATAGAGGCAAGTGGCTCCTGCAATCTGCCAGCCAGAAGCGGGGCGGGTGAGTTTTGTTTGCCAGGGAAAAAGGCGGTTGTTTGTGACTGGGGGCCTGTGGCTGAGAGAGGCCGGCTGGCTCCTGAAAATCCACGATACACTGGATGGTTCCCAGAGGAAAGGTGGCACCAGTGCCAAGTTGGGCTGGTTTGATAGAGGCAAGTGGCTCCTGCAATCTGCCAGCCAGAAGCGGGGCGGGTGAGTTTTGTTTGCCAGGGAAAAGGGCCGTTGTATGTGTTTGGGGGCCTGTGGCTGGGAGTGGCCGGCTGGCTCCTGAAAATCCACGATACGCAGGATGGTTCCCAGATGAAAGGTGGCAGCAGTGCCAAGTCGGGCTGGTTTGATAAAGGCAAGTGTCTCCTGCAATCTGCCAGCCAGAAGCAGGGCGGGTGAGTTTTTTTGCCAGGGAAAAGGGCCATAGTTTGTGTTTGGGGGCCTGTGGCTGCGAGTGGCCGGCTGGCTCCTTAAAATCCACAATACGCAGATGGTTCCCAGACCCAAGGGGGCACCAGTGCCGAGTCGGGCTGGTTTGATAGAGGCAAGTGGCTCCTGCAATCTGCCAGCCAGAAGCAGGGCGGGTAAGTTTTGTTTGCCAGGGAAAAGGGCCGTGGTTTGTGTTCGGGGGCCTGTGGCTTTGAGTGGCCGGCTGGCTCCTGAAAATCCACGTTACGCAGGATGGTTCCCAGAGGAAAGGTGGCACCAGTGCCAAGTCGGGCTGGTTTGATAGAGGCAAGTGGCTCCTGCAATCTGCCAGCCAGAAGCGGGGCGGGTGAGTTTTGTTTGCCCGGGAAAAGGGCCGTGGTTTGTGTTTGGGGGCCTGTGGCTGGGAGTGGCCGGCTGGCTCCTGAAAATCCACGATACACAGGATGGTTCCCAGATGAAAGGTGGCACAAGTGCCGAGTCGGGCTGGTTTGATAGAGGCAAGTGGCTCCTGCAATCTGCCAGCCAGAAGCGGGGCGGGTGAGTTGTTTTTGCCAGGGAAAAGGGCCGTGGTTTGTGTTTGGGGGCCTGTGGCTGGGAGTGGCCGGCTGGCTCATAAAAATCCACGATACACAGGATGGTTCGCAGATGAAAGGTGGCACCAGTGCCAAGTCGGGCTGGTTTGATAGAGGCAAGGGGCTACTGCAATCTGCCATCCAGCAGATGGGCAGGTCAGTTTTACTTCCAGGGAAAAGGGCCGTGGTTTGTGTTTGGGGGCCTGTGGCTGGGAGTGGCCGGCTGGCTCCTGAAAATTCACGATACGCAGGGTGGTTCCCAGATGAAAGTTGGCACCAGTGCCAAGTCGGGCTGGTATGATAGTACAAAGTGGGTCCTGCAATCTACCATCCAGAAGCGGGGTAGCTGAGTTTTTTTTCCAGGGAAAATGGCCGTGGTTGTTGTTTGGGGGCCTGTGGCTGCGAGTGGCCGGCTGGCTCCAGAAAATCCACGCGGCGCAGGATGGTTCCCCGAACCTTAGGGGGCACCAGTGCCGAGTCGGGCTGGTTGGATAGAGGCAAGTGGCTCCTGCAATCTGCCAGCCAGAAGCGGGGCAGCTGAGTTTTTTTTCCAAGGATAAGGGCCGTTGTCTGTGTTCGGGGGCCAGTGGCTGGGAGTGGCCTGCTGGCTCCTGAAAATCCACGATACGCAGGATGGTTCCCAGATGAAAGGTGGCACCAGTGCCGAGTCGGGCTGGTTTGATAGAGGCAAGTGGCTCCAGCAATCTGCCAGCCAGAAGCGGGGCAGCTGAGATTGGTTTTCCAAGGAAAAGGGCCGTGGTTTGTGTTCAGGGGCTTGTGGCTGGGAGTGGCCGGCTGGCTCCTGAAAATCCACGATACGCAGGATGGTTCCCAGACCCAAGGGGGCACCAGTGCCAAGTCGGGCTGGTTTGATAAAGCCAAGTGCCTCCTGCAATCTGCCAGCCAGAAGCGGGTCGGGTGACTTTTGTTTGCCAGGGAAAAAGGCCGTGGTTTGTGTTTGGGGGCCTGTGGCTGGGGGTGGCCGGCTGGCTCCTAAAAATCCACGATACACAGGATGGTTTGCAGATGAAAGGTGGCACTAGTGCCAAGTCGGGCTGGTTTGATAGAGGCAAGGGGCTACTGCAATCTGCCATCCAAAAGATGGGCAGGTCAGTTTTACTTCCAGGGAAAAGGGCCGTGGTTTGTGTTTGGGGGCCTGTGTCTGGGAGTGGCCGGCTGGCTCCGGAAAATTCACGATACGCAGGGTGGTTCCCAGATGAAAGTTGGCACCAGTGCCAAGTCGGTCTGGTATGATAATACAAAGTGGGTCCTGCAATCTACCATCCAGAAGCGGGGTAGCTGAGTTTTTTTTCCAGGGAAAATGGCCGTGGTTTGTGTTCGGGGGCCTGTGGCTGGGAGTGGCCGGCTGGCTCCAGAAAATCCACGCGGCGCAGGATGATTCCCCGAAACTTAGGGGGCACCAGTGCCGAGTCGGGCTGGTTGGATAGAGGCAAGTGGCTCCTGCAATCTGCCAGCCAGAAGCGGGGCAGCTGAGTTTTTTTTCCAAGGATAAGGGCCGTTGTCAGTGTTCGGGGGCCAGTGGCTGGGAGTGGCCTGCTGGCTCCTGAAAATCCACGATACGCAAGATGGTTCCCAGATGAAAGGTGGCACCAGTGCCGAGTCGGGCTGGTTTGATAGAGGCAAGTGGCTCCAGCAATCTGCCAGCCAGAAGCGGGGCAGCTGAGATTGGTTTTCCAAGGAAAAGGGCCGTGGTTTGTGTTCAGGGGCTTGTGGCTGGGAGTGGCCGGCTGGCTCCTGAAAATCCACGATACGCAGGATGGTTCCCAGACCCAACGGGGCACCAGTGCCAAGTCGGGCTGGTTTGATAAAGCCAAGTGCCTCCTGCAATCTGCCAGCCAGAAGCGGGTCGGGTGACTTTTGTTTGCCAGGGAAAAAGGCCGTGGTTTGTGTTTGGGGGCCTGTGGCTGGGGGTGGCCGGCTGGCTCCTAAAAATCCACGATACACAGGATGGTTTGCAGATGAAAGGTGGCACTAGTGCCAAGTCGGGCTGGTTTGATAGAGGCAAGGGGCTACTGCAATCTGCCATCCAAAAGATGGGCAGGTCAGTTTTACTTCCAGGGAAAAGGGCCGTGGTTTTTGTTTGGGGGCCTGTGTCTGGGAGTGGCCGGCTGGCTCCGGAAAATTCACGATACGCAGGGTGGTTCCCAGATGAAAGTTGGCACCAGTGCCAAGTCGGTCTGGTATGATAATACAAAGTGGGTCCTGCAATCTACCATCCAGAAGCGGGGTAGCTGAGTTTTTTTTCCAGGGAAAATGGCCGTGGTTTGGTTTCGGGGGCCTGTGGCTGGGAGTGGCCGGCTGGCTCCAGAAAATCCACGCGGCGCAGGATGATTCCCCGAAACTTAGGGGGCACCAGTGCCGAGTCGGGCTGGTTGGATAGACGCAAGTGGCTCCTGCAATCTGCCAGACAGACGATGGGCAGGTCAGTTTGACTTCCAGGGAAAAGGGCGGTAGTTTGTGTTTGGGGGCCTGTGACTGCGAGCGGCCGGCTGGCTCCTGAAAATTCACGATACGCAGGGTGGTTCCCAGAACCTTAGGGGGCACCAGTGCAAAGTCGGGCTAGTTGGATAGAGCCAAGTGGCTCCTGCAATCTGCCAGACAGAAGATGGGAAGCTCAGTTTGACTTCCAGGGAAAAGGGCCATAGTTTGTGTTTGGGGACCTGTGACTGCGAGTGGCCGGCTGGCTCCTGAAAATCCACGTTACGCAGGATGGTTCACCGAGGAAAGGTGGCACCAGTGCCAAGTCGGGATGGTTTGATAGAGGCAAGTGGCTCCTGCAATCTGCCAGCCAGAAGCGGGGCGGGTGAGTTTTGTTTGCCAGGGAAAAAGGCGGTTGTTTGTGACTGGGGGCCTGTGGCTGAGAGAGGCCGGCTGGCTCCTGAAAATCCACGATACACTGGATGGTTCCCAGAGGAAAGGTGGCACCAGTGCCAAGTTGGGCTGGTTTGATAGAGGCAAGTGGCTCCTGCAATCTGCCAGCCAGAAGCGGGGCGGGTGAGTTTTGTTTGCCAGGGAAAAGGGCCGTTGTATGTGTTTGGGGGCCTGTGGCTGGGAGTGGCCGGCTGGCTCCTGAAAATCCACGATACGCAGGATGGTTCCCAGATGAAAGGTGGCAGCAGTGCCAAGTCGGGCTGGTTTGATAAAGGCAAGTGTCTCCTGCAATCTGCCAGCCAGAAGTGTGGCGGGTGAGTTTTTTTGCCAGGGAAAAGGGCCATAGTTTGTGTTTGGGGGCCTGTGGCTGCGAGTGGCCGGCTGGCTCCTGAAAATCCACAATACGCAGATGGTTCCCAGACCCAAGGGGGCACCAGTGCCGAGTCGGGCTGGTTTGATAGAGGCAAGTGGCTCCTGCAATCTGCCAGCCAGAAGCAGGGCGGGTAAGTTTTGTTTGCCAGGGAAAAGGGCCGTGGTTTGTGTTCGGGAGCCTGTGGCTTTGAGTGGCCGGCTGGCTCCTGAAAATCCACGTTACGCAGGATGGTTCCCAGAGGAAAGGTGGCACCAGTGCCAAGTCGGGCTGGTTTGATAGAGGCAAGTGGCTCCTGCAATCTGCCAGCCAGAAGCGGGGCGGGTGAGTTTTGTTTGCCCGGGAAAAGGGCTGTGGTTTGTGTTTGGGGGCCTGTGGCTGGGAGTGGCCGGCTGGCTCCTGAAAATCCACGATACACAGGATGGTTCCCAGATGAAAGGTGGCACAAGTGCCGAGTCGGGCTGGTTTGATAGAGGCAAGTGGCTCCTGCAATCTGCCAGCCAGAAGCGGGGCGGGTGAGTTGTTTTTGCCAGGGAAAAGGGCCGTGGTTTGTGTTTGGGGGCCTGTGGCTGGGAGTGGCCGGCTGGCTCCTAAAAATCCACGATACACAGGATGGTTCGCAGATGAAAGGTGGCACCAGTGCCAAGTCGGGCTGGTTTGATAGAGGCAAGGGGCTACTGCAATCTGCCATCCAGCAGATGGGCAGGTCAGTTTTACTTCCAGGGAAAAGGGCCGTGGTTTGTGTTTGGGGGCCTGTGGCTGGGAGTGGCCGGCTGGCTCCTGAAAATTCACGATACGCAGGGTGGTTCCCAGATGAAAGTTGGCACCAGTGCCAAGTGGGGATGGTATGATAGTACAAAGTGGGTCCTGCAATCTACCATCCAGAAGCGGGGTAGCTGAGTTTTTTTTCCAGGGAAAATGGCCGTGGTTGTTGTTTGGGGGCCTGTGGCTGGGAGTGGCCGGCTGGCTCCAGAAAATCCACGCGGCGCAGGATGGTTCCCCGAACCTTAGGGGGCACCAGTGCCGAGTCGGGCTGGTTGGATAGAGGCAAGTGGCTCCTGCAATCTGCCAGCCAGAAGCGGGGCAGCTGAGTTTTTTTTCCAAGGATAAGGGCCGTTGTCTGTGTTCGGGGGCCAGTGGCTGGGAGTGGCCTGCTGGCTCCTGAAAATCCACGATACGCAGGATGGTTCCCAGATGAAAGGTGGCACCAGTGCCGAGTCGGGCTGGTTTGATAGAGGCAAGTGGCTCCAGCAATCTGCCAGCCAGAAGCGGGGCAGCTGAGATTGGTTTTCCAAGGAAAAGGGCCGTGGTTTGTGTTCAGGGGCTTGTGGCTGAGAGTGGCCGGCTGGCTCCTGAAAATCCAAGCCGCGCAGGATGGTTCCCAGACCCAAGGGGGCACGAGTGCCGAGTCGGGCTGGTTTGATAGAGGCAGGTGGCTCCTGCAATCTGCCAGCCAGAAGCGGGGCGGGTGAGTTTTGTTTGCCAGGGAAAAGGGCCGTAGTTTGTGTTTGGGGGCCTGTGGCTGCGAGTGGCCGGCTGGCTCCTGAAAATCCAAAATACGCAGGATGGTTCCCAGACCCAAGGGGGCACCAGTGCCGAGTTGGGCTGGTTTGATAAAGCCAAGTGGCTCCTGCAATCTGCCAGCCAGAAGCCGGGCGGGTGAGTTTTGTTTGCCAGGGAAAACGGCCGTGGTTTTTGTTCGGGGGCCTGTGGCTGGAAGTGGCCTGCTGGCTCCTGAAAATCCACGTTACGCCGGATGGTTCCCAGAGGAAAGGTGGCACCAGTGCCGAGTCGGGCTGGTTTGATAGAGGCAAGTGGCTCCTGCAATCTGCCAGCCAGAAGCAGGGCGGGTGAGTTTTGTTTGCCAGGGAAAAGGGCCGTGGTTTTTGTTCGGGGGCCTGTGGCTTTGAGTGGCCGGCTGGCTCCTGAAAATCCACGTTACGCAGGATGGTTCCCAGAGGAAAGGTGGCACCAGTGCCAAGTCGGGCTGGTTTGATAGAGGCAAGTGGCTCCAGCAATCTGCCAGCCAGAAGCGGGGCGGGTGAGTTTTGTTTGCCAGGGAAAAGGGCCGTGGTTTGTGTTTGGGGGCCTGTGGCTGGGAGTGGCCGGCTGGCTCCTTAAAATCCACGATACGCAGGATGGTTCCCAGATGAAAGGTGGCACCAGTGCCGAGTCGGGCTGGTTTGATAGAGGCAAGTGGCTCCTGCAATCTGCCAGCCAGAAGCGGGGCGGGTGAGTTGTGTTTGCCAGGGAAAAGGGCCGTGGTTTGTGTTTGGGGGCCTGTGGCTGGGAGTGGCCGGCTGGCTCCTAAAAATCCACGATACACAGGATGGTTCGCAGATGAAAGGTGGCACCAGTGCCAAGTCGGGCTGGTTTGATAGAGGCAAGGGGCTACTGCAATCTGCCATCCAGCAGATGGGCAGGTCAGTTTTACTTCCAGGGAAAAGGGCCGTGGTTTGTGTTTGGGGGCCTGTGGCTGGGAGTGGCCGGCTGGCTCCTGAAAATTCACGATACGCAGGGTGGTTACCAGATGAAAGTTGGCACCAGTGCCAAGTCGGGCTGGTATGATAGTACAAAGTGGGTCCTGCAATCTACCATCCAGAAGCGGGTTGCTGAGTTTTTTTTCCAGGGAAAATGGCCGTGGTTTGTGTTCGGGGGCCTGTGGCTGGGAGTGGCCGGCTGGCTCCAGAAAATCCACGCGGCGCAGGATGATTCCCCGAACCTTAGGGGGCACCAGTGCCGAGTCGGGCTGGTTGGATAGACGCAAGTGGCTCCTGCAATCTGCCAGACAGACGATGGGCAGGTCAGTTTGACTTCCAGGGAAAAGGGCGGTAGTTTGTGTTTGGGGGCCTGTGACTGCGAGTGGCCGGCTGGCTCCTGAAAATTCACGATACGCAGGGTGGTTCCCAGAACCTTAGGGGGCACCAGTGCAAAGTCGGGCTGGTTGGATAGAGCCAAGTGGCTGCTGCAATCTGCCAGACAGAAGATGGGAAGCTCAGTTTGACTTCCAGGGAAAAGGGCCATAGTTTGTGTTTTGGGACCTGTGACTGCGAGTGGCCGGCTGGCTCCTGAAAATCCACGTTACGCAGGATGGTTCACCGAGGAAAGGTGGCACCAGTGCCAAGTCGGGCTGGTTTGATAGAGGCAAGTGGCTCCTGCAATCTGCCAGCCAGAAGCGGGGCGGGTGAGTTTTGTTTGCCAGGGAAAAAGGCGGTTGTTTGTGATTGGGGGCCTGTGGTTGAGAGAGGCCGGCTGGCTCCTGAAAATCCACGATACACTGGATGGTTCCCAGAGGAAAGGTGGCACCAGTGCCAAGTTGGGCTGGTTTGATAGAGGCAAGTGGCTCCTTCAATCTGCCAGCCAGAAGCGGGGCGGGTGAGTTTTGTTTGCCAGGGAAAAGGGCCGTGGTTTGTGTTTCGGGGCCTGTGGCTGGGAGTGGCCGGCTGGCTCCTGAAAATCCACGATACGCAGGATGGTTCCCAGACCCAAGTGGCACCATTGACAAATCGGACTGGTATGACAGTACAAAGTGGCTCCTGCAATCTACCATCCAGAAGCGGGGTAGCTAAGTTTTTTTTCCTGGGAAAATGGCCGTTGTATGTGTTTGGGGCCTGTTGCTGGGATTGGCCGGCTGGCTCCTGAAAATCCACGATACGCAGGATGGTTCACCGAGGAAAGGTGGCACCAGTGCCGAGTCGGGGTGGTTTGATAGAGGCAAGTGGCTCCTGCAATCTGCCAGCCAGAAGCAGGGCGGGTGAGTTTTGTTTGCCAGGGAAAAGGGCTGTGGTTTTTGTTCGGGGGCCTGTGGCTTTGAGTGGCCGGCTGGCTCCTGAAAATCCACGTTACGCAGGATGGTTCCCAGAGGAAAGGTGGCACCAGTGCCAAGTCGGGCTGGTTTGATAGAGGCAAGTGGCTCCAGCAATCTGCCAGCCAGAAGCGGGGCGGGTGAGTTTTGTTTGCCAGGGAAAAGGGCCGTGGTTTGTGTTTGGGGGCCTGTGGCTGGGAGTGGCCGGCTGGCTCCTAAAAATCCACGATACACAGGATGGTTCCCAGATGAAAGGTGGCACCAGTGCCGAGTCGGGCTGGTTTGATAGAGGCAAGTGGCTCCTGCAATCTGCCAGCCAGAAGCGGGGCGGGTGAGTTGTGTTTGCCAGGGAAAAGGGCCGTGGTTTGTGTTTGGGGGCCTGTGGCTGGGAGTGGCCGGCTGGCTCCTAAAAATCCACGATACACAGGATGGTTCGCAGATGAAAGATGGCACCAGTGCCAAGTCGGGCTGGTTTGATAGAGGCAAGGGGCTACTGCAATCTGCCATCCAGCAGATGGGCAGGTCAGTTTTACTTCCAGGGAAAAGGGCCGTGGTTTGTGTTTGGGGGCCTGTGGCTGGGAGTGGCCGGCTGGCTCCTGAAAATTCACGATACGCAGGGTGGTTACCAGATGAAAGTTGGCACCAGTGCCAAGTCGGGCTGGTATGATAGTACAAAGTGGGTCCTGCAATCTACCATCCAGAAGCGGGGTAGCTGAGTTTTTTTTCCAGGGAAAATGGCCGTGGTTTTTGTTTGGGGGCCTGTGGCTGGGAGTGGCCGGCTGGCTCCAGAAAATCCACGCGGCGCAGGATGGTTCCCCGAACCTTAGGGGGCACCAGTGCCAAGTCGGGCTGGTTGGATAGAGGCAAGTGGCTCCTGCAATCTGCCAGCCAGAAGCGGGGCAGCTGAGTTTTTTTTCCAAGGATAAGGGCCGTTGTGTGTGTTCGGGGGCCAGTGGCTGGGAGTGGCCTGCTGGCTCCTGAAAATCCACGATACGCAGGATGGTTCCCAGATGAAAGGTGGCACCAGTGCCGAGTCGGGCTGGTTTGATAGAGGCAAGTGGCTCCAGCAATCTGCCAGCCAGAAGCGGGGCAGCTGAGATTGGTTTTCCAAGGAAAAGGGCCGTGGTTTGTGTTCAGGGGCTTGTGGCTGGGAGTGGCCGGCTGGCTCCTGAAAATCCACGATACGCAGGATGGTTCCCAGACCCAAGGGGGCACCAGTGCCATGTCGGGCTGGTTTGATAAAGCCAAGTGCCTCCTGAAATCTGCCAGCCAGAAGCGGGTCGGGTGACTTTTGTTTGCCAGAGAAAAAGGCCGTGGTTTGTGTTTGGGGGCCTGTGGCTGGGGGTGGCCGGCTGGCTCCTAAAAATCCACGATACACAGGATGGTTTGCAGATGAAAGGTGGCACTAGTGCCAAGTCGGGCTGGTTTGATAGAGGCAAGGGGCTACTGCAATCTGCCATCCAAGAGATGGGCAGGTCAGTTTTACTTCCAGGGAAAAGGGCCGTGGTTTGTGTTTGGGGGCCTGTGGCTGGGAGTGGCCGGCTGGCTCCTGAAAATCCACGATACACAGGATGGTTCCCAGATGAAAGGTGGCACCAGTGCCAAGTCGGGCTGGTATGATAGTACAAAGTGGGTCCTGCAATCTACCATCCAGAAGCGGGGTAGCTGAGTTTTTTTTCCAGGGAAAATGGCCGTGGTTTGTGTTCGGGGGCCTGTGGCTGGGAGTGGCCTGCTGGCTCCTGAAAATCCACGATACGCAGGATGGTTCCCCGAACCTTAGGGGGCACCAGTGCCGAGTCGGGCTGGTTGGATAGAGGCAAGTGGCTCCTGCAATCTGCCAGACAGACGATGGGCAGGTCAGTTTGACTTCCAGGGAAAAGGGCGGTAGTTTGTGTTTGGGGGCCTGTGACTGCGAGTGTCCGGCTGGCTCCTGAAAATTTACGATACGCAGGGTGGTTCCCAGAACCTTAGGGGGCACCAGTGCCAAGTCGGGCTGGTTGGATAGAGGCAAGTGGCTACTGCAATCTGCCAGACAGAAGATGGGCCGCTCAGTTTGACTTCCAGGGAAAAGGGCGGTAGTTTGTGTTTGGGGGCCTGTGACTGCGAGTGTCCGGCTGGCTCCTGAAAATTTACGATACGCAGGATGGTTCCCAGACCCAAGGGGGCACCAGTGCCGAGTCGGGCATATTTGATAAAGCCAAGTGGCTCCTGCAATCTGCCAGCCAGAAGCGGGGCTGGTGAGTTTTGTTTGCCAGGGAAAAGGGCCGTGGTTTTTGTTCAGGGGCCTGTGGCTGGGAGTGGCCTGCTGGCTCCTAAAATCCACGTTACGCCGGATGGTTCCCAGAGGAAAGGTGGCACCAGTGCCAAGTTGGGCTGGTTTGATAGAGGCAAGTGGCTCCTGCAATCTGCCAGCCAGAAGTGGGGCGGGTGAGTTTTGTTTGCCAGGGGAAAGGGCCGTAGTTTGTGTTTGGGGGCCTGTGGCTGCGAGTGGCCAGCTGGCTCCTGAAAATCCACGATACGCAGGATGGTTCCCCGAACCTTAGGGGGCACCAGTGCCGAGTCGGGCTGGTTGGATAGAGGCAAGTGGCTCCTGCAATCTGCCAGACAGACGATGGGCAGGTCAGTTTGACTTCCAGGGAAAAGGGCGGTAGTTTGTGTTTGGGGGCCTGTGACTGCGAGTGTCCGGCTGGCTCCTGAAAATTTACGATACGCAGGGTGGTTCCCAGAACCTTAGGGGGCACCAGTGCCAAGTCGGGCTGGTTGGATAGAGGCAAGTGGCTACTGCAATCTGCCAGACAGAAGATGGGCCGCTCAGTTTGACTTCCAGGGAAAAGGGCGGTAGTTTGTGTTTGGGGGCCTGTGACTGCGAGTGTCCGGCTGGCTCCTGAAAATTTACGATACGCAGGATGGTTCCCAGACCCAAGGGGGCACCAGTGCCGAGTCGGGCATATTTGATAAAGCCAAGTGGCTCCTGCAATCTGCCAGCCAGAAGCGGGGCTGGTGAGTTTTGTTTGCCAGGGAAAAGGGCCGTGGTTTTTGTTCAGGGGCCTGTGGCTGGGAGTGGCCTGCTGGCTCCTAAAATCCACGTTACGCCGGATGGTTCCCAGAGGAAAGGTGGCACCAGTGCCAAGTTGGGCTGGTTTGATAGAGGCAAGTGGCTCCTGCAATCTGCCAGCCAGAAGTGGGGCGGGTGAGTTTTGTTTGCCAGGGGAAAGGGCCGTAGTTTGTGTTTGGGGGCCTGTGGCTGCGAGTGGCCAGCTGGCTCCTGAAAATCCACGATACGCAGGATGGTTCCCAGATTTAAGGGGGCACCAGTGCCGAGTCAGACTGGTTTGATAAAGCCAAGTGGCTCCTGCAATCTGCCAGCCAGAAGCGGGGCGGGTAGTTTTGTTTGCCAGGGGAAAGGGCCGTGGTTTTTGTTCGGGGGCCTGTGGCTGGGAGTGGCCGACTGGCTCCGGAAAATCCACGATACACAGGATGGTTCGCAGATGAAAGGGTGCACCAGTGCCAAGTCGGGCTGGTTTGATAGAGGCAAGGGGCTACTGCAATCTGCCGTCCAGAAGATGGGCAGGTCAGTTTTACTTCCAGGGAAAAGGGCCGTGGTTTGTGTTTGGGGGCCTGTGGCTGGGAGTGGCCGGCTGGCTCCCGAAAATCCACGATACGCTGGATGATTCCCAGACCCAATTGGCACCATTGACAAGTCGGACTGGTATGACAGTACAAAGTGACTCCTGCAATCTACCATCCAGAGGCGCGGCAGCTGAGTTTTTTTTCCAGGGAAAAGGGCCGTCGTATATGTTTGGGGCCTGTGGCTGGGAGTGGCCTGCTGGCTCCTGAAAATCCACGATACGCCGGATGATTCCCAGACCCAAGTGGCACCATTGACAAATCGGACTCGTATGATAGTACAAAGTGGCTCCTGCAATCTACCATCCAGAAGCACGGCAGCTGAGTTTTTTTTCCAGGGAAAAGGGCCGTTGTATGTGTTTGGGGTCCTGTGGCTGGGAGTGGCCGGCTGGCTCCTGAAAATCCACGATACGCAGGATGATTCCCAGACCCAAGTGGCACCACTGACAATTTAGACTGGTATGATAGTAGAAAGTGGCTCCTGCAATCAACCATCCAGAGGCGGGGCAGCTGAGTTTTTTTTCCAGGGAAAAGGGCCGTTGTATGTGTTTGGGGACCTGTGGCTGGGAGTCGCCGGCTGGCTAATGAAAATTCACGATACGCAGGGTGGTTCCCAGATGAAAGTTGGCACCAGTGCCAAGTCGGGTTGGTATGATAGTAGAAAGTGGCTCCTGCAATCTACCATCCAGAAGCGGGGTAGCTAAGTTTTTTTTCCTGGGAAAATGGCCTTTGTATGTGTTTGGGGTCCTGTGGCTGGGAGTTGCCGGCTGGCTCCTGAAAATCCACGATACGCAGGATGGTTGCCAGGTGAAAGGTGGCAGCAGTGCCAAGTCGGGCTGGTTTGATAGAGGCAAGTGTCTCCTGCAATCTGCCGGCCAGAAGTGTGGCGGGTGAATTTTGTTTGCCAGGGAAAAGGGCCATAGTTTGTGTTTGGGGGCCTGTGGCTGCGAGTGGCCGGCTGGCTCCTGAAAATCCACAATACGCAGATGGTTCCCAGACCCAAGGGGGCACCAGTGCCGAGTCGGGCTGGTTTGATAGAGGCAAGTGGCTCCTGCAATCTGCCAGCCAGAAGCAGGGCGGGTGAGTTTTGTTTGCCAGGGAAAAGGGCCGTGGTTTTTGTTCGGGGGCCTGTGGCTTTGAGTGGCCGGCTGGCTCCTGAAAATCCACGTTACGCAGGATGGTTCCCAGAGGAAAGGTGGCACCAGTGCCAAGTCGGGCTGGTTTGATAGAGGCAAGTGGCTCCAGCAATCTGCCAGCCAGAAGCGGGGCGGGTGAGTTTTGTTTGCCCGGGAAAAGGGCCGTGGTTTGTGTTTGGGGGCCTGTGGCTGGGAGTGGCCGGCTGGCTCCTGAAAATCCACGATACACAGGATGGTTCCCAGGAGAAAGGTGGCACCAGTGCCGAGTCGGGCTGGTTTGATAGAGGCAAGTGGCTCCTGCAATCTGCCAGCCAGAAGCGGGGCGGGTGAGTTGTGTTTGCCAGGGAAAAGGGCCGTGGTTTGTGTTTGGGGGCCTGTGGCTGGGATTGGCCGGCTGGCTCCTAGAAATCCACGATACACAGGATGGTTCGCAGATGAAAGGTGGCACCAGTGCCAAGTCGGGCTGGTTTGATAGAGGCAAGGGGCTACTGCAATCTGCCATCCAGCAGATGGGCAGGTCAGTTTTACTTCCAGGGAAAAGGGCCGTGGTTTGTGTTTGGGGGCCTGTGGCTGGGAGTGGCCGGCTGGCTCCTGAAAATTCACGATACGCAGGGTGGTTCCCAGATGAAAGTTGGCACCAGTGCCAAGTCGGGCTGGTATGATAGTACAAAGTGGGTCCTGCAATCTACCATCCAGAAGCGGGGTAGCTGAGTTTTTTTTCCAGGGAAAATGGCCGTGGTTTTTGTTTGGGGGCCTGTGGCTGGGAGTGGCCGGCTGGCTCCAGAAAATCCACGCGGCGCAGGATGGTTCCCCGAACCTTAGGGGGCACCAGTGCCGAGTGGGGCTGGTTGGATAGAGGCAAGTGGCTCCTGCAATCTGCCAGCCAGAAGCGGGGCAGCTGAGTTTTTTTTCCAAGGATAAGGGCCGTTGTCTGTGTTCGGGGGCCAGTGGCTGGGAGTGGCCTGCTGGCTCCTGAACATCCACGATACGCAGGATGGTTCCCAGATGAAAGGTGGCACCAGTGCCGAGTCGGGCTGGTTTGATAGAGGCAAGTGGCTCCTGCAATCTGCCAGCCAGAAGCAGGGCGGGTGAGTTTTGTTTGCCAGGGAAAAGGGCCGTGGTTTTTGTTCGGGGGCCTGTGGCTTTGAGTGGCCGGCTGGCTCCTGAAAATCCACGTTACGCAGGATGGTTCCCAGAGGAAAGGTGGCACCAGTGCCAAGTCGGGCTGGTTTGATAGAGGCAAGTGGCTCCTGCAATCTGCCAGCCAGAAGCGGGGCGGGTGAGTTGTGTTTGCCAGGGAAAAAGGCCGTGGTTTGTGTTTGGGGGCCTGTGGCTGGGAGTGGCCGGCTGGCTCCTAGAAATCCACGATACACAGGATGGTTCGCAGATGAAAGGTGACACCAGTGCCAAGTCGGGCTGGTTTGATAGAGGCAAGGGGCTACTGCAATCTGCCATCCAGCAGATGGGCAGGTCAGTTTTACTTCCAGGGAAAAGGGCCGTGGTTTGTGTTTGGGGGCCTGTGGCTGGGAGTGGCCGGCTGGCTCCTGAAAATTCACGATTCGCAGGGTGGTTACCAGATGAAAGTTGGCACCAGTGCCAAGTCGGGCTGGTATGAAAGTACAAAGTGGGTCCTGCAATCTACCATCCAGAAGCGGGGTAGCTGAGTTTTTTTTCCAGGGAAAATGGCCGTGGTTTTTGTTTGGGGGCCTGTGGCTGGGAGTGGCCGGCTGGCTCCTGAAAATCCACGCGGCGCAGGATGGTTCCCCGAACCTTAGGGGGCACCAGTGCCGAGTCGGGCTGGTTGGATAGAGGCAAGTGGCTCCTGCAATCTGCCAGCCAGAAGCGGGGCAGCTGAGTTTTTTTTCCAAGGATAAGGGCCGTTGTCTGTGTTCGGGGGCCAGTGGCTGGGAGTGGCCTGCTGGCTCCTGAAAATCCACGATACGCAGGATGGTTCCCAGATGAAAGGTGGCACCAGTGCCGAGTCGGGCTGGTTTGATAGAGGCAAGTGGCTCCAGGAATCTGCCAGCCAGAAGCGGGGCAGCTGAGATTGGTTTTCCAAGGAAAAGGGCCGTGGTTTGTGTTCAGGGGCTTGTGGCGGGGAGTGGCCGGCTGGCTCCTGAAAATCCACGCCGCGCAGGATGGTTCCCAGACCCAAGGGGGCACGAGTGCCGAGTCGGGCTGGTTTGATAAAGGCAGGTGGCTCCTGCAATCTGCCAGCCAGAAGCGGGGCGGGTGAGTTTTGTTTGCCAGGGAAAAGGGCCGTAGTTTGTGTTTGGGGGCCTGTGGCTGCGAGTGGCCGGCTGGCTCCTGAAAATCCAAAATACGCAGGATGGTTCCCAGACCCAAGGGGGCACCAGTGCCGAGTTGGGCTGGTTTGATAAAGCCAAGTGGCTCCTGCAATCTGCCAGCCAGAAGCCGGGCGGGTGAGTTTTGTTTGCCAGGGAAAACGGCCGTGGTTTTTGTTCGGGGGCCTGTGGCTGGAAGTGGCCTGCTGGCTCCTGAAAATCCACGTTACGCCAGATGGTTCCCAGAGGAAAGGTGGCACCAGTGCCGAGTCGGGCTGGTTTGATAGAGGCAAGTGGCTCCTGCAACCTGCCAGCCAGAAGCAGGGCAAGTGAATTTTGTTTGCCAGGGAAAAGGGCCGTGGTTTGTGTTTGGGGGCCTGTGGCTGGGAGTGGCCGGCTGGCTGCTGAAAATTCACGATACGCAGGGTGGTTACCAGATGAAAGTTGGCACCAGTGCCAAGTCGGGCTGGTATGATAGTACAAAGTGGGTCCTGCAATCTACCATCCAGAAGCGGGGTAGCTGAGTTTTTTTTCCAGGGAAAATGGCCGTGGTTTTTGTTTGGGGGCCTGTGGCTGGGAGTGGCCGGCTGGCTCCAGAAAATCCACGCGGCGCAGGATGGTTCCCCGAACCTTAGGGGGCACCAGTGCCGAGTCGGGCTGGTTGGATAGAGGCAAGTGGCTCCTGCAATCTGCCAGCCAGAAGCGGGGCAGCTGAGTTTTTTTTCCAAGGATAAGGGCCGTTGTCTGTGTTCGGGGGCCAGTGGCTGGGAGTGCCCTGCTGGCTCCTGAAAATCCACGATACGCAAGATGGTTCCCAGAGGAAAGGTGGCACCAGTGCCGAGTCGGGCTGGTTTGATAGAGGCAAGTGGCTCCAGCAATCTGCCAGCCAGAAGCGGGGCAGCTGAGATTGGTTTTCCAAGGAAAAGGGCCGTGGTTTGTGTTCAGGGGCTTGTGGCTGGGAGTGGCCGGCTGGCTCCTGAAAATCCACGATACGCAGGATGGTTCCCAGACCCAAGGGGGCACCAGTGCCAAGTCGGGCTGGTTTGATAAAGCCAAGTGCCTCCTGCAATCTGCCAGCCAGAAGCGGGTCGGGTGACTTTTGTTTGCCAGGGAAAAAGGCCGTGGTTTGTGTTTGGGGGCCTGTGGCTGGGGGTGGCCGGCTGGCTCCTAAAAATCCACGATACACAGGATGGTTTGCAGATGAAAGGTGGCACTAGTGCCAAGTCGGGCTGGTTTGATAGAGGCAAGGGGCTACTGCAATCTGCCATCCAAAAGATGGGCAGGTCAGTTTTACTTCCAGGGAAAAGGGCCGTGGTTTGTGTTTGGGGGCCTGTGTCTGGGAGTGGCCGGCTGGCTCCGGAAAATTCACGATACGCAGGGTGGTTCCCAGATGAAAGTTGGCACCAGTGCCAAGTCGGTCTGGTATGATAATACAAAGTGGGTCCTGCAATCTACCATCCAGAAGCGGGGTAGCTGAGTTTTTTTTCCAGGGAAAATGGCCGTGGTTTGTGTTCGGGGGCCTGTGGCTGGGAGTGGCCGGCTGGCTCCAGAAAATCCACGCGGCGCAGGATGATTCCCCGAAACTTAGGGGGCACCAGTGCCGAGTCGGGCTGGTTGGATAGAGGCAAGTGGCTCCTGCAATCTGCCAGCCAGAAGCGGGGCAGCTGAGTTTTTTTTCCAAGGATAAGGGCCGTTGTCTGTGTTCGGGGGCCAGTGGCTGGGAGTGGCCTGCTGGCTCCTGAAAATCCACGATACGCAAGATGGTTCCCAGATGAAAGGTGGCACCAGTGCCGAGTCGGGCTGGTTTGATAGAGGCAAGTGGCTCCAGCAATCTGCCAGCCAGAAGCGGGGCAGCTGAGATTGGTTTTCCAAGGAAAAGGGCCGTGGTTTGTGTTCAGGGGCTTGTGGCTGGGAGTGGCCGGCTGGCTCCTGAAAATCCACGATACGCAGGATGGTTCCCAGACCCAAGGGGGCACCAGTGCCATGTCGGGCTGGTTTGATAAAGCCAAGTGCCTCCTGCAATCTGCCAGCCAGAAGCGGGTCGGGTGACTTTTGTTTGCCAGGGAAAAAGGCCGTGGTTTGTGTTTGGGGGCCTGTGGCTGGGGGTGGCCGGCTGGCTCCTAAAAATCCACGATACACAGGATGGTTTGCAGATGAAAGGTGGCACTAGTGCCAAGTCGGGCTGGTTTGATAGAGGCAAGGGGCTACTGCAATCTGCCATCCAAAAGATGGGCAGGTCAGTTTTACTTCCAGGGAAAAGGGCCGTGGTTTGTGTTTGGGGGCCTGTGTCTGGGAGTGGCCGGCTGGCTCCGGAAAATTCACGATACGCAGGGTGGTTCCCAGATGAAAGTTGGCACCAGTGCCAAGTCGGTCTGGTATGATAATACAAAGTGGGTCCTGCAATCTACCATCCAGAAGCGGGTTGCTGAGTTTTTTTTCCAGGGAAAATGGCCGTGGTTTGTGTTCGGGGGCCTGTGGCTGGGAGTGGCCGGCTGGCACCAGAAAATCCACGCGGCGCAGGATGATTCCCCGAAACTTAGGGGGCACCAGTGCCGAGTCGGGCTGGTTGGATAGACGCAAGTGGCTCCTGCAATCTGCCAGACAGACGATGGGCAGGTCAGTTTGACTTCCAGGGAAAAGGGCGGTAGTTTGTGTTTGGGGGCCTGTGACTGCGAGTGGCCGGCTGGCTCCTGAAAATTCACGATACGCAGGGTGGTTCCCAGAACCTTAGGGGGCACCAGTGCAAAGTCGGGCTAGTTGGATAGAGCCAAGTGGCTCCTGCAATCTGCCAGACAGAAGATGGGAAGCTCAGTTTGACTTCCAGGGAAAAGGGCCATAGTTTGTGTTTGGGGACCTGTGACTGCGAGTGGCCGGCTGGCTCCTGAAAATTCACGATACGCAGGGTGGTTCCCAGAACCTTAGGGGGCACCAGTGCAAAGTCGGGCTAGTTGGATAGAGCCATGTGGCTCCTGCAATCTGCCAGACAGAAGATGGGAAGCTCAGTTTGACTTCCAGGGAAAAGGGCCATAGTTTGTGTTTGGGGACCTGTGACTGCGAGTGGCCGGCTGGCTCCTGAAAATTCACGATACGCAGGGTGGTTCCCAGAACCTTAGGGGGCACCAGTGCAAAGTCGGGCTAGTTGGATAGAGCCAAGTGGCTCCTGCAATCTGCCAGACAGAAGATGGGAAGCTCAGTTTGACTTCCAGGGAAAAGGGCCATAGTTTGTGTTTGGGGACCTGTGACTGCGAGTGGCCGGCTGGCTCCTGAAAATTCACGATACGCAGGGTGGTTCCCAGAACCTTAGGGGGCACCAGTGCAAAGTCGGGCTAGTTGGATAGAGCCATGTGGCTCCTGCAATCTGCCAGACAGAAGATGGGAAGCTCAGTTTGACTTCCAGGGAAAAGGGCCATAGTTTGTGTTTGGGGACCTGTGACTGCGAGTGGCCGGCTGGCTCCTGAAAATCCACGTTACGCAGGATGGTTCACCGAGGAAAGGTGGCACCAGTGCCAAGTCGGGCTGGTTTGATAGAGGCAAGTGGCTCCTGCAATCTGCCAGCCAGAAGCGGGGCGGGTGAGTTTTGTTTGCCAGGGAAAAAGGCGGTTGTTTGTGACTGGGGGCCTGTGGCTGCGAGTGGCCGGCTGGCTCCTGAAAATCCACAATACGCAGATGGTTCCCAGACCCAAGGGGGCACCAGTGCCGAGTCGGGCTGGTTTGATAGAGGCAAGTGGCTCCTGCAATCTGCCAGCCAGAAGCAGGGCGGGTAAGTTTTGTTTGCCAGGGAAAAGGGCCGTGGTTTGTGTTCGGGGGCCTGTGGCTTTGAGTGGCCGGCTGGCTCCTGAAAATCCACGTTACGCAGGATGGTTCCCAGAGGAAAGGTGGCACCAGTGCCAAGTCGGGCTGGTTTGATAGAGGCAAGTGGCTCCTGCAATCTGCCAGCCAGAAGCGGGGCGGGTGAGTTTTGTTTGCCCGGGAAAAGGGCCGTGGTTTGTGTTTGGGGGCCTGTGGCTGGGAGTGGCCGGCTGGCTCCTGAAAATCCACGATACACAGGATGGTTCCCAGATGAAAGGTGGCACAAGCGCCGAGTCGGGCTGGTTTGATAGAGGCAAGTGGCTCCTGCAATCTGCCAGCCAGAAGCGGGGCGGGTGAGTTGTTTTTGCCAGGGAAAAGGGCCGTGGTTTGTGTTTGGGGGCCTGTGGCTGGGAGTGGCCGGCTGGCTCCTAAAAATCCACGATACACAGGATGGTTCGCAGATGAAAGGTGGCACCAGTGCCAAGTCGGGCTGGTTTGATAGAGGCAAGGGGCTACTGCAATCTGCCTTCCAGCAGATGGGCAGGTCAGTTTTACTTCCAGGGAAAAGGGCCGTGGTTTGTGTTTGGGGGCCTGTGGCTGGGAGTGGCCGGCTGGCTCCTGAAAATTCACGATACGCAGGGTGGTTCCCAGATGAAAGTTGGCACCAGTGCCAAGTCGGGCTGGTATGATAGTACAAAGTGGGTCCTGCAATCTACCATCCAGAAGCGGGGTAGCTGAGTTTTTTTTCCAGGGAAAATGGCCGTGGTTGTTGTTTGGGGGCCTGTGGCTGGGAGTGGCCGGCTGGCTCCAGAAAATCCACGCGGCGCAGGATGGTTCCCCGAACCTTAGGGGGCACCAGTGCCGAGTCGGGCTGGTTGGATAGAGGCAAGTGGCTCCTGCAATCTGCCAGCCAGAAGCGGGGCAGCTGAGTTTTTTTTCCAAGGATAAGGGCCGTTGTCTGTGTTCGGGGGCCAGTGGCTGGGAGTGGCCTGCTGGCTCCTGAAAATCCACGATACGCAGGATGGTTCCCAGATGAAAGGTGGCACCAGTGCCGAGTCGGGCTGGTTTGATAGAGGCAAGTGGCTCCAGCAATCTGCCAGCCAGAAGCGGGGCAGCTGAGATTGGTTTTCCAAGGAAAAGGGCCGTGGTTTGTGTTCAGGGGCTTGTGGCTGAGAGTGGCCGGCTGGCTCCTGAAAATCCAAGCCGCGCAGGATGGTTCCCAGACCCAAGGGGGCACGAGTGCCGAGTCGGGCTGGTTTGATAGAGGCAGGTGGCTCCTGCAATCTGCCAGCCAGAAGCGGGGCGGGTGAGTTTTGTTTGCCAGGGAAAAGGGCCGTAGTTTGTGTTTGGGGGCCTGTGGCTGCGAGTGGCCGGCTGGCTCCTGAAAATCCAAAATACGCAGGATGGTTCCCAGACCCAAGGGGGCACCAGTGCCGAGTTGGGCTGGTTTGATAAAGCCAAGTGGCTCCTGCAATCTGTCAGCCAGAAGCCGGGCGGGTGAGTTTTGTTTGCCAGGGAAAACGGCCGTGGTTTTTGTTCGGGGGCCTGTGGCTGGAAGTGGCCTGCTGGCTCCTGAAAATCCACGTTACGCCGGATGGTTCCCAGAGGAAAGGTGGCACCAGTGCCGAGTCGGGCTGGTTTGATAGAGGCAAGTGGCTCCTGCAATCTGCCAGCCAGAAGCAGGGCGGGTGAGTTTTGTTTGCCAGGGAAAAGGGCCGTGGTTTTTGTTCGGGGGCCTGTGGCTTTGAGTGGCCGGCTGGCTCCTGAAAATCCACGTTACGCAGGATGGTTCCCAGAGGAAAGGTGGCACCAGTGCCGAGTCGGGCTGGTTTGATAGAGGCAAGTGGCTCCAGCAATCTGCCAGCCAGAAGCGGGGCAGCTGAGATTGGTTTTCCAAGGAAAAGGGCCGTGGTTTGTGTTCAGGGGCTTGTGGCTGAGAGTGGCCGGCTGGCTCCTGAAAATCCAAGCCGCGCAGGATGGTTCCCAGACCCAAGGGGGCACGAGTGCCGAGTCGGGCTGGTTTGATAGAGGCAGGTGGCTCCTGCAATCTGCCAGCCAGAAGCGGGGCGGGTGAGTTTTGTTTGCCAGGGAAAAGGGCCGTAGTTTGTGTTTGGGGGCCTGTGGCTGCGAGTGGCCGGCTGGCTCCTGAAAATCCAAAATACGCAGGATGGTTCCCAGACCCAAGGGGGCACCAGTGCCGAGTTGGGCTGGTTTGATAAAGCCAAGTGGCTCCTGCAATCTGTCAGCCAGAAGCCGGGCGGGTGAGTTTTGTTTGCCAGGGAAAACGGCCGTGGTTTTTGTTCGGGGGCCTGTGGCTGGAAGTGGCCTGCTGGCTCCTGAAAATCCACGTTACGCCGGATGGTTCCCAGAGGAAAGGTGGCACCAGTGCCGAGTCGGGCTGGTTTGATAGAGGCAAGTGGCTCCTGCAATCTGCCAGCCAGAAGCAGGGCGGGTGAGTTTTGTTTGCCAGGGAAAAGGGCCGTGGTTTTTGTTCGGGGGCCTGTGGCTTTGAGTGGCCGGCTGGCTCCTGAAAATCCACGTTACGCAGGATGGTTCCCAGAGGAAAGGTGGCACCAGTGCCGAGTCGGGCTGGTTTGATAGAGGCAAGTGGCTCCAGCAATCTGCCAGCCAGAAGCGGGGCAGCTGAGATTGGTTTTCCAAGGAAAAGGGCCGTGGTTTGTGTTCAGGGGCTTGTGGCTGGGAGTGGCAGGCTGGCTCCTGAAAATCCACGATACGCAGGATGGTTCCCAGACCCAAGGGGGCACCAGTGCCAAGTCGGGCTGGTTTGATAAAGCCAAGTGCCTCCTGCAATCTGCCAGCCAGAAGCGGGTCGGGTGACTTTTGTTTGCCAGGGAAAAAGGCCGTGGTTTGTGTTTGGGGGCCTGTGGCTGGGGGTGGCCGGCTGGCTCCTAAAAATCCACGATACACAGGATGGTTTGCAGATGAAAGGTGGCACTAGTGCCAAGTCGGGCTGGTTTGATAGAGGCAAGGGGCTACTGCAATCTGCCATCCAAAAGATGGGCAGGTCAGTTTTACTTCCAGGGAAAAGGGCCGTGGTTTGTGTTTGAGGGCCTGTGTCTGGGAGTGGCCGGCTGGCTCCGGAAAATTCACGATACGCAGGGTGGTTCCCAGATGAAAGTTGGCACCAGTGCCAAGTCGGTCTGGTATGATAATACAAAGTGGGTCCTGCAATCTACCATCCAGAAGCGGGGTAGCTGAGTTTTTTTTCCAGGGAAAATGGCCGTGGTTTGTGTTCGGGGGCCTGTGGCTGGGAGTGGCCGGCTGGCTCCAGAAAATCCACGCGGCGCAGGATGATTCCCCGAAACTTAGGGGGCACCAGTGCCGAGTCGGGCTGGTTGGATAGAGGCAAGTGGCTCCTGCAATCTGCCAGCCAGAAGCGGGGCAGCTGAGTTTTTTTTCCAAGGATAAGGGCCGTTGTCTGTGTTCGGGGGCCAGTGGCTGGGAGTGGCCTGCTGGCTCCTGAAAATCCACGATACGCAAGATGGTTCCCAGATGAAAGGTGGCACCAGTGCCGAGTCGGGCTGGTTTGATAGAGGCAAGTGGCTCCAGCAATCTGCCAGCCAGAAGCGGGGCAGCTGAGATTGGTTTTCCAAGGAAAAGGGCCGTGGTTTGTGTTCAGGGGCTTGTGGCTGGGAGTGGCCGGCTGGCTCCTGAAAATCCACGGTACGCAGGATGGTTCCCAGACCCAAGGGGGCACCAGTGCCAAGTCGGGCTGGTTTGATAAAGCCAAGTGCCTCCTGCAATCTGCCAGCCAGAAGCGGGTCGGGTGACTTTTGTTTGCCAGGGAAAAAGGCCGTGGTTTGTGTTTGGGGGCCTGTGGCTGGGGGTGGCCGGCTGGCTCCTAAAAATCCACGATACACAGGATGGTTTGCAGATGAATGGTGGCACTAGTGCCAAGTCGGGCTGGTTTGATAGAGGCAAGGGGCTACTGCAATCTGCCATCCAAAAGATGGGCAGGTCAGTTTTACTTCCAGGGAAAAGGGCCGTGGTTTGTGTTTGGGGGCCTGTGTCTGGGAGTGGCCGGCTGGCTCCGGAAAATTCACGATACGCAGGGTGGTTCCCAGATGAAAGTTGGCACCAGTGCCAAGTCGGTCTGGTATGATAATACAAAGTGGGTCCTGCAATCTACCATCCAGAAGCGGGGTAGCTGAGTTTTTTTTCCAGGGAAAATGGCCGTGGTTTGTGTTCGGGGGCCTGTGGCTGGGAGTGGCCGGCTGGCACCAGAAAATCCACGCGGCGCAGGATGATTCCCCGAAACTTAGGGGGCACCAGTGCCGAGTCGGGCTGGTTGGATAGACGCAAGTGGCTCCTGCAATCTGCCAGACAGACGATGGGCAGGTCAGTTTGACTTCCAGGGAAAAGGGCGGTAGTTTGTGTTTGGGGGCCTGTGACTGCGAGTGGCCGGCTGGCTCCTGAAAATTCACGATACGCAGGGTGGTTCCCAGAACCTTAGGGGGCACCAGTGCAAAGTCGGGCTAGTTGGATAGAGCCAAGTGGCTCCTGCAATCTGCCAGACAGAAGATGGGAAGCTCAGTTTGACTTCCAGGGAAAAGGGCCATAGTTTGTGTTTGGGGACCTGTGACTGCGAGTGGCCGGCTGGCTCCTGAAAATTCACGATACGCAGGGTGGTTCCCAGAACCTTAGGGGGCACCAGTGCAAAGTCGGGCTAGTTGGATAGAGCCATGTGGCTCCTGCAATCTGCCAGACAGAAGATGGGAAGCTCAGTTTGACTTCCAGGGAAAAGGGCCATAGTTTGTGTTTGGGGACCTGTGACTGCGAGTGGCCGGCTGGCTCCTGAAAATCCACGTTACGCAGGATGGTTCACCGAGGAAAGGTGGCACCAGTGCCAAGTCGGGCTGGTTTGATAGAGGCAAGTGGCTCCTGCAATCTGCCAGCCAGAAGCGGGGCGGGTGAGTTTTGTTTGCCAGGGAAAAAGGCGGTTGTTTGTGACTGGGGGCCTGTGGCTGCGAGTGGCCGGCTGGCTCCTGAAAATCCACAATACGCAGATGGTTCCCAGACCCAAGGGGGCACCAGTGCCGAGTCGGGCTGGTTTGATAGAGGCAAGTGGCTCCTGCAATCTGCCAGCCAGAAGCAGGGCGGGTAAGTTTTGTTTGCCAGGGAAAAGGGCCGTGGTTTGTGTTCGGGGGCCTGTGGCTTTGAGTGGCCGGCTGGCTCCTGAAAATCCACGTTACGCAGGATGGTTCCCAGAGGAAAGGTGGCACCAGTGCCAAGTCGGGCTGGTTTGATAGAGGCAAGTGGCTCCTGCAATCTGCCAGCCAGAAGCGGGGCGGGTGAGTTTTGTTTGCCCGGGAAAAGGGCCGTGGTTTGTGTTTGGGGGCCTGTGGCTGGGAGTGGCCGGCTGGCTCCTGAAAATCCACGATACACAGGATGGTTCCCAGATGAAAGGTGGCACAAGCGCCGAGTCGGGCTGGTTTGATAGAGGCAAGTGGCTCCTGCAATCTGCCAGCCAGAAGCGGGGCGGGTGAGTTGTTTTTGCCAGGGAAAAGGGCCGTGGTTTGTGTTTGGGGGCCTGTGGCTGGGAGTGGCCGGCTGGCTCCTAAAAATCCACGATACACAGGATGGTTCGCAGATGAAAGGTGGCACCAGTGCCAAGTCGGGCTGGTTTGATAGAGGCAAGGGGCTACTGCAATCTGCCTTCCAGCAGATGGGCAGGTCAGTTTTACTTCCAGGGAAAAGGGCCGTGGTTTGTGTTTGGGGGCCTGTGGCTGGGAGTGGCCGGCTGGCTCCTGAAAATTCACGATACGCAGGGTGGTTCCCAGATGAAAGTTGGCACCAGTGCCAAGTCGGGCTGGTATGATAGTACAAAGTGGGTCCTGCAATCTACCATCCAGAAGCGGGGTAGCTGAGTTTTTTTTCCAGGGAAAATGGCCGTGGTTGTTGTTTGGGGGCCTGTGGCTGGGAGTGGCCGGCTGGCTCCAGAAAATCCACGCGGCGCAGGATGGTTCCCCGAACCTTAGGGGGCACCAGTGCCGAGTCGGGCTGGTTGGATAGAGGCAAGTGGCTCCTGCAATCTGCCAGCCAGAAGCGGGGCAGCTGAGTTTTTTTTCCAAGGATAAGGGCCGTTGTCTGTGTTCGGGGGCCAGTGGCTGGGAGTGGCCTGCTGGCTCCTGAAAATCCACGATACGCAGGATGGTTCCCAGATGAAAGGTGGCACCAGTGCCGAGTCGGGCTGGTTTGATAGAGGCAAGTGGCTCCAGCAATCTGCCAGCCAGAAGCGGGGCAGCTGAGATTGGTTTTCCAAGGAAAAGGGCCGTGGTTTGTGTTCAGGGGCTTGTGGCTGAGAGTGGCCGGCTGGCTCCTGAAAATCCAAGCCGCGCAGGATGGTTCCCAGACCCAAGGGGGCACGAGTGCCGAGTCGGGCTGGTTTGATAGAGGCAGGTGGCTCCTGCAATCTGCCAGCCAGAAGCGGGGCGGGTGAGTTTTGTTTGCCAGGGAAAAGGGCCGTAGTTTGTGTTTGGGGGCCTGTGGCTGCGAGTGGCCGGCTGGCTCCTGAAAATCCAAAATACGCAGGATGGTTCCCAGACCCAAGGGGGCACCAGTGCCGAGTTGGGCTGGTTTGATAAAGCCAAGTGGCTCCTGCAATCTGTCAGCCAGAAGCCGGGCGGGTGAGTTTTGTTTGCCAGGGAAAACGGCCGTGGTTTTTGTTCGGGGGCCTGTGGCTGGAAGTGGCCTGCTGGCTCCTGAAAATCCACGTTACGCCGGATGGTTCCCAGAGGAAAGGTGGCACCAGTGCCGAGTCGGGCTGGTTTGATAGAGGCAAGTGGCTCCTGCAATCTGCCAGCCAGAAGCAGGGCGGGTGAGTTTTGTTTGCCAGGGAAAAGGGCCGTGGTTTTTGTTCGGGGGCCTGTGGCTTTGAGTGGCCGGCTGGCTCCTGAAAATCCACGTTACGCAGGATGGTTCCCAGAGGAAAGGTGGCACCAGTGCCAAGTCGGGCTGGTTTGATAGAGGCAAGTGGCTCCAGCAATCTGCCAGCCAGAAGCGGGGCGGGTGAGTTTTGTTTGCCAGGGAAAAGGGCCGTGGTTTGTGTTTGGGGGCCTGTGGCTGGGAGTGGCCGGCTGGCTCCTTAAAATCCACCATACACAGGATGGTTCCCAGATGAAAGGTGGCACCAGTGCCGAGTCGGGCTGGTTTGATAGAGGCAAGTGGCTCCTGCAATCTGCCAGCCAGAAGCGGGGCGGGTGAGTTGTGTTTGCCAGGGAAAAGGGCCGTGGTTTGTGTTTGGGGGCCTGTGGCTGGGAGTGGCCGGCTGGCTCCTAAAAATCCACGATACACAGGATGGTTCGCAGATGAAAGGTGGCACCAGTGCCAAGTCGGGCTGGTTTGATAGAGGCAAGGGGCTACTGCAATCTGCCATCCAGCAGATGGGCAGGTCAGTTTTACTTCCAGGGAAAAGGGCCGTGGTTTGTGTTTGGGGGCCTGTGGCTGGGAGTGGCCGGCTGGCTCCTGAAAATTCACGATACGCAGGGTGGTTACCAGATGAAAGTTGGCACCAGTGCCAAGTCGGGCTGGTATGATAGTACAAAGTGGGTCCTGCAATCTACCATCCAGAAGCGGGTTGCTGAGTTTTTTTTCCAGGGAAAATGGCCGTGGTTTGTGTTCGGGGGCCTGTGGCTGGGAGTGGCCGGCTGGCTCCAGAAAATCCACGCGGCGCAGGATGATTCCCCGAACCTTAGGGGGCACCAGTGCCGAGTCGGGCTGGTTGGATAGACGCAAGTGGCTCCTGCAATCTGCCAGACAGACGATGGGCAGGTCAGTTTGACTTCCAGGGAAAAGGGCGGTAGTTTGTGTTTGGGGGCCTGTGACTGCGAGTGGCCGGCTGGCTCCTGAAAATTCACGATACGCAGGGTGGTTCCCAGAACCTTAGGGGGCACCAGTGCAAAGTCGGGCTGGTTGGATAGAGCCAAGTGGCTGCTGCAATCTGCCAGACAGAAGATGGGAAGCTCAGTTTGACTTCCAGGGAAAAGGGCCATAGTTTGTGTTTGGGGACCTGTGACTGCGAGTGGCCGGCTGGCTCCTGAAAATCCACGTTACGCAGGATGGTTCACCGAGGAAAGGTGGCACCAGTGCCAAGTCGGGCTGGTTTGATAGAGGCAAGTGGCTCCTGCAATCTGCCAGCCAGAAGCGGGGCGGGTGAGTTTTGTTTGCCAGGGAAAAAGGCGGTTGTTTGTGATTGGGGGCCTGTGGTTGAGAGAGGCCGGCTGGCTCCTGAAAATCCACGATACACTGGATGGTTCCCAGAGGAAAGGTGGCACCAGTGCCAAGTTGGGCTGGTTTGATAGAGGCAAGTGGCTCCTTCAATCTGCCAGCCAGAAGCGGGGCGGGTGAGTTTTGTTTGCCAGGGAAAAGGGCCGTGGTTTGTGTTTCGGGGCCTGTGGCTGGGAGTGGCCGGCTGGCTCCTGAAAATCCACGATACGCAGGATGGTTCCCAGACCCAAGTGGCACCATTGACAAATCGGACTGGTATGACAGTACAAAGTGGCTCCTGCAATCTACCATCCAGAAGCGGGGTAGCTAAGTTTTTTTTCCTGGGAAAATGGCCGTTGTATGTGTTTGGGGCCTGTTGCTGGGATTGGCCGGCTGGCTCCTGAAAATCCACGATACGCAGGATGGTTCACCGAGGAAAGGTGGCACCAGTGCCGAGTCGGGGTGGTTTGATAGAGGCAAGTGGCTCCTGCAATCTGCCAGCCAGAAGCAGGGCGGGTGAGTTTTGTTTGCCAGGGAAAAGGGCCGTGGTTTTTGTTCGGGGGCCTGTGGCTTTGAGTGGCCGGCTGGCTCCTGAAAATCCACGTTACGCAGGATGGTTCCCAGAGGAAAGGTGGCACCAGTGCCAAGTCGGGCTGGTTTGATAGAGGCAAGTGGCTCCAGCAATCTGCCAGCCAGAAGCGGGGCGGGTGAGTTTTGTTTGCCAGGGAAAAGGGCCGTGGTTTGTGTTTGGGGGCCTGTGGCTGGGAGTGGCCGGCTGGCTCCTAAAAATCCACGATACACAGGATGGTTCCCAGATGAAAGGTGGCACCAGTGCCGAGTCGGGCTGGTTTGATAGAGGCAAGTGGCTCCTGCAATCTGCCAGCCAGAAGCGGGGCGGGTGAGTTGTGTTTGCCAGGGAAAAGGGCCGTGGTTTGTGTTTGGGGGCCTGTGGCTGGGAGTGGCCGGCTGGCTCCTAAAAATCCACGATACACAGGATGGTTCGCAGATGAAAGGTGGCACCAGTGCCAAGTCGGGCTGGTTTGATAGAGGCAAGGGGCTACTGCAATCTGCCATCCAGCAGATGGGCAGGTCAGTTTTACTTCCAGGGAAAAGGGCCGTGGTTTGTGTTTGGGGGCCTGTGGCTGGGAGTGGCCGGCTGGCTCCTGAAAATTCACGATACGCAGGGTGGTTACCAGATGAAAGTTGGCACCAGTGCCAAGTCGGGCTGGTATGATAGTACAAAGTGGGTCCTGCAATCTACCATCCAGAAGCGGGGTAGCTGAGTTTTTTTTCCAGGGAAAATGGCCGTGGTTTTTGTTTGGGGGCCTGTGGCTGGGAGTGGCCGGCTGGCTCCAGAAAATCCACGCGGCGCAGGATGGTTCCCCGAACCTTAGGGGGCACCAGTGCCAAGTCGGGCTGGTTGGATAGAGGCAAGTGGCTCCTGCAATCTGCCAGCCAGAAGCGGGGCAGCTGAGTTTTTTTTCCAAGGATAAGGGCCGTTGTCTGTGTTCGGGGGCCAGTGGCTGGGAGTGGCCTGCTGGCTCCTGAAAATCCACGATACGCAGGATGGTTCCCAGATGAAAGGTGGCACCAGTGCCGAGTCGGGCTGGTTTGATAGAGGCAAGTGGCTCCAGCAATCTGCCAGCCAGAAGCGGGGCAGCTGAGATTGGTTTTCCAAGGAAAAGGGCCGTGGTTTGTGTTCAGGGGCTTGTGGCTGGGAGTGGCCGGCTGGCTCCTGAAAATCCACGATACGCAGGATGGTTCCCAGACCCAAGGGGGCACCAGTGCCAAGTCGGGCTGGTTTGATAAAGCCAAGTGCCTCCTGAAATCTGCCAGCCAGAAGCGGGTCGGGTGACTTTTTTTTGCCAGAGAAAAAGGCCGTGGTTTGTGTTTGGGGGCCTGTGGCTGGGGGTGGCCGGCTGGCTCCTAAAAATCCACGATACACAGGATGGTTTGCAGATGAAAGGTGGCACTAGTGCCAAGTCGGGCTGGTTTGATAGAGGCAAGGGGCTACTGCAATCTGCCATCCAAGAGATGGGCAGGTCAGTTTTACTTCCAGGGAAAAGGGCCGTGGTTTGTGTTTGGGGGCCTGTGGCTGGGAGTGGCCGGCTGGCTCCTGAAAATTCACGATACGCAGGGTGGTTCCCAGATGAAAGTTGGCACCAGTGCCAAGTCGGTCTGGTATGATAATACAAAGTGGGTCCTGCAATCTACCATCCAGAAGCGGGGTAGCTGAGTTTTTTTTCCAGGGAAAATGGCCGTGGTTTTTGTTCGGGGGCCTGTGGCTGGGAGTGGCCGGCTGGCTCCAGAAAATCCACGCGGCGCAGGATGATTCCCCGAACCTTAGGGGGCACCAGTGCCGAGTCGGGCTGGTTGGATAGACGCAAGTGGCTCCTGCAATCTGCCAGACAGACGATGGGCAGGTCAGTTTGACTTCCAGGGAAAAGGGCGGTAGTTTGTGTTTGGTGGCCTGTGACTGCGAGTGGCCGGCTGGCTCCTGAAAATTCACGATACGCAGGGTGGTTCCCAGAACCATAGGGGGCACCAGTGCAAAGTCGGGCTGGTTGGATAGAGCCAAGTGGCTGCTGCAATCTGCCAGACAGAAGATGGGAAGCTCAGTTTGACTTCCAGGGAAAAGGGCCATAGTTTGTGTTTGGGGACCTGTGACTGCGAGTGGCCGGCTGGCTCCTGAAAATCCACGTTACGCAGGATGGTTCACCGAGGAAAGGTGGCACCAGTGCCAAGTCGGGCTGGTTTGATAGAGGCAAGTGGCTCCTGCAATCTGCCAGCCAGAAGCGGGGCGGGTGAGTTTTGTTTGCCAGGGAAAAAGGCGGTTGTTTGTGATTGGGGGCCTGTGGCTGAGAGAGGCCGGCTGGCTCCTGAAAATCCACGATACACTGGATGGTTCCCAGAGGAAAGGTGGCACCAGTGCCAAGTTGGGCTGGTTTGATAGAGGCAAGTGGCTCCTGCAATCTGCCAGCCAGTAGCGGGGCGGATGAGTTTTGTTTGCCAGGGAAAAGGGCCGTGGTTTGTGTTTGGGGGCCTGTGGCTGGGAGTGGCCGGCTGGCTCCTGAAAATCCACGATACGCAGGATGGTTCCCAGACCCAAGTGGCACCATTGACAAGTCGGACTGGTATGACAGTACAAAGTGGCTCCTGCAATCTACCATCCAGAAGCGGGGTAGCTAAGTTGTTTTTCCTGGGAAAATGGCCGTTGTATGTGTTTGGGGGCCTGTGGCTGGGAGTGGCCGGCTGGCTCCTGAAAATCCACGATACGCAGGATGGTTCCCAGACCCAAGGGGGCACGAGTGCCAAGTCGGGCTGGTTTGATAAAGCCAAGTGCCTCCTGCAATCTGCCAGCCAGAAGTGTGGCGGGTGAGTTTTCTTTGCCAGGGAAAAGGGCCATAGTTTGTGTTTGGGGGCCTGTGGCTGCGAGTGGCCGGTTGGCTCCGGAAAATCCACGTTACGCTGGATGGTTCACCGAGGAAAGGTGGCACCAGTGCCGAGTCGGGGTGGTTTGATAGAGGCAAGTGGCTCCTGCAATCTGCCAGCCAGAAGCGGGTCGGGTGACTTTTGTTTGCCAGGGAAAAAGGCCGTGGTTTGTGTTCGGGGGCCTGTGGCTGGGGGTGGCCGGCTGGCTCCTGAAAATCCACGATACGCAAGATGGTTCCCAGAGGAAAGGTGGCACCAGTGCCAAGTCGGGCTGGTTTGATAGAGGCAAGTGGCTCCAGCAATCTGCCAGCCAGAAGCGGGGCGGGTGAGTTTTGTTTGCCAGGGAAAAGGGCCGTGGTTTGTGTTTGGGAGCCTGTGGCTGGGAGTGGCCGGCTGGGTCCTGAAAATCAACGATATGCAGGATGGTTCCCAGATGAAAGGCGGCACCAGGGCCAAGTCGGGCTGGTTTGATAGTACCAAGTGGCTCCTGCAATCTGCCAGCCAGAAGATGGGCAGGTCAGTTTGACTTCCAGGGAAAAGGGCCGTAGTTTGTGTTTGGGGGCCTGTGGATGGGAGTGGCCGGCTGGCTCCTGAAAATCCACGATACGCAGGATGGTTCCCAGAGGAAAGGTGGCACCAGTGCCAAGTCGGGCTGGTTTGATAGAGGCAAGTGGCTCCTGCAATCTGCCAGCCTGAAGCGGGACAGCTGAGTTTTTTTTCCAAGGAAAAGGGCCATTGTATGTGTTCGGGGTCCTGTGGCTGGGAGTGGCCGGCTGGCTCCTGAAAATCCAGGATCTGCAGGATGGTTCCCAGATGAAAGGTGGCACCAGTGCCAAGTCGGGCTGGTTTGATAGAGGCAAGTGGCTCCAGAAATCTGCCAGCCAGAAGTGGGGCAGCTGAGATTGGTTTGCCAAGGAAAAGGGCCGTGGTTTGTGTTCAGGGGCTTGTGGCTGGGAGTGGCCGGCTGGCTCCTGAAAATCCACGCCGCGCAGGATGGTTCCCAGACCCAAGGGGGCACGAGTGCCGAGTCGGGCTGGTTTGATAGAGGCAAGTGGCTCCTGCAATCTGCCAGCCAGAAGCGGGGCGGGTGAATTTTGTTTGCCAGGGAAAAGGGCCGTAGTTTGTGTTTCGGGGCCTGTGGCTGCGAGTGGCCGGCTGGCTCATGAAAATCCACGATACACAGGATGATTCCCAGACCCAAGTGGCACCATTGACAAGTCGGACTGGTATGACAGTACAAAGTGGCTCCTGCAATCTGCCAGCCAGAAGCGGGGCGGGTGAGTTTTGTTTGCCAGGGACAAAGGCGGTTGTTTGTGTTTGGGGGCCTGTGGCTGGGAGTGGCCGGCTGGCTCCTGAAAATCCACGATACGCAGGATGGTTCCCAGATGAAAGGTGGCACCAGTGCCAAGTCGGGCTGGTTTGATAGAGGCAAGTGTCTCCTGCAATCTGCCAGCCAGAAGTGTGGCGGGTGAGTTTTGTTTGCCAGGGAAAATGGCCATAGTTTGTGTTTGGGGGCCTGTGGCTGCGAGTGGCCGGTTGGCTCCGGAAAATCCACGTTACGCAGGATGGTTCACCGAGGAAAGGTGGCACCAGTGCCGAGTCGGGGTGGTTTGATAGAGGCAAGTGGCTCCTGCAATCTGCCAGCCAGAAGCGGGTCGGGTGAGTTTTGTTTGCCAGGGAAAAAGGCCGTGGTTTGTGTTTGGGGGCCTGTGGCTGGGGGTGGCCGGCTGGCTCCTAAAAATCCACGATACACAGGATGGTTTGCAGATGAAAGGTGGCACCAGTGCCAAGTCGGGCTGGTTGGATAGAGGAGAGTGGCTCCTGCAATCTGCCAGACAGACGATGGGCAGGTCAGTTTTACTTCCAGGGAAAAGGGCGGTAGTTTGTGTTTGGGGGCCTGTGGCTGGGAGTGGCCGGCTGGCTCCTGAAAATTCACGATAGCCAGGGTGGTTCCCAGATGAAAGTTGGCACCAGTGCCAAGTCGGGCTGGTATGATAGTACAAAGTGGGTCCTGCAATCTACCATCCAGAAGCGGGGTAGCTGAGTTTTTTTTCCAGGGAAAATGGCCGTGGTTTGTGTTCGGGGGCCTGTGGCTGGGAGTGGCCGGCTGGCTCCAGAAAATCCACGCGGCGCAGGATGGTTCCCCGAACCTTAGGGGGCACCAGTGCCGAGTCGGGCTGGTTGGATAGAGGAGAGTGGCTCCTGCAATCTGCCAGACAGACGATGGGCAGGTCAGTTTGACTTCCAGGGAAAAGGGCGGTAGTTTGTGTTTGGGGGCCTGTGACTGCGAGTGGCCGGCTGGCTCCTGAAAATTCACGATACGCAGGGTGGTTCCCCGAACCTTAGGGGGCACCAGTGCAAAGTCGGGCTGGTTGGATAGAGGCAAGTGGCTCCTGCAATCTGGAAGACAGAAGATGGGCAGCTCAGTTTGACTTCCCGGGAAAAGGGCCATAGTTTGTGTTTGGGGACCTGTGACTGCGAGTGGCCGGCACGCTCCTGAAAATCCACAATACGCAGGATGGTTCCCAGGCCCAAGGGGGCACCAGTGCCGAGTCGGGCATATTTGATAAAGCCAAGTGGCTCCTGCAATCTGCCAGCCAGAAGCGGGGCTGGTGAGTTTTGTTTGCCAGGGAAAAGGGCCGTGGTTTTTGTTCGGGGGCCTGTGGCTGGGAGTGGCCAGCTGGATCCTGAAAATCCACGTTACGCAGGATGGTTCACCGAGGAAAGGTGGCACCAGTGCCAAGTCGGGCTGGTTTGATAGAGGAAAGTGGCTCCTGCAATCTGCCAGCCTGAATCGGGACAGCTGAGTTTTTTTTCCAAGGAAAAGGGCCATTGTATGTGTTCGGGGTCCTGTGGCTGGGAGTGGCCGGCTGGCTCCTGAAAATCCAGGATACGCAGGATTGTTCCCAGATGAAAGGTGGCACCAGTGCCAAGTCGGGCTGGTTTGATAGAGGCAAGTGGCTCCAGCAATCTGCCAGCCAGAAGTGGGGCAGCTGAGATTGGTTTGCCAAGGAAAAGGGCCGTGGTTTGTGTTCAGGGGCTTGTGGCTGGGAGTGGCCGGCTGGCTCCTGAAAATCCACGCCGCGCAGGATGGTTCCCAGACCCAAGGGGGCACGAGTGCCGAGTCGGGCTGGTTTGATAGAGGCAAGTGGCTCCTGCAATCTGCCAGCCAGAAGCGGGGCGGGTGAGTTTTGTTTGCCAGGGAAAAGGGCCGTGGTTTGTATTTGGGGGCCTGTGGCTGGGAGTGGCCGGCTGGCTCCAGAAAATCCACGCCGCGCAGGATGGTTCCCCGAACCTTAGGGGGCACCAGTGCCAAGTCGGACTGGTTGGATAGAGGCAAGTGGCTCCTGCAATCTGCCAGAAAAAAGATGGGCAGCTCAGTTTGACTTCCCGGGAAAAGGGCCATAGTTTGTGTTTGGGGACCTGCGACTGCGAGTGGCCGGCACGCTCCTGAAAATCCACAATACGCAGGATGGTTCCCAGACCCAAGGGGGCACCATTGACAAGTCGGACTGGTATGACAGTACAAAGTGGCTCCTGCAATCTACCATCCAGAAGCGGGGTAGCTAAGTTTTTTTTCCTGGGAAAATGGCCGTTGTATGTGTTTGGGGGCCTGTGGCTGGGAGTGGCCGGCTGGCTCCTGAAAATCCACGATACGCAGGATGGTTCCCAGATGAAAGGTGGCACCAGTGCCAAGTCGGGCTGGTTTGATAGAGGCAAGTGTCTCCTGCAATCTGCCAGCCAGAAGTGTGGCGGGTGAGTTTTGTTTGCCAGGGAAAAGGGCCATAGTTTGTGTTGGGGGGCCTGTGGCTGCGAGTGGCCGGTTGGCTCCGGAAAATCCACGTTACGCAGGATGGTTCACCGAGGAAAGGTGGCACCAGTGCCGAGTCGGGGTGGTTTGATAGAGGCAAGTGGCTCCTGCAATCTGCCAGCCAGAAGCGGGTCGGGTGAGTTTTGTTTGCCAGGGAAAAAGGCCGTGGTTTGTGTTTGGGGGCCTGTGGCTGGGGGTGGCCGGCTGGCTCCAGAAAATCCACGCCGCGCAGGATGGTTCCCCGAACCTTAGGGGGCACCAGTGCCGAGTCGGGCTGGTTGGATAGAGGAGAGTGGCTCCTGCAATCTGCCAGACAGACGATGGGCAGGTCAGTTTGACTTCCAGGGAAAAGGGCGGTAGTTTGTGTTTGGGGGCCTGTGACTGCGAGTGACCGGCTGGCTCCTGAAAATTCACGATACGCAGGGTGGTTCCTCGAACCTTAGGGGGCACCAGGGCCAAGTCGGGCTGGTTGGATAGCGGCAAGTGGCTCCTGCAATCTGGAAGACAGAAGATGGGCAGCTCAGTTTGACTTCCCGGGAAAAGGGCCATAGTTTGCGTTTGGGGACCTGTGACTGCGAGTGGCCGGCACGCTCCTGAAAATCCACAATACGCAGGATGGTTCCCAGACCCAAGGGGGCACCAGTGCCGAGTCGGGCTGGTTTGATAAAGCCAAGTGTCTCCTGCAATCTGCCAGCCAGAAGCGGGGCTGGTGAGTTTTGTTTGCCAGGGAAAAGGGCCGTGGTTTTTGTTCGGGGGCCTGTGGCTGGGAGTGGCCAGCTGGCTCCTGAAAATCCACGTTACGCAGGATGGTTCACCGAGGAAAGGTGGCACCAGTGCCAAGTCGGGCTGGTGTGATAGAGGCAAGTGGCTCCTGCAATCTGCCAGCCAGACGCGGGGCGGGTGAGTTTTGTTTGTCAGGGACAAAGGCGGTTGTTTGTGTTTGGTGGCCTGTGGCTGGGAGAGGCCGGCTGGCTCCTGAAAATCCACGATACACTGGATGGTTCTGATGCCAAATTTTGCCTCAAACAGGCAGAGTGACTGCCTAATCAGACTCAGCTTAAGTCAATTAAGTAGGAGGTATTTTTATTAGCGACGCGTCGGAGAAATCACAAAATGGATTTCTGAGTTCACATAGCAAAAGCAAGCCTTATATACAATTTTGGGTACAGGATTACATCAGATCAGATACATAATCATGCATATTCATATGGGGCGTGGTGTAGGCGGAGCGTGGGCGGAGCGTAGGTGGAGACATCTCTTTTGGGGAATTTTCAGGTGGTCGTTCCTGTTGCCTTCATCATAGACGGGGTCTTTCCGATGAGTCTTCCTCTTTAAACTTTTGAACTCTTTTCTTAATTTGGTCAATTCCCGGTGTACTTGGCTTAGATCCCGTGGCTTGGCAAAACCCTTAGGGTCGTTTTGACATTGCTGGCTCTAAACCTGCTTAGCTTATTAGTTTCTCCTATACCTACCTCTTCTCCTGTCATGATGCTCTACCTTTTATCTAATTTATTGCTCTGTTTTCCTAGTGCTGTGCTTTCTCCGTGTGTTCTAGTGCTAGGCCCTTCTTTACATGCTTCTCATTCCATGTTTTAACCCATTACTTCTGGAAGGCTATCTGCTTTAGGGCTTCATTTCCCCCCTTTTTCTTGTAACTTACGAATTCTTTCGTCAAGTTCTGGTCTTACAGGACGCTGATAGGCTCGTACCATTGCTTAAATCATTTGGGTCTTCTTCATTATGCCCTTTAATCTCTACTACAAACAAATGTTTGTAAGAGTTAGTAATAACAAAGCTACAATTACTACTAGCATTGGGTGCACCAGGTAATGGAAGACCTGTGTAGCTGTTGGGGAGTATCTTGTAAAGATGTCTTACCAGTGATGCTGGCCTACTTGTTCTACTTCGGTCAGGACATTCTTTATCTTTTCTGAATTGTGTTCTACTTGCCATACTGTTCGTCTAGTTGTTTGATTCACTTTTTGCACTAGTTTCTTTACTTCAGGGTGTGCAAGCATTGCTTTGAGAATTTTGACGTCTATCTTTATTTGTAATTTCGGTATCTCTTGATATAGGTTGAAATTTGCGTTAATTAGCTGTTGGGTAGTTATTGGGACAGTGTAATGAAAATCACAACCTATGATCTTGGTAAAGTTGCATATACAAAAGTTAGTATTGTTAGTCTCTTCTAGGCAATTATCTATAGTGACGTTGTCACAAGCTGTCTTTACGCAAGCACACCCATTTCTTATATAGTAAACTTGTGATTGGGTTCTATCATGTGGAAGCATTTCTAAGGTACATACACTATTTTCAGCATCTAAGCATAAATCTTCGGCTTCTACTACAGCATTTTCGCAAACATAGCTTAATTGTCTTCTAGGGATGCACGCTTCTGTGCTAACTGATTGCCACTTATTTTTGGTGTAATCATAACTGGCCTAGACGTTATGGTTTATTGGCTTAACAACGACTTCTTGGTGTGTTGTCTCTAGAGTGAGGATGGGAAAAATAGCTCTTTCTTCTGCTGCACTAATGGTGAGGACATAAGCTTCAATGTGTTCTTGTTGAGGCTCATAGGTGAAGTTCACTAGTTGCTACTAAGCTTGGTGGTCCCTCTCAAATTGTGTAGTGTGATTGTCTTTTAATATTGTTTTCCTTATTTCTTGAGGTAATATACTTGACGTTCTTTCTCTCATTATTCTTGCCGCTACTGATTGTACTCATTGTTGCGTCTGAGAGCATTGGATAGCGAGTGCAACGTCTCTGCTGAGTTCCCCTGTGTAGTCAGTGAGCTTTACAAAATCTTCTGCCGTATGGTTTGCTACTATGGTTAGTAATTTCACTACTAGCGATTGTGTTTCAGCTAATGTAAGCATGGATGTACTGAGAGGCACTTTAAGCTTTCTTAAGCTCGATGTGACGGTACTTAATTTGTTTACTAATACTTCTTGATCTATTGTGTTTACTATGCCAAATCCGGTGCCAATCTACTCACTTAGATCTCTTTTTGTTTTTCTGTGATGAGACTTTGTCGCTAGCTATGCATTCTATTTCTTAAGGCTTTGCTGTATAAATGGTCGGCAATCTTTTTGCAAATAAGTAATATCGGTGTGAATGTTTATTTGCACCTTTTTCAGGGAATAAGTGGGGTCTAACAATAATTTTAGTTCGTTAGATTTTCTTATCACTTGAGGCTCTATAAAGGTTAGGTTGTGTACTGCTTTACACTCTACTGGTAGGGTGGTTTCTTGAGGCAAGTCTAGATCTGGATACAATGGGATCACGTCTCCTGGTAATTGTATCTTATATTTGACAGCACGCCCGAGAGCACGCTCGAGGGAGCTAAAACCTTGTCTCAGTGTTTTCAACTCCCTTTCACATGTGAACGTCATTGACTGATCTAATCTAAATGCTATCTCACACAGTGCTTTTCTTCTCTCAGGACTACTAGATGCTACAATTTCTCTCGGAGAATGGAGAAGGGGTGAGGGTCATAGGTTATGTTTTGAGGGTGTAGCTCTCTAAGTGAATCTTCTCTATAAATCACTGAGTTTCGGGGTTGTGACCTAGGTGGATCTTCTCTGAAGTCGCTCTACTGACATGAAATTGGGCTCTTTTGTTGAGTCTAGGCAATAGGCTTGCCCATTTTCACTAGACTAAAGGTAATTAGATTTTGTTTAGAGGCTGGCATCAAGGGTTGAATTGTTAATACTAGCTGCCTTGTTTTTCCTTCTCTTTCTCTTGCTGGGTCAAGCTCTCGACACCTAATTTGGATTTGGTCTCTCTTGTATGCTATCATGGAGGGCTGATCCTATACTTCTCTTGCATATGGCTGATTGTTACGTAAGGCATAAACCTCGAAATAGGGTCCGCTCATTCTTAATTCCGGGTGGATACACTGATGTGCATGAGACCATGGGTCTATTGGGGAAGAGTCTTGGGGAAGAGCTATACTTATCGAGAGTCTAATGATCAGAGTTGTAAAGGTTTGGGGTGGAGTCGGGGTCATAATGTCTGGCTGTCAATTTTGTTTCTTTTGGCGTTCTCGTTGCTTGATGTGAATTTGTTTTACTCGTAAAATAACTTTTTCTAGTTCAGTGTCTAAATTTCTTTGTTTTTTAAAGGGTCTTATTTGGTCACTTGTTAGTGGATGTCGTGGGACAGAAGAATAGCAACGGGTCGATAAAACTTTAGAACGACTAAGTTTCAAACAATATTGTAACCAGCGGTGTACTCTCTAATGGCACTACTCTAATACAATTTGTTCGGGAGCTTTAAACAATTCTCTAGCTTCTAAAATGGGCCTATTGGCGAATTTCTCTAAGGCTAAATAGGCGTCATTTTCTTTTGCTTCTTTGCAGCTACACTCATAACATTGGAGGTCTAGTAAACGACTTTGTACGTTCTAAAATTTTCTATCGCAACTTCTACAAAGAAATCTAATTAGTCCTTCACAATTTCTTTCCCCACACCCAAAACACGGCTGATCGTGAATAGGGTCTTGTGGGTCAGGTCTTTGTTGACTATATGTTTCAACTTACTTTGTCTACTGTATTGGTGTGCTACGCAATGCAGCTCTAGCTTCGGCATTAAATTCTGCTATGAGAGATAAAGGTTTTGGCAAAGTCAATGTTAGTTTATGTTGGATTCTCACGTGATCCTGCGGAGACAGCTGACTCAGAAGTCTCAGAAGTCTGTACATCTAGGGCAGGTTTAATCTCCTCTTGTTTGTTTTCTGGAGCTCTCTTGACTCGTGAATAGTGGATCCACGTAGGTCGTTCTTTGATCTGAACCGCGGTGAAGGTAGTCAGCAGCACTTGGAAAGGTCTCTCTTACTTTTCTTGTAGGGGTTTTCTTAAAAGATTCTTAACATACACCTAATCACCGGGGTTAAACGGATGCAATTTGCAATCCGGTTGCTTAGGTTGGTGCTCTATCATCACAGCAGCATTTTTATCAAACTGTTTCCCCACCGCAATTACATAATCGTAAATGTATTGATTGCCAATCTGGTCTATGACATCTCCATTTACAGCTTGCATAGCATAAGGTCTACCATATAGAATTTCAAAAGGACTTAACTTTTCTTTCGATCTTGGCTTGACTCTTAATCTCAGCAGAGCAATAGGCAAAGTTTGATACTACTGCAAATTAGTCTCTTGGCATATTTTAGCAATTTGCTGTTTGATAAGATGATTCATCTTTTCTACTTGCCCACTGGCCTGTGGACGGTAGGGCGTGTGCAATTGCTAATTGATTTGTAATGCTTTGCTTATTGCTTTTACTACATTTGCACAGAAATGTGTACCTCTATCCGAAGAAATGCTCTTCGGTACTCTAAACCGTGGAATAATTTCATTTAACAGTACTCTAGTTACCTCTCTTTCTTTATTTGTCTTACAGGGGAATGCTTCAGGCCACCCAGAAAATGTGTCAGTTAATACTAACAGGTACCGAAACCCCCCTTTTCTTGGGAGTTCAGAAAAATTAATTTGCCATATCTCACTTGGGAATTTACTTCGGTTTATAGCTCTTAGGTGTACTTTGGTTCTTGTGTTTGGGTTGTTCTTCAGACACCGTTCACACTGGGACGTAACGTGTTTTATAGTAGTAAATAATTTTGGTCTTGCTATTCTGGTCTGCAAATATTGGTAAAGCGAATCTAGGCCCCAATGGGCCTTTTCATGTTCTGCCTTCACAAACTGCCACATCACGTTTCTTGGTATCACTAACTGTCTTGTTTCTAATCGACCTCAACTATTTTCTAGTATTTTGCTTTTATTTTTTTGAATCTACTTATGATCTGATTCTTGGTAATCTGGCTGGATATTGATATCTAGCTCCCCTGGTATTAGGGCTGCTATTTCCGCTTCTTTATTTCTTATGGCCGCCAATTTAGTTTCTGTATCTGCCTTCTTGTTCTCTATTTCTGGAATAGTATTGCTTTTCAAGTGCCCCTTGCAATGCATTATGGCCACCTGTGTTGGGAGTTGGACTGCTTCTAGCAGTCGCAGAACTTCTTTTGCATGTTTGACTGTTTTTCTTTGTGTAGTCAACAGTCTTCTTTCTTTCCAGATGGCTCTATGAGCATGTACGACAGAAAAGGCATATTTAGAGTCTGTCTATATATTAATTTGCATGTTCTCTGCTAATTCCAGGGCTCGGGTCAGGGCTATCAGCTCTGCTTTTTGAGATGAAGTCTTTGCAGGCAGGGGGTTTGACTCAATTACCCTCTCTGTAGTGGTGACTGCATAGCCAGCCATTTTTACTCCTTGCCTCACGAAGCTGCTGCTATCTGAAAACCAGTTGTCTGCGTCTTCGAACGGCTCTTTCTTTGAGATCTGGGCGACTGGAGTAGACGGCTTCAATTGTTTCCAGGCAGTCATGTTCGATGGGTTCTGCTGGAACTCTTCCTTCTAAGAATGAAGCTGGGTTCACAATATTAGTTACCTGAATGGTTACATCATCTGATTCAGCCAGGATGGCCTGGTACTTTAAAAATCTGGAAGGCGACAACTAATGGTTGCTTTTCTGTTCCAGCACAGCTGACACAGTGTGGGATACTAACACAGTCACTTTTTGGCCCAGCGTAAACTTCTTGGCCTCTTCAATGTTAATTATCACTGCGGCTACTGCCCTCAGACAGCCTGGCTATCTTTGACTTACTTCATCTAATCGCTTGGAGAAGTAGGCCACAGCTCTCTTGTATGGTCTTAACTGCTGTGCTAGTACTCTTAGGGCCATCTCTTGCTGCTCATGGGAAAATAGCCAGAATGGTTTTGACACATCTGGGAGACTTAAGGCTGGTGCTCTCATCAGCTCTCGCTTCAGCCTCTTAAAGGCTCTTTCTGCCTCGGGAGTCCAAACTAGGACATTCTTGGTTTCTTTTAGCAAATCATACAATGGTTTAGCGAGTATCTCATACTGGTAGATCTATAGCCGGCACCAACCTGTCATCTTCAGAAAGGCGCGCAGGTCTCTCACCGTCTCTGGTTTGGGCATCTGGCAGATGGCTTCTTTCTTGGCTGCTCCTAGGGATTGCTGTCTTCTGGAGACTTCGTATCCTAGGTACACTACTTCTTTTTGCACCAGCTGTGCTTTCTGTTGAGAGACTCGATATCTGCTTAAACTCAGGAAATTTAGCAAGGAAATGGTCTATTCAATGCATTCTTCCTCTGTCACCGTTGCTATTAGGAGGTCGTCTATGTACTGCAAAAGGGTACCATCTCCTAGCGGCTTTTCTCACTTATCTAATTCTTTGGCTAACTGGTTTTCAAAAATCGTGGGGGAATTGGCCCATCCTTGGGGTAATACCGTCCAGGTGAGTTGGGTCTTTCTCTCTCTATCTACAGACTCCCACTCAAAAGCAAAGATCTTTTGACTCTCAGGTTTGGGTTCTACACAACTGATTGTTAGGCTTATAGCTGTAATCAGTTGTTCTTCATTTACTTGAAATTCTAATTTGTCTTTGTTGAACTTTATTACGGCTCTCAAGTTTTCTAATAGGTCTCTCCCCAATAAGGGTTTTGGTGAATTTGGTAAATACAGGAACTGGTGAATTCCCATTTGTTTCCCAATTTTGTATTTAATAGGTTTCAAAAAGTAAGCTTTTTCTGGTTGGCCTGTTGCTCTCACAACTTGTACAAATTCATCACTTTTAGGTACTAATTCGTGATTTAAAACCGAAAAGGTTGCTCTCGTGTCAAACAAAAAGTTCAATTCTTTTTTACCTTCTCCTAGCTCCATTTTAACTAGTGGGTCTGCTAGGGTACGGCTCACCGGTCCCCCTCATTCACTATCCTGATGTGTGGTAGTAGTAGTGGCCATCAGCCTTTCCCTTAGTCGGGGGCATTCTTGCTTCCAGTGTCTCATTTCTAGGCAGTAAGCACACTGATTTGGCCCTACTCTAGTTGGGTGGGGTTGGAACCTCCCCCTCCCTCCTATTGGGTTGCCTCTACCTCTTCCCCTAGTTCTAGGTTCCGAGTAACCTGTCTTCTGAGCTGCCACTGCTACAGCTACTACTCGAGCTATCTTCTCGTCTTCTTTTTTCTTCTCCTCAACTTCTCTTATCTTCTATCTGAATTACTATATTCAGTTTCTGTGAGCTGTTCTCTGCCTCCTTTTCACGTCTCATCATTCTTCTCACTATATCTCAATTTAGAGACGTCACTTCTCAGTGAGTTACTTTTGTCCCCAGTCCTTGGTGTGCTGGTTTCCATTCTACAGATGCCTCCACTTCTGGGTGTGTGGTTATCTTCATATGGACTGAGTTCGGGCAGGCTACGTGTCTCCCTTCGGCTCTCCGCTCCTGACGGACTGCCTTCCTCCCTTTCGACTTCTAGTCTGGGTGGGCTGTCAGCATCCATGTAGCTTCTCGACCCTTGTGGACTATCTAGTCCCTGAGGGCTGCTTATCTTCTCATCGATCTCTGATTTTAATGGGGCACTCTCCGAATTTTTTCCAAGTCTTTCCAGTGCTTTAAGATACATCCTAAGGGGGTTTTCATATTTACGTCCTTGCTCTGTTGACTTCTCATGGCTATTTTCTGTGTCTGCGTTTTCGGTTTAATCTCTTTCTCGCAAACACTGTATGTCAATTTATTTTAACACTTTATACACACAATTTCTAATCGCGTCTCATCTACTCTCATCCACACCTACACACTTTAATCTAAACCGTCCTACCTTTCCGGTCTATCAAAGTACACTGCTTTGCCCCGAGATGTCGCTGGCAAACTTATAGTACCCATACTGGTCAACTTCGGGCTATTACACACCCGTAAAACAGCTGTAAACTAAGGTACAGTTTGCAGATGATATCACAATAAATTCTTACACACAAAAAGGTTACAGTTAACACAAAATACTAAATCCTTTACGAGATTCTTGCAAACAACATAACAGTTAAACAAAGGTGTAGCACAAATATATCTCCTCAAAACCTTATCAGAGAAAGGGAAAAATTGGACAAGGTCCCGGACCTGGCTGGATACGTTCCCAGGCGTAGTTTAAAAATTCAAACAAAGCAACAATGCTTTTAAAAATTCAAACAAAACAACAACATTAAGGAAAAACATACACCCTTTTAACAAATACTCTTTTCCTTTCTTTTTTTTCTTTTCCTTTTTGCTTCTTTTTCTTTTTCTTTTTTTTTCTTTTTTTTTCTTCCTTTTTTTTTTCCTTTTTCTTTTTTTTTTCTTTTTCTTTTTTCTTTTTTTTTTTCACTCTTTTAACAAATACTCTGATTCCAAATGGGGATTTAAACCCCGATACTAAATGGGGACTCAAACCTCAATACTAAATCTAATACCAAATGGGGACTCAAACTCCAATACCAAATGGGGACTCAAACTCTAATACCAAAACTAATACCATATGGGGACTCAAACTCCAATACCAAATGGGGACTCAAACTCCAATACCAAAACTAATACTAAATGGGGACTCAAACCCCAATACCAAATCCAATACCAAATGGGGACTCAAACTTCAATACTAAATGGGGACTCAAACCCCAATACTAAAACCAATACCAAATGGGGACTCAAACCCCAATACCAAATGGGATTATGCTAAGGCGTCCCTATGGCTCTCGTCGGGCGACTACGTCTAGTCCCCGTTTCCTAATTAAAGCGCTTTGTTCCAAATTCAATATGCAATAAACAATTAAAATACTTCTTAATTGGAGTAGGAGATGCAGGAAACTCCTCGTCTACCGAAGAGCGCTGGTCCGGGGGGGAGTCTCTTCTGACAAAAATCTGTCAGGGGCGCCCGAGGGTCCCGGCCCCGGACCCAGCTCCGGAGGACGCTCAAGGATCTGCTCTCCTGTCTGGTTGTCCCATCTGGGTCGCCAGAAAATGATGCCAAATTTTGCCCCAAACAGGCAGAGTGACTGCCTAATCAGACTCAGCTTAAGTCAATTAAGCAGGAGGTATTTTTATTAGCGACGCGTCGGAGAAATCACAAAATGGATTTCTGAGTTCACATAGCAAAAGCAAGCCTTATATACAATTTTGGGTACAGGATTACATCAGATCAGATACATAATCATGCATATTCATATGGGGCGTGGTGTAGGCGGAGCGTGGGCGGAGCGTAGGTGGAGACATCTCTTTTGGGGAATTTTCAGGTGGTCGTTCCTGTTGCCTTCATCATAGACGGGGTCTTTCCGATGAGTCTTCCTCTTTAAACTTTTGAACTCTTTTCTTAATTTGGTCAATTCCCGGTGTACTTGGCTTAGATCCCGTGGCTTGGCAAAACCCTTAGGGTCGTTTTGACATTGCTGGCTCTAAACCTGCTTCGCTTATTAGTTTCTCCTATACCTACCTCTTCTCCTGTCATGATGCTCTACCTTTTATCTAATTTATTGCTCTGTTTTCCTAGTGCTGTGCTTTCTCCGTGTGTTCTAGTGCTAGGCCCTTCTTTACATGCTTCTCATTCCATGTTTTAACCCATTACTTCTGGAAGGCTATCTGCTTTAGGGCTTCAGTTCCCAGATGAAAGGTGGCACCAGTGCCGAGTCGGGCTGGTTTGATAGAGGCAAGTGGCTCCTGCAATCTGCCAGCCAGAAGCGGGTCGGGTGAGTTTTGTTTGCCAGGGAAAAGGGCCGTGGTTTGTGTTTGGGAGCCTGTGGCTTGGAGTGGCCGGCTGGCTCCTGAAAATCAACGATACGCAGGATGGTTCCCAGATGAAAGGCGGCACCAGTGCCGAGTCGTGCTGGTTGGATAGAGGCAAGTGGCTCCTGCAATCTGCCAGACACAAGATGGGCAGGTCAGTTTGACTTCCAGGGAAAAGGGCCGTGGTTTTTGTTTGGGGGCCTGTGGCTGGGAGTGGCAGGCTGGCTCCTGAAAATCCACGATACGCCGGATGATTCCCAGACCCAAGTGGCACCATTGACAAATCGGACTCGTATGATAGTACAAAGTGGCTCCTGCAATCTACCATCCAGAAGCACAGCAGCTGAGTTTTTTTTCCAGGGAAAAGGGCCGTTGTATGTGTTTGGGGACCTGTGGCTGGGAGTGGCCGGCTGGCTCCTGAAAATTCACGATACGCAGGGTGGTTCCCAGATGAAAGTTGGCACCAGTGCCAAATCGGGCTGGTATGGTAGTACAAAGTGGGTCCTGCAATCTACCATCCAGAAGCGGGGTAGCTGAGTTTTTTTTCCAGGGAAAATGGCCGTGGTTTTTGTTCGGGGGCCTGTGGCTGGGAGTGGCCGGCTGGCTCCAGAAAATCCACGCGGCGCAGGATGGTTCCCCGAACCTTAGGGGGCACCAGTGCCGAGTCGGGCTGGTTGGATAGAGGCAATTGGCTCCTGCAATCTGCCAGCCTGAAGCGGGGCAGCTGAGTTTTTTTTCCAAGGAAAAGGGCCATTGAGTGTGTTCGGGGGCCTGTGGCTGGGAGTGGCCTGCTGGCTCCTGAAAATCCACGATACGCAGGATGGTTCCCAGACCCAAGGGGGCACGAGTGCCAAGTCGGGCTGGTTTGATAGAGGCAAGTGGCTCCAGCAATCTGCCAGCCAGAAGCGGGGCGGGTGAGTTTTGTTTGCCAGGGAAAAGGGCCCTGGTTTTTGTTCGGGGGCCTGTGGCTGGGAGTGGCCTGCTGGCTCCTGAAAATCCACGTTACGCCGGATGGTTCCCAGAGGAAAGGTGGCACCAGTGCCAAGTCAGGCTGGTATGACAGTACAAAGTGGCTCCTGCAATCTACCATCCAGAAGCGGGGTAGCTAAGTTTTTTTTCCTGGGAAAATGGCCGTTGTATGTGTTTGGGGCCTGTGGCTGGGAGTGGCCGGCTGGCTCCTGAAAATCCACGATACGCAGGATGGTTCCCAGAGGAAAGGTGGCACCAGTGCCAAGTCGGGCTGGTTTGATAGAGGCAAGTGGCTCCTGCAATCTGCCAGCCTGAAGCGGGACAGCTGAGTTTTTTTTCCAAGGAAAAGGGCCATTGTATGTGTTCGGGGTCCAGTGGCTGGGAGTGGCCGGCTGGCTCCTGAAAATCCAGGATACGCAGGATGGTTCCCAGATGAAAGGTGGCACCAGTGCCAAGTCGGGCTGGTTTGATAGAGGCAAGTGTCTCCTTCAATCTGCCAGCCAGAAGTGTGGCGGGTGAGTTTTGTTTGCCAGGGAAAAAGGCCATAGTTTGTGTTTGGGGGCCTGTGGCTGCGAGTGGCCGGCTGGCTCCTGAAAATCCACAATACGCAGATGGTTCCCAGACCCAAGGGGGCACCAGTGCCGAGTCGGGCTGGTTTGATAGAGGCAAGTGGCTCCTGCAATCTGCCAGCCAGAAGCAGGGCGGGTGAGTTTTTTTTGCCAGGGAAAAGGGCCGTGGTTTTTGTTTGGGGGCCTGTGGCTGCGAGTGGCCGGCTGGCTCCTGTAAATCCACAATACGCAGATGGTTCCCAGACCCAAGGGGGCACCAGTGCCGAGTCGGGCTGGTTTGATAGAGGCAAGTGGCTCCTGCAATCTACCATCCAGAAGCGGGGTAGCTAAGTTTTTTTTCCTGGGAAAATGGCCGTTATATGTGTTTGGGGGCCTGTGGCTGGGAGTGGCCGGCTGGCTCCTGAAAATCCACGATACGCAGGATGGTTCCCAGATGAAAGGTGGCACCAGTGCCAAGACGGGCTGGTTTGATAGAGGCAAGTGTCTCCTTCAATCTGCCAGCCAGAAGTGTGGCGGGTGAGTTTTGTTTGCCAGGGAAAAAGGCCATAGTTTGTGTTTGGGGGCCTGTGGCTGCGAGTGGCCGGCTGGCTCCTGAAAATCCACAATACGCAGATGGTTCCCAGACCCAAGGGGGCACCAGTGCCGAGTCGGGGTGGTTTGATAGAGGCAAGTGGCTCCTGCAATCTGCCAGCCAGAAGCAGGGCGGGTGAGTTTTTTTTGCCAGGGAAAAGGGCCGTGGTTTTTGTTTGGGGGCCTGTGGCTGCGAGTGGCCGGCTGGCTCCTGTAAATCCACAATACGCAGATGGTTCCCAGACCCAAGGGGGCACCAGTGCCGAGTCGGGCTGGTTTGATAGAGGCAAGTGGCTCCTGCAATCTGCCAGCCAGAAGCAGGGCGGGTGAGTTTTGTTTGCCAGGGAAAAGGGCCGTGGTTTTTGTTCGGGGGCCTGTGGCTGGGAGTGGCCTGCTGGCTCCTGAAAATCCACGTTACGCCGGATGGTTCCCAGAGGAAAGGTGGCACCAGTGCCAAGTCGGACTGGTATGACAGTACAAAGTGGCTCCTGCAATCTACCATCCAGAAGCGGGGTAGCTAAGTTTTTTTTCCTGGGAAAATGGCCGTTGTATGTGTTTGGAGGCCTGTGGCTGGGAGTGGCCGGCTGGCTCCTGAAAATCTACGATACGCAGGATGGTTCCCAGAGGAAAGGTGGCACCAGTGCCAAGTCGGGCTGGTTTGATAGAGGCAAGTGGCTCCTGCAATCTGCCAGCCTGAAGCGGGACAGCTGAGTTTTTTTTCCAAGGAAAAGGGCCATTGTATGTGTTCGGGGTCCAGTGGCTGGGAGTGGCCGGCTGGCTCCTGAAAATCCAGGATACGCAGGATGGTTCCCAGATGAAAGGTGGCACCAGTGCCAAGTCGGGCTGGTTTGATAGAGGCAAGTGTCTCCTTCAATCTGCCAGCCAGAAGTGTGGCGGGTGAGTTTTGTTTGCCAGGGAAAAAGGCCATAGTTTGTGTTTGGGGGCCTGTGGCTGCGAGTGGCCGGCTGGCTCCTGAAAATCCACAATACGCAGATGGTTCCCAGACCCAAGGGGGCACCAGTGCCGAGTCGGGCTGGTTTGATAGAGGCAAGTGGCTCCTGCAATCTGCCAGCCAGAAGCAGGGCGGGTGAGTTTTTTTTGCCAGGGAAAAGGGCCGTGGTTTTTGTTTGGGGGCCTGTGGCTGCGAGTGGCCGGCTGGCTCCTGTAAATCCACAATACGCAGATGGTTCCCAGACCCAAGGGGGCACCAGTGCCGAGTCGGGCTGGTTTGATAGAGGCAAGTGGCTCCTGCAATCTGCCAGCCAGAAGCAGGGCGGGTGAGTTTTGTTTGCCAGGGAAAAGGGCCGTGGTTTTTGTTCGGGGGCCTGTGGCTGGGAGTGGCCTGCTGGCTCCTGAAAATCCACGTTACGCCGGATGGTTCCCAGAGGAAAGGTGGCACCAGTGCCAAGTCGGACTGGTATGACAGTACAAAGTGGCTCCTGCAATCTACCATCCAGAAGCGGGGTAGCTAAGTTTTTTTTCCTGGGAAAATGGCCGTTGTATGTGTTTGGGGGCCTGTGGCTGGGAGTGGCCGGCTGGCTCCTGAAAATCCACGGTACGCAGGATGGTTCCCAGAGGAAAGGTGGCACCAGTGCCAAGTCGGGCTGGTTTGATAGAGGCAAGTGGCTCCTGCAATCTGCCAGCCTGAAGCGGGACAGCTGAGTTTTTTTTCCAAGGAAAAGGGCCATTGTATGTGTTTGGGGTCCAGTGGCTGGGAGTGGCCGGCTGGCTCCTGAAAATCCAGGATACGCAGGATGGTTCCCAGATGAAAGGTGGCACCAGTGCCAAGTCGGGCTGGTTTGATAGAGGCAAGTGGCTCCTGCAATCTGCCAGCCAGAAGCGGGTCGGGTGAGTTTTGTTTGCCAGGGAAAAGGGCCGTGGTTTGTGTTCAGGGGCTTCTGGCTGGGAGTGGCCGGCTGGCTCCTGAAAATCCACGCCGCGCAGGATGGTTCCCAAAACCAAGGGGGCACGAGTGCCGAGTCGGGCTGGTTTGATAGAGGCAAGTGGCTCCTGCAATCTGCCAGCCTGAAGCGGGGCGGGTGAGTTGTGTTTGCCAGGGAAAAGGGCCATGGTTTGTGTTTGGGGGCCTGTGGCTGGGAGTGGCCGGCTGGCTCCTAAAAATCCACGATACACAGGATGGTTCGCAGATGAAAGGTGGCACCAGTGCCGAGTCGGGCTGGTTTGATAGAGGCAAGGGGCTACTGCAATCTGCCATCCAGCAGATGGGCAGGTCAGTTTTACTTGCAGGGAAAAGGGCCGTGGTTTGTGTTTGGGGGCCTGTGGCTGGGAGTGGCCGGCTGGCTCCTGAAAATTCACGACACGCAGGGTGGTTCCCAGATGAAAGTTGGCACCAGTGCCAAGTCGGGCTGGTATGATAGTACAAAGTGGGTCCTGCAATCTACCATCCAGAAGCGGTGTAGCTGAGTTTTTTTTCCAGGGAAAATGGCCGTGGTTTTTGTTCGGGGGCCTGTGGCTGGGAGTGGCCGGCCGGCTCTAGAAAATCCACGCGGCGCAGGATGGTTCCCCGAACCTTAGGGTGCACCAGTGCCGAGTCGAGCTGGTTGGATAGAGGCAAGTGGCTCCTGCAATCTGCCAGCCTGAAGCGGGGCAGCTGAGTTTTTTTTCCAGGGAAATGGGCCGTTGTATGTGTTCGGGGGCCTGTGGCTGGGAGTGGCCGGCTGGCTCCTGAAAATCCACGATACGCAGGATGGTTCCCAGATGAAAGGTGGCACCAGTGCCAAGACGGGCTGGTTTGATAGAGGCAAGTGTCTCCTTCAATCTGCCAGCCAGAAGTGTGGCGGGTGAGTTTTGTTTGCCAGGGAAAAAGGCCATAGTTTGTGTTTGGGGGCCTGTGGCTGCGAGTGGCCGGCTGGCTCCTGAAAATCCACAATACGCAGATGGTTCCCAGACCCAAGGGGGCACCAGTGCCGAGTCGGGGTGGTTTGATAGAGGCAAGTGGCTCCTGCAATCTGCCAGCCAGAAGCAGGGCGGGTGAGTTTTTTTTGCCAGGGAAAAGGGCCGTGGTTTTTGTTTGGGGGCCTGTGGCTGCGAGTGGCCGGCTGGCTCCTGTAAATCCACAATACGCAGATGGTTCCCAGACCCAAGGGGGCACCAGTGCCGAGTCGGGCTGGTTTGATAGAGGCAAGTGGCTCCTGCAATCTGCCAGCCAGAAGCAGGGCGGGTGAGTTTTGTTTGCCAGGGAAAAGGGCCGTGGTTTTTGTTCGGGGGCCTGTGGCTGGGAGTGGCCTGCTGGCTCCTGAAAATCCACGTTACGCCGGATGGTTCCCAGAGGAAAGGTGGCACCAGTGCCAAGTCGGACTGGTATGACAGTACAAAGTGGCTCCTGCAATCTACCATCCAGAAGCGGGGTAGCTAAGTTTTTTTTCCTGGGAAAATGGCCGTTGTATGTGTTTGGAGGCCTGTGGCTGGGAGTGGCCGGCTGGCTCCTGAAAATCTACGATACGCAGGATGGTTCCCAGAGGAAAGGTGGCACCAGTGCCAAGTCGGGCTGGTTTGATAGAGGCAAGTGGCTCCTGCAATCTGCCAGCCTGAAGCGGGACAGCTGAGTTTTTTTTCCAAGGAAAAGGGCCATTGTATGTGTTCGGGGTCCAGTGGCTGGGAGTGGCCGGCTGGCTCCTGAAAATCCAGGATACGCAGGATGGTTCCCAGATGAAAGGTGGCACCAGTGCCAAGTCGGGCTGGTTTGATAGAGGCAAGTGTCTCCTTCAATCTGCCAGCCAGAAGTGTGGCGGGTGAGTTTTGTTTGCCAGGGAAAAAGGCCATAGTTTGTGTTTGGGGGCCTGTGGCTGCGAGTGGCCGGCTGGCTCCTGAAAATCCACAATACGCAGATGGTTCCCAGACCCAAGGGGGCACCAGTGCCGAGTCGGGCTGGTTTGATAGAGGCAAGTGGCTCCTGCAATCTGCCAGCCAGAAGCAGGGCGGGTGAGTTTTTTTTGCCAGGGAAAAGGGCCGTGGTTTTTGTTTGGGGGCCTGTGGCTGCGAGTGGCCGGCTGGCTCCTGTAAATCCACAATACGCAGATGGTTCCCAGACCCAAGGGGGCACCAGTGCCGAGTCGGGCTGGTTTGATAGAGGCAAGTGGCTCCTGCAATCTGCCAGCCAGAAGCAGGGCGGGTGAGTTTTGTTTGCCAGGGAAAAGGGCCGTGGTTTTTGTTCGGGGGCCTGTGGCTGGGAGTGGCCTGCTGGCTCCTGAAAATCCACGTTACGCCGGATGGTTCCCAGAGGAAAGGTGGCACCAGTGCCAAGTCGGACTGGTATGACAGTACAAAGTGGCTCCTGCAATCTACCATCCAGAAGCGGGGTAGCTAAGTTTTTTTTCCTGGGAAAATGGCCGTTGTATGTGTTTGGGGGCCTGTGGCTGGGAGTGGCCGGCTGGCTCCTGAAAATCCACGGTACGCAGGATGGTTCCCAGAGGAAAGGTGGCACCAGTGCCAAGTCGGGCTGGTTTGATAGAGGCAAGTGGCTCCTGCAATCTGCCAGCCTGAAGCGGGACAGCTGAGTTTTTTTTCCAAGGAAAAGGGCCATTGTATGTGTTTGGGGTCCAGTGGCTGGGAGTGGCCGGCTGGCTCCTGAAAATCCAGGATACGCAGGATGGTTCCCAGATGAAAGGTGGCACCAGTGCCAAGTCGGGCTGGTTTGATAGAGGCAAGTGGCTCCTGCAATCTGCCAGCCAGAAGCGGGTCGGGTGAGTTTTGTTTGCCAGGGAAAAGGGCCGTGGTTTGTGTTCAGGGGCTTCTGGCTGGGAGTGGCCGGCTGGCTCCTGAAAATCCACGCCGCGCAGGATGGTTCCCAAAACCAAGGGGGCACGAGTGCCGAGTCGGGCTGGTTTGATAGAGGCAAGTGGCTCCTGCAATCTGCCAGCCTGAAGCGGGGCGGGTGAGTTGTGTTTGCCAGGGAAAAGGGCCATGGTTTGTGTTTGGGGGCCTGTGGCTGGGAGTGGCCGGCTGGCTCCTAAAAATCCACGATACACAGGATGGTTCGCAGATGAAAGGTGGCACCAGTGCCGAGTCGGGCTGGTTTGATAGAGGCAAGGGGCTACTGCAATCTGCCATCCAGCAGATGGGCAGGTCAGTTTTACTTGCAGGGAAAAGGGCCGTGGTTTGTGTTTGGGGGCCTGTGGCTGGGAGTGGCCGGCTGGCTCCTGAAAATTCACGACACGCAGGGTGGTTCCCAGATGAAAGTTGGCACCAGTGCCAAGTCGGGCTGGTATGATAGTACAAAGTGGGTCCTGCAATCTACCATCCAGAAGCGGTGTAGCTGAGTTTTTTTTCCAGGGAAAATGGCCGTGGTTTTTGTTCGGGGGCCTGTGGCTGGGAGTGGCCGGCCGGCTCTAGAAAATCCACGCGGCGCAGGATGGTTCCCCGAACCTTAGGGTGCACCAGTGCCGAGTCGAGCTGGTTGGATAGAGGCAAGTGGCTCCTGCAATCTGCCAGCCTGAAGCGGGGCAGCTGAGTTTTTTTTCCAAGGAAAAGGGCCGTTGTATGTGTTCGGGGGCCTGTGGCTGGGAGTGGCCGGCTGGCTCCTGAAAATCCACGATACGCAGGATGGTTCCCAGATGAAAAGTGGCACCAGTGCCGAGTCGGGCTGGTTTGATAGAGGCAAGTGGCTCCTGCAATCTGCCAGCCAGAAGCGGGGCGGGTGAGTTGTGTTTGCCAGGGAAATGGGCCGTGGTTTCTGTTTGGGGGCCTGTGGCTGGGAGTGGCCGGCTGGCTCCTAAAAATCCACGATACACAGGATGGTTCGCAGATGAAAGGTGGCACCAGTGCCAAGTCGGGCTGGTATGACAGTACAAAGTGGCTCCTGCAATCTACCATCCAGAAGCGGGGTAGCTAAGGTTTTTTCCTGGGAAAATGGCCGTTGTATGTGTTTGGGGGCCTGTGGCTGGGAGTGGCCGGCTGGCTCCTGAAAATCCACGATACGCAGGATGGTTCCCAGAGGAAAGGTGGCACCAGTGCCAAGTCGGGCTGGTTTGATAGAGGCAAGTGGCTCCTGCAATCTGCCAGCCTGAAGCGGGACAGCTGAGTTTTTTTTCCAAGGAAAAGGGCCATTGTATGTGTTCGGGGTCCTGTGGCTGGGAGTGGCCGGCTGGCTCCAGAAAATCCACGATACACAGGATGATTCCCAGACCCAAGTGGCACCATTGACAAGTCGGACTGGTATGACAGTACAAAGTGGCTCCTGCAATCTACCATCCAGAAGCGGGGTAGCTGAGTTTTTTTTCCGGGAAAAATGGTTGTGGATTTTTTTCGGGGGCCTATGGCTGGGAGTGGCCGGCTGGCTCCAGAAAATCCACGCGGCGCAGGGTGGTTCCCCGAACCTTAGGGGGCACCAGTGCCAAGTCGGGCTGGTTGGATAGAGGCAAGTGGCTCCTGCAATCTGCCAGACAGAGGATGGGCAGCTCAGTTTGACTTCCAGGGAAATGGGCCATAGTGTGTGTTTGGGGACCTGGGACTGCGAGTGGCCGGCTGGCTCCTGAAAATCCACGATACGCCGGATGATTCCCAGACCCAAGTGGCACCATTGACAAATCGGACTCGTATGATAGTACAAAGTGGCTCCTGCAATCTACCATCCAGAAGCACAGCAGCTGAGTTTTTTTTCCAGGGAAAAGGGCCGTTGTATGTGTTTTTAGGGACCTGTGGCTGGGAGTGGCCTGCTGGCTCCTGAAAATCCACGTTACGCCGGATGGTTCCCAGAGGAAAGGTGGCACCAGTGCCAAGTCGGACTGGTATGACAGTACAAAGTGGCTCCTGCAATCTACCATCCAGAAGCGGGGTAGCTAAGTTTTTTTTCCTGGGAAAATGGCCGTTGTATGTGTTTGGGGCCTGTGGCTGGGAGTGGCCGGCTGGCTCCTGAAAATCCACGATACGCAGGATGGTTCCCAGAGGAAAGGTGGCACCAGTGCCAAGTCGGGCTGGTTTGATAGAGGCAAGTGGCTCCTGCAATCTGCCAGCCTGAAGCGGGACAGCTAAGTTTTTTTTCCTGGGAAAATGGCCGTTGTATGTGTTTGGGGCCTGTGGCGGGGAGTGGCCGGCTGGCTCCTGAAAATCCACGATACGCAGGATGGTTCCCAGAGGAAAGGTGGCACCAGTGCCAAGTCGGGCTGGTTTGATAGAGGCAAGTGGCTCCTGCAATCTGCCAGCCTGAAGCGGGACAGCTGAGTTTTTTTTCCAAGGAAAAGGGCCGTTGTATGTGTTCGGGGTCCTGTGGCTGGGAGTGGCCGGCTGGCTCCTGAAAATCCAGGATACGCAGGATGGTTCCCAGATGAAAGGTGGCACCAGTGCCAAGTCGGGCTGGTTTGATAGAGGCAAGTGGCTCCAGCAATCTGCCAGCCAGAAGTGGGGCAGCTGAGATTGGTTTGCCAAGGAAAAGGGCCGTGGTTTGTGTTCAGGGGCTTGTGGCTGGGAGTGGCCGGCTGGCTCCTGAAAATCCACGCCGCGCAGGATGGTTCCCAGACCCAAGGGGGCACCAGTGCCGAGTCGGGCTGGTTTGATAGAGGCAAGTTGCTCCTGCAATCTGCCAGCCAGAAGCGGGGCGGGTGAGTTTTGTATGCCAGGGAAAAGGGCCGTAGTTTGTGTTTCGGGGCCTGTGGCTGCGAGTGGCCGGCTGGCTCCTGAAAATCCACGATACACAGGATGATTCCCAGACCCAAGTGGCACCATTGACAAGTCGGACTCGTATGACAGTACAAAGTGGCTCCTGAAATCTACCATCCAGAAGCGGGGTAGCTAAGTTTTTTTTCCTGGGAAAATGGCCGTTATATGTGTTTGGGGGCCTGTGGCTGGGAGTGGCCGGCTGGCTCCTGAAAATCCACGATACGCAGGATGGTTCCCAGATGAAAGGTGGCACCAGTGCCAAGACGGGCTGGTTTGATAGAGGCAAGTGTCTCCTTCAATCTGCCAGCCAGAAGTGTGGCGGGTGAGTTTTGTTTGCCAGGGAAAAAGGCCATAGTTTGTGTTTGGGGGCCTGTGGCTGCGAGTGGCCGGCTGGCTCCTGAAAATCCACAATACGCAGATGGTTCCCAGACCCAAGGGGGCACCAGTGCCGAGTCGGGGTGGTTTGATAGAGGCAAGTGGCTCCTGCAATCTGCCAGCCAGAAGCAGGGCGGGTGAGTTTTTTTTGCCAGGGAAAAGGGCCGTGGTTTTTGTTTGGGGGCCTGTGGCTGCTAGTGGCCGGCTGGCTCCTGTAAATCCACAATACGCAGATGGTTCCCAGACCCAAGGGGGCACCAGTGCCGAGTCGGGCTGGTTTGATAGAGGCAAGTGGCTCCTGCAATCTGCCAGCCAGAAGCAGGGCGGGTGAGTTTTGTTTGCCAGGGAAAAGGGCCGTGGTTTTTGTTCGGGGGCCTGTGGCTGGGAGTGGCCTGCTGGCTCCTGAAAATCCACGTTACGCCGGATGGTTCCCAGAGGAAAGGTGGCACCAGTGCCAAGTCGGACTGGTATGACAGTACAAAGTGGCTCCTGCAATCTACCATCCAGAAGCGGGGTAGCTAAGTTTTTTTTCCTGGGAAAATGGCCGTTGTATGTGTTTGGGGGCCTGTGGCTGGGAGTGGCCGGCTGGCTCCTGAAAATCTACGATACGCAGGATGGTTCCCAGAGGAAAGGTGGCACCAGTGCCAAGTCGGGCTGGTTTGATAGAGGCAAGTGGCTCCTGCAATCTGCCAGCCTGAAGCGGGACAGCTGAGTTTTTTTTCCAAGGAAAAGGGCCATTGTATGTGTTCGGGGTCCAGTGGCTGGGAGTGGCCGGCTGGCTCCTGAAAATCCAGGATACGCAGGATGGTTCCCAGATGAAAGGTGGCACCAGTGCCAAGTCGGGCTGGTTTGATAGAGGCAAGTGTCTCCTTCAATCTGCCAGCCAGAAGTGTGGCGGGTGAGTTTTGTTTGCCAGGGAAAAAGGCCATAGTTTGTGTTTGGGGGCCTGTGGCTGCGAGTGGCCGGCTGGCTCCTGAAAATCCACAATACGCAGATGGTTCCCAGACCCAAGGGGGCACCAGTGCCGAGTCGGGCTGGTTTGATAGAGGCAAGTGGCTCCTGCAATCTGCCAGCCAGAAGCAGGGCGGGTGAGTTTTTTTTGCCAGGGAAAAGGGCCGTGGTTTTTGTTTGGGGGCCTGTGGCTGCGAGTGGCCGGCTGGCTCCTGTAAATCCACAATACGCAGATGGTTCCCAGACCCAAGGGGGCACCAGTGCCGAGTCGGGCTGGTTTGATAGAGGCAAGTGGCTCCTGCAATCTGCCAGCCAGAAGCAGGGCGGGTGAGTTTTGTTTGCCAGGGAAAAGGGCCGTGGTTTTTGTTCGGGGGCCTGTGGCTGGGAGTGGCCTGCTGGCTCCTGAAAATCCACGTTACGCCGGATGGTTCCCAGAGGAAAGGTGGCACCAGTGCCAAGTCGGACTGGTATGACAGTACAAAGTGGCTCCTGCAATCTACCATCCAGAAGCGGGGTAGCTAAGTTTTTTTTCCTGGGAAAATGGCCGTTGTATGTGTTTGGGGTCCAGTGGCTGGGAGTGGCCGGCTGGCTCCTGAAAATCCAGGATACGCAGGATGGTTCCCAGATGAAAGGTGGCACCAGTGCCAAGTCGGGCTGGTTTGATAGAGGCAAGTGGCTCCAGCAATCTGCCAGCCAGAAGTGGGGCAGCTGAGATTGGTTTGCCAAGGAAAAGGGCCGTGGTTTGTGTTCAGGTGCTTCTGGCTGGGAGTGGCCGGCTGGCTCCTGAAAATCCACGCCGCGCAGGATGGTTCCCAGACCCAAGGGGGCACGAGTGCCAAGTCGGGCTGGTATGATAGTACAAAGTGGGTCCTGCAATCTACCATCCAGAAGCGGTGTAGCTGAGTTTTTTTTCCAGGGAAAATGGCCGTGGTTTTTGTTCGGGGGCCTGTGGCTGGGAGTGGCCGGCCGGCTCTAGAAAATCCACGCGGCGCAGGATGGTTCCCCGAACCTTAGGGTGCACCAGTGCCGAGTCGAGCTGGTTGGATAGAGGCAAGTGGCTCCTGCAATCTGCCAGCCTGAAGCGGGGCAGCTGAGTTTTTTTTCCAAGGAAAAAGGCCGTTGTATGTGTTCGGGGGCCTGTGGCTGGGAGTGGCCGGCTGGCTCCTGAAAATCCACGATACGCAGGATGGTTCCCAGATGAAAAGTGGCACCAGTGCCGAGTCGGGCTGGTTTGATAGAGGCAAGTGGCTCCTGCAATCTGCCTGCCAGAAGCGGGGCGGGTGAGTTGTGTTTGCCAGGGAAATGGGCCGTGGTTTCTGTTTGGGGGCCTGTGGCTGGGAGTGGCCGGCTGGCTCCTAAAAATCCACGATACACAGGATGGTTCGCAGATGAAAGGTGGCACCAGTGCCAAGTCGGACTGGTATGACAGTACAAAGTGGCTCCTGCAATCTACCATCCAGAAGCGGGGTAGCTAAGGTTTTTTCCTGGGAAAATGGCCGTTGTATGTGTTTGGGGGCCTGTGGCTGGGAGTGGCCGGCTGGCTCCTGAAAATCCACGATACGCAGGATGGTTCCCAGAGGAAAGGTGGCACCAGTGCCAAGTCGGGCTGGTTTGATAGAGGCAAGTGGCTCCTGCAATCTGCCAGCCTGAAGCGGGACAGCTGAGTTTTTTTTCCAAGGAAAAGGGCCATTGTATGTGTTCGGGGTCCTGTGGCTGGGAGTGGCCGGCTGGCTCCAGAAAATCCACGATACACAGGATGATTCCCAGACCCAAGTGGCACCATTGACAAGTCGGACTGGTATGACAGTACAAAGTGGCTCCTGCAATCTACCATCCAGAAGCGGGGTAGCTGAGTTTTTTTTCCGGGAAAAATGGTTGTGGATTTTTTTCGGGGGCCTGTGGCTGGGAGTGGCCGGCTGGCTCCAGAAAATCCACGCGGCGCAGGGTGGTTCCCCGAACCTTAGGGGGCACCAGTGCCAAGTCGGGCTGGTTGGATAGAGGCAAGTGGCTCCTGCAATCTGCCAGACAGAGGATGGGCAGCTCAGTTTGACTTCCAGGGAAATGGGCCATAGTGTGTGTTTGGGGACCTGTGACTGCGAGTGGCCGGCTGGCTCCTGAAAATCCACGATACGCCGGATGATTCCCAGACCCAAGTGGCACCATTGACAAATCGGACTCGTATGATAGTACAAAGTGGCTCCTGCAATCTACCATCCAGAAGCACAGCAGCTGAGTTTTTTTTCCAGGGAAAAGGGCCATTGTATGTGTTTGGGGACCTGTGGCTGGGAGTGGCCGGCTGGCTCCTGAAAATTCACGATACGCAGGGTGGTTCCCAGATGAAAGTTGGCACCAGTGCCAAATCGGGCTGGTATGGTAGTACAAAGTGGGTCCTGCAATCTACCATCCAGAAGCGGGGTAGCTGAGTTTTTTTTCCAGGGAAAATGGCCGTGGTTTTTGTTCGGGGGCCTGTGGCTGGGAGTGGCCGGCTGGCTCCAGAAAATCCACGCGGCGCAGGATGGTTCCCCGAACCTTAGGGGGCACCAGTGCCGAGTCGGGCTGGTTGGATAGAGGCAATTGGCTCCTGCAATCTGCCAGCCTGAAGCGGGGCAGCTGAGTTTTTTTTCCAAGGAAAAGGGCCATTGAGTGTGTTCGGGGGCCTGTGGCTGGGAGTGGCCTGCTGGCTCCTGAAAATCCACGATACGCAGGATGGTTCCCAGACCCAAGGGGGCACGAGTGCCAAGTCGGGCTGGTTTGATAGAGGCAAGTGGCTCCAGCAATCTGCCAGCCAGAAGCGGGGCGGGTGAGTTTTGTTTGCCAGGGAAAAGGGCCCTGGTTTTTGTTCGGGGGCCTGTGGCTGGGAGTGGCCTGCTGGCTCCTGAAAATCCACGTTACGCCGGATGGTTCCCAGAGGAAAGGTGGCACCAGTGCCAAGTCGGACTGGTATGACAGTACAAAGTGGCTCCTGCAATCTACCATCCAGAAGCGGGGTAGCTAAGTTTTTTTTCCTGGGAAAATGGCCGTTGTATGTGATCGGGGCCTGTGGCTGGGAGTGGCCGGCTGGCTCCTGAAAATCCACGATACGCAGGATGGTTCCCAGAGGAAAGGTGGCACCAGTGCCAAGTCGGGCTGGTTTGATAGAGGCAAGTGGCTCCTGCAATCTGCCAGCCTGAAGCGGGACAGCTGAGTTTTTTTTCCAAGGAAAAGGGCCGTTGTATGTGTTCAGGGTCCTGTGGCTGGGAGTGGCCGGCTGGCTCCTGAAAATCCAGGATACGCAGGATGGTTCCCAGATGAAAGGTGGCACCAGTGCCAAGTCGGGCTGGTTTGATAGAGGCAAGTGGCTCCAGCAATCTGCCAGCCAGAAGTGGGGCAGCTGAGATTGGTTTGCCAAGGAAAAGGGCCGTGGTTTGTGTTCAGGGGCTTGTGGCTGGGAGTGGCCGGCTGGCTCCTGAAAATCCACGCCGCGCAGGATGGTTCCCAGACCCAAGGGGGCACCAGTGCCGAGTCGGGCTGGTTTGATAGAGGCAAGTTGCTCCTGCAATCTTCCAGCCAGAAGCGGGTCGGGTGAGTTTTGTTTGCCAGGGAAAAGGGCCGTAGTTTGTGTTTCGGGGCCTGTGGCTGCGAGTGGCCGGCTGGCTCCTGAAAATCCACGATACACAGGATGATTCCCAGACCCAAGTGGCACCATTGACAAGTCGGACTCGTATGACAGTACAAAGTGGCTCCTGAAATCTACCATCCAGAAGCGGGGTAGCTAAGTTTTTTTTCCTGGGAAAATGGCCGTTATATGTGTTTGGGGGCCTGTGGCTGGGAGTGGCCGGCTGGCTCCTGAAAATCCACGATACGCAGGATGGTTCCCAGATGAAAGGTGGCACCAGTGCCAAGACGGGCTGGTTTGATAGAGGCAAGTGTCTCCTTCAATCTGCCAGCCAGAAGTGTGGCGGGTGAGTTTTGTTTGCCAGGGAAAAAGGCCATAGTTTGTGTTTGGGGGCCTGTGGCTGCGAGTGGCCGGCTGGCTCCTGAAAATCCACAATACGCAGATGGTTCCCAGACCCAAGGGGGCACCAGTGCCGAGTCGGGCTGGT